>NW_024467577.1:626386-1063577 GCF_000804445.1 Metarhizium album ARSEF 1941
GGGGGGGGGCCGACAAACGGCAGAAATGTGGCGTTGATGCCTTCAAATAGTACACGACGGGCGACGGGTTATTTTCCCGCCTCTGGAGGGTCGTACTTGGGCTTCCAAATCCTGCTCATGCGGTCAACACGTCTGCCACGCGCGAACCCCCTCCAAGGATCAAAATACGAGGCAGGGCACTCCGTAGACGAGAGGGGAACTCAGAAAGACGTACCAGGTATTTCCGAGGGTTGTGTTGCCCGCTTTCTCAGCTTGTCGATAGTACCGAGCGGCGGTGTACTGTTGACCAGAGTCCAGAATTAGCCTCGTGCTCACGGAGCAGCCGCGGGTGAAGGGGAGGAATGGCTCGCGACGGTGGCATATGGCGGGGAAGACGCCGATCTGCAATGACCAGCGACAGCTACGTCGACGTGGGACTATAATTCATCGGGCGCCCAGCGCGATGCTGGTCTTGCAAATAAGAGCCCCTTTTTTTTTTTGCCCAACAGCGGCCTTGTGTGACGTTGGGCAGCGATGGCGGGTCGTGGGGGAAAACGGGCGTTGAGACGTGCAGATGCATGCTTGGCTGGGTGTGACGCAAAAGCCACAAGCCTTTCTTCCTTTTTTTCTCTCTCTTTGCCCTTCTCAGAATGTGTAGGTTGAGGCTTGTGCATTCTTGTCTTTGGTACGGAGTATGTGCTGCCGTGTCGCAGTATGGGCGTGCAAGTCCGGCGTCATGGGTGCGTGGCTTACCTTGTCCTTCTTACCGCCAATCCCTTCGAGGTAGCACAAGGCAGCTTCGTTCATGGCGTCTGTCGAGATTGTGTTAGTGTGTATTGATACCTCCCCGGAGTGGCTGTTTCGGGCCAAGTTACCGCTGTCTCCAAGGTTTGCTGCCGTTTCGTAGTACTAGAGGGCTGTTAGACGTTGCTCTGTCGCGGCGTGGCTTGTTGAGCACTGCTACTAACCTGCCTCGCGGCAACGGGGTCCTTCTCGATGCCCCATCCGTAGCGGAAGCAGTTTCCGAGTTCGAATATGGCCAGGACCAACTCGCCCTTGTTCGCGCCGCCCTTCTTCATGCCCGCTTCAAGGGCGAGCTTCTCGACGTTGGCCGAGTTGGACGCCGCGGCGGTGAGATACTTGACGGCCGAGGCGGGATCAGCATCACAGCCCCATCCGTGGCTGCGCCAGGGGAAAACACCAACCGTCAGCAAATTTTGTCACCAGGTTGATACTCGCAACTACGAGAACAGGCATCTCACCGCAACGCAAGCCCATACAGAACCTGGCTCAGGGGGTTGTTCGCACCCTCCGGATCGGCCAGTCGCCTGAATATCTGGGTCGACTGTCCGTACTTGCCCTCCTCATGCAGCCGGATGGCGTCCTGGATGTCGTCGTCTATAGCCTTTGACGTGCTGGCGCTCCTCTTCCTCGCCATACCACCGGGCCCCAGGCTCATCTGAGACGTGCCTTCCGAAGGGGTGGGAGAGTCGGGCCTGGTGCGGGCGAGTTCGTTCTGTCCCGCCAGCATCGTCGCCCGCTGCTCCCACTGCGACTGATCGGCCGCGTCGGCCCCCGTGATGGCGGGCAAGTTGTCGGGGACATTCTCGGAGGACTCGGCCGTCTTGCCAAGGTGTAGTCGGTCCGCAAGACGCCTTCTAGACGAGTGACTGGCCTGCGAGGAGACGGACTCGCTGCGTGATCGGCTCGGTCGAAAGACGTCGAGGCTGCGGCGGGGCGACGACCGCACCGACGTCTTGGGCGAGAGCAAATGCCTCTGCTCCCGGCCGTCATTCGGGGGCTGAATGACCTCCTGGCCGGCGGTATCTGTGCGAATAAACAAGAAGTCGGCGACGTTTGATCCCCGTCCGCCATCCTTGCTTGCCGAGTCCGCATTGCCGTCGGGCTGATCCCTCTTCTTGAGCTTGTCGAGGAGCCGCATGCTGTGTGTTTTCGGCAACGGTCTGGAGGAAAGAAACAGCCAAAATAACAATAATGATAATAATAACAATGATGATGATGATGATGATGATGATATGATGATGAAAAGAAGAAGATGAGGAATAAATTCTGTTCTTTAAAAAACATGGATTTGCCTGTACTTTCTGACAAGAACTTGGCCGCGCATTCAGTCTTCCCCCTCCCCTCCCTCTCCTTCGTACCACCGTGTGGCCTTGTCTGGCTCGCGAATTGCAATTCGTAAGCTCTTCAGCCGTACCGGCACCAAAGAGCAAAGAGGCAGACGCACAGCTTTCACACCGAGGGGGGCTGAGCTGTGGCGGTAGTGTTTGTTGACTGTCCTTTGACGGTTGGAGCGGATGATGCAGAGGATACGAACTCCGTACAGATGTGACAAAGCAGCACAGCCACCCCAACCGGCCCTTGGGTCTTGTCTGCGACGGTTGTTAAACTCGCATTGTTTCCAGCCGCCTGATGCCGATATCGAGAGGGTCAGCTGGTTTGTGTGAGGACAAGGCACAAGACAAGCGACTGCGGTGGGCTGACAAAGGCCAGTCAGTCAACTCGGAACTGCTTCTCTTTGAGGCAATTGGTAATGGGTTCCACCGGCGGCGGGGTAATCAATTCCACGTAGTTACTCTGTATCCAGTCAAAGTAGGTACTGTACCGTGGGGGGGGGGGCGTGTTAGTACGATATTAACTATACATACAGCTAATTTAATTAGGCATTGTATTCTACAGCTACTAGGCCTACCCCTAAAGTTAGGATGCAGATATATTAGGCTTAACATAATATTAACGCATAGGTAGCATGTTAACACAGGAAGACTTATTCTATATATAAAATATATATTAAAAGTTATTATATCTATAAACTAGTATATATATATATTATAATATTAAATTAATAGTTAATAGTAATTTAAAATTAATTAATGTTAATAGCAAATATATCTTAGATAAGATATATAATTACTCTCTATAAATTAATGTTAAGTCTATAGTAAATTACTATAAGAGAGAGATATATAGAAAATAGTATAGACATTTAATAGTAGAATTTATAATATTAACTAAAGCAAGGTAAATTCTATGTCTTAATATAACTAGCAACTAGCAAATAATAAAGCTACTATAAAGTAATATAAATAGTTTATATTGCTAGTGTCTATCTGCCTAAACTTAATATATAAATATTATTAAACCTCTTAAGTTTCCTTATAGCGTAATAGCTTACTATATACTAACTAATTTATAACTCTCTATTATATTTCCTAGATTCTAGAATGCATAGAAGTAAAGAATCTATATAGAAGCAAGCAATTTTCTAATTTCTAATTCCTAATTTCTATAATAACCTTTAAAGTTGTATTACTATTTTAGTCTACCTATATATAAAACTACTAAAGTACTAGTCTATTCTAAGTGTATCTATAAAGTAACTAATACTAAATAATTACTAAAATATAAAAGTAAATTTCTATAAACTTCTAAAATAAGATCTACTAAACTTATAAAATTAAATATTATTTATACTTTCTTTTTGCTAGGGGAGCCTAGAGACGCTATCTAACTATAATTAGAAGATAGTATCTATATAATTAGTAAGTCTAGATTAATTAGAATGTTATTAAGAGCAGTAATATTGCTAGAATTCTATAGTAATAGCAATAAATTTATAAATATATTTAGAACTACTAGAGTTTATTGCTTTATGTCTAGACTCTGCTTAGGCTAGATAGCTTAACTATTATTACTTAACGCTCTATATTTTACAGATTAGTCTAGATTTTATTTAACTTCTTAATAGCTAAAGCTAGTACTACTATTATTCCTAGCTATATATATATATTAGCTAGAGCCTAAGGAAATATAAAAGATAAAGAAGTATTAAACATTAAAACTTACAAAAACTATTAAGTCCTAGCTACTATAAAAACTCTTATTTATAGATATTATTTAAAATAAATACTAAAGTTAAAGTTGTCTATCTCTTAAGCGTCTTTATTATAGTTTTATGCTTCTTAGCTAGCTTAGCTTTAATAGTTATAGATAACTATAAAGCTAACTGCCTCTTCTTGCTTATTAAACTTCTTAGCAATATAGATAGCATGCTATCTATATACTTATACTTAGTATTAATATTAAAGATCCTAAAGCTGTTTATACTCTTTATTAGTAGCAGGTTAACCTTAAATCTCTTATCTTTTAGCGTTTGTATTTTCTAAATAAAGTAGCAGAGTATAGTTATAATATCTAGATGTTTGTCTGTAAATTAATGCTAGTTATCTAGAAGAAGTATTTTATTTAAGTTTATTATTTCTAGTAAAGCGCCTGCAAATTAAACAGCTATAAGTCCCTTAGATAGCTTGTCTAGGCTAGCTTTATATACAGCAAGAAAAGATTAATAAAGTCTGTCTAACTTAGTAAAGTAAATAGGCTTGTCTAACTTAACTTGCGCTTTACTAGCGCTTAGTTTCTTAGGCATAAGCATAAGTATAGGCTTAGCAATCTTTTTCCCTTTAACTTTAGGTAGCTCTAGTGTTTTATTATGCTCTAATTCTATGTTTATATCTTCCTAGTTAAGGTTGTGCTCTTAAATAGCAAAATCTATTTACTTTATTCTTACTATTTAATATCTTATAGTTAACAAATTATAAAAGAGCAGAATTATAAGCAAACTTATATTATTGCTACTATTGCTAAAGTAATACAATAATAGTAGGCATTAAGCTAGTCTCTTACTAATTACTAGAGGCGCTAGAAATACTCCCTTAGAGAATAGAAATATACGCAGAAAACTAGCTAGAAAAAAAGTAAATAAGTATTTAGCACTCTATAATTATATTTAAAAACAATAAGATGTTTTATTATTATATTTCTATAGCTATATATAGTTATAAACTTTTTAGCGTAAGTTGTAATAGTATAAAAAGTAAAGTTTGTTAAACTATAGATAAATATATTTATTCTATTATTATTTCTATTGTTTGTTTCTATTACTTAAGGACAGACAAAAGAATACTTAATAGTTTTTATATATTATAAAGTAAGGTATTAATATTTTAGAAAATAATTTCTAGTTGTAAATATATTAAACTTTTATTATGTCTATAGCTATTATTTATAGCTATTATCTATAGCTATAGTCTGCAGCTATAGAGCAGAAGTAAGATAAGAGAATAACTTATATAAGTATAGTAGACTTAATTATTGTAAATATAAAATTTATATTATTTACTAAATTTCCTATTAAGAGTGTACTATAGTAAAAGTAAGCAACTATATTAAGCTCTCTTATACCTTTACAGCCTAGTTATTAAATATATAAAAAACTACTATATATAATATTAATACAGACGCCTAAGAATATTTAGAAGTTAGCAGATAGAGCAATAAGATAGCAATTTGTGAAATAATGCTAGTAACTTCTATACGCAGCTAGTAATTCCTACGCGCAGCTAGAACGACTAGTCTATTTGCTAGAAAGCTAGTATAAAGTTAAGGTAGACTAGTAGTAACACAGTAAATCTAGGAAATTATAACAGTAGTTTAGTTTAATGCTGCTGCTATATTATTATAGATCTTATTGCCTAGGACATTATAAGGACTATTATTATAGCACTTATCATCTCTACTAAGCTTATTATTATTGTTATTAAAACTCTCCTTTAGAATAGACTGCTATAAAACATTAGAATGCTAATACTCTAATTCTATAAGCTGTTTTTACTAATACTTAAAAGCCTTTCTAGGAATAAAGACGTTCCTTATGCTAAGACTCTAGATTTTCCTCTTATCTTAATCTAGCTTATAGATTCTAGGCGTAAAGAAAATATTACTTAAGTATAGAATAAACAGATAAATCTAATTCTCCTAGGAAAACATCTAAATTCTATGCTAAATTAAGCTAAGCCTATATATAAAATAAAGTTAAATATTAAGTGCCTTAGCGTCTACTAATAATTTAATTATAGTACTAATATTGCACTAAAAGACTAGGAGCAATTAGTATATATACCTTTTATAAATTAGTATATAGATATACTTAATATCTATAGTGCTATATTTAGAGAGCTCTTCTAAATATTAATATAACTTTTAATAAAGTTATAGTTAGCAATAAATAAATTAATATTAAATAGATGTTTAAGAATAAGCATAATCTTATTAATCTTAGTTGCTTCTTTTAGGTCTAGATGCACTTCTATAAGACTTATAATATGCTCCTAGAAACTATTAGCATTTAGAAGATAGATCTAGTTTTACTTAAAAGTATAACTTTACCTTAAAGTTTAAAAGTCTATAAGATCTCTAGTTATAAATATTATTAAAGCATTTAGTCTATGCATTCTTTGCAAGCATAATATAGTCTATATATTAAATATAGCTAAGATAAAATGCAATTAAGTAGGCTAATAAGTCTAGGTTCTAGGTATATAGAAATGCAGTATAATTACTAAGCTCTATATTCTAAAATAGAATATTAATATTGCTTATAAAGAGCTATCTGTTTGTACGCAATACTATGTTTATTATTTGCGTATTATAAAAGATCTACTATATATTTAAGCTACTTAATATAGCTACCTTCTGCTGTGAAAAATGCATTAGTTAGCGTCTTCTATAAAGGTTAAGCAAGCCTACCTAGATACATTTAAAGAACTAGAGCTTAGTTTCTCCTAGGCAAGAGATAGCAATAGGCAATGCCTCTAAATTAAATAGATTATTAGCTATATAGTATATTAGCAATAATTATTAAGAAGTAGTAGCTATATAGAGTTAAACTTATATAACTTTAGGCTATTATTAACTATATTAAATAAAGGCAAGTTCTAAGGAAATCTTAAGCTATTAAACTTATTGTTGCTATAGTCTAACTTAAATAGCTCTAATTCTTTATTGTCTAGAGATACTAGAATAAAATTTAGATTAACTAGAATATAATGCTGTTACTTAGAGAAGCAACTATTGCCTGTAATATAAATAGAATGCTTCTTCTAGTAGGCTAGAGTAATAACGTTTTGTTAGTAAGCCTGTCTAGATAGTATAGATGCAGCTAATAGAACTCTAGACAGATTTATATTGCTATATTTCTACGTTCTAGCCTAGAATAAGTTATTTCCTCTGCCTAAACTATTGCTTAAATGCAGGCAACTTATAGATAGTAGCTAGAAACTTAGATTTATAGCATTTCTACTTATATTAACATAAAGTATAGTAAATAATAATGCTAGAGTAGATCTCTTAGAGGTAATAGCTTGTCTAGAGTTTTATAGTATTAACTAAGAAGATATATTAAAGAGGAGAGAAACGCTAGAATAGAAAGATATTTTAGAAAGAAATAAAGCCTCTCTACTTGCAAAACGCAATATAAAGGTAGGCGTAAAGTATATACAGCAAAATGTTGTTGTTTAGTAGTTACAGAAAGAAAGTTGTTCTATAACAAACAGAAGTAGTGCTCTGCTACTAATGCTAAACTTTTATACTACTATTTTATTTTTATATCTACTATCTATACTACTATAGTTTGTTCTAGCTATATATAACAGACAAGCAATTTTTTAGTCTTTATTTTAAAATGCCTTATAAATAGAACTATTAACTAGGGAATTCTACTTCTACTTAGTGCAGTAGTAATCTAGGTAGTTTTATAAGCTAGTTTGCTTAGCAGCAGCCTAGCTGTCCTAACGCAATAAATGCTATTACATATAAACCTAAGTTAGAACTAAGAAGCAGGCAGTATAGAGTATAAAATAATAAGTTACTCTCTAATTATTCTGCTATACTTAAGAGTTTGCAACTGCTAGTACAGCAAAGGCGCAATCTGCAAAATACTTAGAGATACAACACTTAGCAATAAGAAACTCTTAAGAATTAGTTAAATTCTATAGTTAATATAATTATTAATATAGACAGTTTTATAGATCTTAATACTAGCAGTATAGCTAACTTAGTCCTAGATAAATTACTAATCTGTAAAAACGTACTAAAAGCTAAGAGCGCTCTAGATATAGTTAATTGCATTATACAAAACGCTAAGACAGAGCGCTAGCTCTCTAACTGCAACTTAGACTCTAAGGTATAGGACTAGCCTATGCTTATTAATAGCATATTGCTAGATAATAGCAATTTGCAAAATGCTACTAATAACTTTAATTATTCTTATTTTAAAACATTTCCTATATTTAACAATAATGCTAGCTCTATTTTATTTAATAAGCCTAATAAGATTAACTCTAAGAGTAAAGATAGCAATAAACCTTTAATACAAGTTATTTTACTGCTTATCTAAGCAGCAACTTACAATTTAATAATAGAACTATATTAAGAGCTAACTTATTTTGTGCTGTTTAATTTTAAGACTACACTAGTATTATAGAAATAAAGTTATGCTATATTGCATTATGCGTATTAAGAATTATATAAAGTTCTTGCTTTAGTTAAAGATATTAAAGAGCTATAGTATATATCTATATTTAAAGATACACTAAAGAAGAAGTTTAATTGCAGCCTTTTAGTACTCCCTCTCTAGCAGTATATATTAAACCTAAAGCTAGAAGTATTGCCTACTTAGAGCAAGACAACTAAGAATATTTTTATATTTAACTTATAGAAAATTCTTTATATATTTCTTAGTTTAAATCTTAACCTAAAACTTATCTATAGAGGTATAGTATATTTAACTAACAACACAAAGATTATAGATCTATAGTAAGCTTAGTAGTAGAGTAAATTAATACAAACAATAAGCAGATACTATATATATAATTGCTTCTATTAACTAGTCTAGCTATTTAACTTTATTATGTATATATTTAGTAATAAATATGTATAGATAAAACTTAAGAGAGTAGTATAGTGCAGCTATAACTACACCTTAGCAGCTAGAGAACAGAAGTATCTAGGTTAACTAGTAGTAAAGATCTAAGAAGTATATTTTACTAATAACCTGCCTAGCTTTATTTAACTAGAGTCTCTTTATTATGCCTAGTTTTTATATACTAGTTCTAAGCACTAAGAGCTAATAATTATAGTAGATATAAATTATTTTATACTCCCCTATTAAATTACTAATTATCTGCAAAATATATTTCTTAACTACAACTTTAACTTAACTTAGCTAGAGATAAATACTATACTAATATATAAGTATACTATTTAGTACTTTCTTAATTAGAAGACGCAAAAATTCTAACTAGCTAAGCTTACTATACTACTCTATAGCAAGTTAGAGATCTATGTATATAGTAGAGACTACCTAGAGACATACTTTATAGATATATTAATTATTTCTTTACTATTCTTCTTATTTATTAATGCATTTAGCTTGTTTAAAAATATATACTAATTCCTAATAAGTATATACTTACTACTATAGTTTTTACAAAAGTCGCTTTAAACTTATATTAAGAGTATTATTACTCTTACATTAAGACTATTTAGTATAGAGTTTTTAGATATTATCTATAGCCTAGCTTATTTATCTAAGCTTAATTATAGAATTAAGCTAGAGATTAATAGTAAAATAGTTTTTATTTACTTCTTTATTAGTTGCTTTCTTAGCAATATACTCTTACAATAATAACTATTAAAATGCGCTAGTCTATGCGCTAATTTATCCTATTAATACTATCTTATAAATGCTAAGAAGCAATTAAATCTTAATTTTAATATTATTAAGTTTAGTTATTACAGCTAATAATTATATTAGAATTAAGTCTAAATACAGCAAATACCTATTAAGTCTAAACGTAAAGTTGTACGTAAGAAGCTAGGTTTATATAATAATATTAAATTAATAAGTGCGCTAGGTAAGTATATAGAACTAATTCTTATAGAATCCTAATAAACTAATATTAATTAAAGAGTTTATTTCTCTAAGTCTTAATATAATTTAAAGTTAACTAATTAATATCTTACACTCTAAGTTATCTAAAATTACAAAACTACTTTTTCTACTTATATTTAACAACCTAGGAATATTAACTATAAATATATATAAAGATATTATGCCTATCTTTAATACATTTATAAACCTGCCTATATAGAGCTAACTCTAATTACTAATAAAATATATAAACTTATAGTAAATAAAAGAATTTGTGCAGAAGGCAATTATTCTTTCTATACTTCTATAAGTTTAGCTATAGCAATACTATATTAAGAAGAAATACTATTTTATTATACCTTAGCTTGCTAGAGATTATTTTAACTTCTCCTAGTTTTTATATAATGCTTTAAAGTTTATATATATAGATTAGCTTGTAGCAGTATACTAGATATTTGTAAAGTTGCTCTTACTTACCTGCAGTCTGTTCTTATATAATATACTTCTATAATATTATAAATATATTATTACTAAATGCTATGCTATTTAGTTCTTAATCTAATTATACTTAAGTCTAAGCAGGTTAAGAAAACGTTTGTTATCCCTCTAGAATCTACTAGTATATTTATTATGCATTTATTGCATATTACTATAATTTACCTACTATATTTGTTAAGTACTTATTAAGCATTTATTAAGCATTTATTAAGCATTTATTAAGCATTTATTGCGCCTTACTAGAACTTACTTATAATATTTATTACTTATTATAGAAAGTAGCTTATATATATTTATCTAGATTGCTATATATATTTATCTAGATTGCTAATGTCTATTCTTATTTATAGTTATATTGCAGAGAAACTTACCTTACTTAAGTATTACTAGCAGCTAAGCAATATTTTATAAGTTTAATAATATACTTTCCTAAGCAGCAAGCAGTCTTATAGTTTCTAATAATAAACTACTTATAATAAATAATAGCAAGATAGAATCTAAGAAAGGCCTTCTAAATATATATATAGAATTATACTATAAAGAAAATTGCATTAAGTATAGAAGCAGCAATATAACCTCTATATTACTTAGCAAGATAAAACATAAGTAAGTATAGCAAGATAAATTTATAGCTACACCTTTGCATCTCTATTATTACTATTGCTAATACAAACTCTTAAACTCTTTAAGCACAATATACTTACTACTAACTTTATTAATACTGCTGCTACTCTAATTTATTGCAAAAACTATTGCCTTACTGTTTTATTTCTACTAAATAGTTGCTATAAAAATATATATCTAGAATATTATAAGCTATTTTAATAGATTTATAACAACTATTTTATGTTAGTTTATTCTCTTAATTTAAGAGCTAGTAATAGTCTAGAGAATATAGATAAAATAGAGACTCTTATATATATAGATAAGAACTATTAATCTCTAACTATATAGCAATAGTTAAAATTTAATTAATCTTAGTTTAATAAAACATTTATTAGGATTTAGCAAGTAGACTTAATAGATATATCTAGTAAATTTGCATAAGAACTTACTTAGGCATTTTAGAATAACTATAGTGTTTCTATTCTATTATATAGAGAGAAGAGACTATTAAAATAGTATTAGTAATTATTATTTACAAATAGATATAATACTATAAAATATTTCTTCTATAAAGTAGGCACTAATCTATCTAAGGCATAATAAGCGCTTCTCCTTTAAAATTAGCAACTTTATTAAAGTAAGTTCTAGCTACATAAGAATTAAAGCTTTTTTTGTTCTTTATTAGGCTACTATATTATATCTATTTGCTATTATAAACTATATATTATATTAAACAATAGAATAAATAAAGAAGTTTATTCTAGAGGTTAATATCTATAATTACATAGAATAGAGAGAAGTTGTAGAATTGCCTAGAATCCTAGATTTATATATATAGATAGTTCTATACTATAATAATAGCTTCTTGTTTATTAACTATAACGTCTACTTTATATAGCTAGAGTAGTATAAATATTTTATTTTATAGTTGTAAGATAAACTTTAAATTATATACTTTATATATTACTATAAGTAAAGAACTAAGTACTATTAAACTATAGAATATATTCTATTCTTTCCTTACAATTCTTATATAGTAAATTAAAACACTAAGAGATTAAATAGCATGCTATATTCTAGATATAAGCTAAGAAGTATACTCTTGCTAAATTTACAGTAAGTATGCATTTATTTCTACTTAGTGCTTACTACTGCTTGCTAGTACTTACTGTTTCTATGCTAAGCTATATATATATCTCTGTATGCAAGCTATAGTTACAATTTTCCTTGTCTGTACTTCTTGTTATACTTGTATTTATCTAAGGTTAATTATTATATATAGTTACTTAAACGCCCTACTGCAATATTATTCTACTAGGTCTACTATACTATAATAGACGTTACTTGTTACTACCCCTTATTACTTATAGTTAGAGTTATTTACTAGATAACTATACTAATATTTACACTATAGATAAAATAATTTTAATAATAACTTATCTAACTTTTGCCTCCTGCTACTTATTATATATAATGCCTCTCTTTATATATAATATCTATATTATTTATTTTAAAACAAGCAACCTATAGTAATAGAAGACTTAGATAGAGATAAGAATAAACTTACTAGAAATTACAACTTAATAGAAAACTTAGTAAGCAGAATATATCTAGAACTAACTATACTTCTGCAAAAGGCTAACAAAGAATTCTTTCCTAGCACTAAGAACTATTTAAATTATCTACCTCTAAGAAAGAAAACTTAGTAGGCAGAATATATCTAGAACTAACTATACTTCTACAAAAGGCTAATAAAGAATTCTTTCCTAGCACTAGTAACTATTTATAAAGCTTTTCTAGCTGCTAGCATAATATTAATATTACTAGCTTTAAGACTATAACTTATTAGATAATTACTATATATTCTTGCTTCTATCCCCCTAAAGCAGGACTAACTAACTAACTAATAAGGACAAGAATATTAAGTGTTCTTTATATTAAATAAGTTATTTGCAAATTCGCTAGAATGCAATAAATAATTGCAACTAGTTTGCTGTATAGCAATATTAGCCTATAGAACATAAATATAGCATAGAAGTATAAGCGCGTTTATATTACTATAATATTGCTTAATCTAACTAAATATAGAATAATTATAGATTTAAATTCTATTTCTATTAAAAGGTATATTCTTTATAAATTATCTCTAATTGCCTATTAGTTTATACTAACCTACTAGATATAATAACACTAGGGAAGAACGCTAGATAAGTCTGCAGCATTTATTAAAGTAAGCTTCTAGAGAAAGAACGTTTTATTTAATAAGTACTTCTAGATAAATATATATTTACTTTTACTAATAATAAAGTAGTAAGCTATATAACAGGAAATAAATAGCAAGTGTTTATTCTTACTTCTATTCTTAATGTAAGTCTTTTAGTTTGTATTCTTAGATATTCTCTTATTATACTTATAAAGTTAATTTAACTTATTTTATTTAATACTTTAAGTTATAGTAAAGTTATTGCTAAGTTCTAGCAAGCATGCATTTATAATTGTAATAGTAATATAGAGTATAGAATAAACGTCTAGGCAAGTGTCTCTAAGCGTTTTCTGCTATAGTAAGTAATTATAAATAACTTTAAATAAGTTAATTAAACTATAGGACCTTATTTTTACTAAATAAAATAGTGTTTAACTAGTAAAAGGAGAGAGTTAGCGTTACTTATTTTTAACACTAGAAGTTGCACTAGAAGTGCTATTACAAGATAGATAAAAAGTTTTCTCTAAATTCTTAATAGTAGATTGCTTTACTATCTAGAAATAGTTTTCTTAATATTAGTATTAAAACAGGCAATTATTTTATATAGAATATATAGTAGCATAAGTAAGTTTATTACTATTATCTAAAAACACTAGGACATTCTATTATAATAATTTAATATAGCTTTATAGAAAGGTACCTTACTTTATATACTATAAGTATTATAACGCACGCTAAGAAAACTCTACTATAGCAGATAACTAGAAAATATAATGCTATCTCTTACGCTATTAATAGCGCTATTGCAGCCTAACAGCAGTTAGCTTTATAGTAAGTTTATATCTATAAAGTCTGCAAATATATATTTATTAATTATTAGAGCTTATAATAGAATTATTATAATAACATTTAGTATTTATAGTAGAATGTTCTATACTATCTATAATATATATAGATGTCTAGAAAGAATAGTATATATCTATAAAGTTAGATACTATATCTTTTACAAATAGCTGTTAAGGCTCTATAATATTAGCAGTAGATATTAATTTAGCAATACTAATTAGTTTATAATATATATTACAAATTAGTACCTCTTGCAACTATAAATCTCTAAGCACTTAGTATATATAGTTTGTAAATAAGTCTGTGTTATAAAGTATATATATAGAAATTAAATATATATCTATAATTCTATAAAGTAGTAGTCTTAACTTTCTATCTAATTAAGGCATAATATATATATACTATAGTATATTATAAAGAACAGTAAAGTTAATATTAATAGTGTTTTCTATTTAATATATATTAACACCTATATAGTCTACGCAACTTAACATAATATCTATCTATACAGGTTATTATGTCTTATAATATTGCTATATTAACGCTCTTTCACACTTAGACAGGCTTTAATACTATTTTAACCTCTTAAAGCAATATTACATCTATAAGCTGTTTTGCCCAGCACACTATGTTCCACACGATATTGAACACCCCCCCCCTCCCGTTACAGTATCTAGGTACCTAAGTACTTGGAGGTACGACGTCTGTGCTCCAAACACCGTACTCCGGAATCCGGACCACATTCATCTTTACATCTTCAAATTGCGCCGAGCTCCAATCGATTCGTGACGCTCGCCACTCCCCTGGCACGGCACAACAGTCCCAATGCCCAAATTGTAGCCTGTCCATTTCTCCCTCTTGACACGTCAAGCAACACCTCATGAGCCCCTGTTAACAGAGTACATGCCCTCTGCAATACGTGCCTTCTTAATTATTTTTCGCATTCAAAAAATATCGTCTATCGTAACTCTTCCCCTCGTCACGTCGTTTTGCATCGTCCCGCTACAACGTACTTCGAGGGAACCCTGCCATGTGCCATCCACGACCGACGTTCCTCCATCCTCCTGGGGACCTAGGTATAGTATATATCATGGGCTTGGCCACGTCCCATGAGAGACACATGGTAGCACGCATATGCAAGGCTCCGTGACATCAATCAAATGCACGAGTGAGCCCCAACGCCCAAAACCTCGCACAAAAATGCATCTCATGCTAGAATAAAAAGGTCATGCATCAAATCTAGAGGGGTATAAAGTCCTTTTGGTTCTCAAAGTCAGAGTCGTCTGACTCTGCTTCGATGAATTCTGCAACCTCATCTGAGTCGACGTCGTCCGAATCCACTGCTTCGTCATCGCTGGAAACGTCTTCGTCCATAACTTCGTTGGCTTTGGCCTGGTTTCGCAGGACGCTTGCCCTTTCACGGTGGAGGAGTTTACATCCTTTAGTCCTGCAAAACCCCGTGTTGCTAAAGTCTGGGCACTCAAAAACATGACGCTCGGTGCACAGCGCTCCCTTGTCACAGTACCCGTAGAAACCGAATGCCTCGCAAACCAAGGCGCCGGGGGGTGCTCTAGAGTGCGTGTATGGACAATCGGCCTTTGTGCAGTGGCCTTTTGCATAGTGCAAGCAATTCGGGACGCGTTCGGGGCAAACATCATGGGAAAGGTCGCACGACTCGCCGTTGGGACACTTGCCGTCTTTCAAAAAGTCTTTGCAAACAGCCACCTTGGCAGGGTCATGTTGAAATCGACACGATGGGCCCTTGGGGCAGGAACCTACAGACAAGTTTGGTCGTTAGTATATCCCCATACCTAGTCCCACGTATCGGGGCTTCCTCGTTTGTTGCGAGCCATGGTCCGATCCAGTTGGAAATATCTATTACCGATCGTTGAGAATGTTTTGCAAGGTTGGGGGGCCTTCTTTCGAACTCCAGATCGACTGCGGAATGTCAGCACTTCGCCCGCCAAGGCGTCGGCGACGTACCGTTGATCTTGAACGATTCTGTTGGTCACGAGATTACCAGTCTTCGTCCGATGAAATCTGACGCCAGCCACGACAGCCGTCTTGGGGGTGGTGGAATGTTGATCTGCAGCAGGACCAAAAAACGAGAGAACAAACAAGGGCAATCTATTAGTGACATTCGGTACACCGCTGTGCTCGCACCATGTGCGTTGCTTACCTGGCGATTTAACAAGCTTCTTGCCGCCATCGGCGATGTGGAAACGAATGCCTTCAATCACAATCTCAGCTCTGCCTGTGCCAGGTTTGGGATTAGCAACCGCATCAGCCGTGCGGGTCTGATGGCGTAAAAAAGCCAGCAACTGGGTTTTCTCGCGCGTCTTCCGATCCTGCAGCTTCTTCTGCCTCGTCTCCTCTATTGCCTTGGCGCGGTTCTGGGTATCCTTCTCAAAGACGTTGGCATTGATTAGCTGTCGATGTCGGTCGTTTCTGGATACCCAGCCACTGTTTCCAGGTGTTGTTGAGCCTGGACTTGGGGTGTTGGAGTCAGATGGCGGCCGAGATTGGTTCAGGTGAAGTGTACGATGGCGATGGTTGTTGTGCAATCGTCCTACTCTGTATGCCGAGCCATTATAAGCGCGGGGTGGGCGATATACATTTTCCCCTTTGCCAAAGTCAGAACCATGAAAACTCGATGTGTCAATCGTAGACGAACCTCGGTAGTCGCTTGCTTGGCGACTCGAAGTGGCTCCGACTCCAGCCTGTTGACTTTTGTGTCTGTTGATCTGGCCTGGGGAGAGTCAGTGGCAAATCAAAGCTGGGGGAGTTAAGAGAAGACGACATACCGGCAAGTTGCCCGATGCGAGCCAGAAGCTCTTTTTCTTCTCCAGACATTGGCGAGAGACTCGACCGGCCGAAATTCAGCTCTCTTGAAACATAAAAATTAGGTGATGCCTGCAGCTTGAGAGAAATGGGACTCAACGGGCCCGTTTGTTCAAATTTCAAATGACGGCATGGGGCCTCGGGAGCGATTAGTCAGCAGGGCCCCAGGCGAGTATGGCACTGCGTGCACTGTTGGGCTTGCTAATAATAACTACCAACCACTAAACAGAGGCGGCCACAGGCAGACTCCATGACAGTTGCCTCCTCTCAAGCAGCCCAGCTGAAATACCAGCGACCAAAACACCGGCTTTGCGTCGCTTCTCCTCTCGCAAGCCTGTGCGACACTCCCAGATAACCCTTGTCTCCCACTTCTTCCCGGGATAAGAGGCCATCATTTATTTGGCACAGGCTCGATTTCGAAAGGCCTACGTCTGCCGGCTCTGCCATTACCCAGCCATGGCGTCCTGGGCTTTGCTCGACGAGAAAAGCGAGTTTGAGCTTCACAAGTCCCGTCTTTTCAATGTCGAAGAGAGACCGTTCAAACGAATCGCCACGCGCCTGTCTACCATCTCCTCCGTCGCCTCCAAAGCCGCACGGCGTAATGGGACAACAGAAAATGGCACCGATGCAGCAAACGTCCCCACCCAAGACAGCTTGAAAGAAGATGTTACGCTCGACTTTGCCGCCTTTGAGAGCAGCATTGCGCGTCTCCAGTTCCTCCACGACGCCAATCAGCGCGAGCGTGAACGATATGCGGCTGACCAGCAGCGCATTCTGACGGAATGCCAGACAGTGCGGACCAACAATGGACAGTTAAGAGAACAGTTGAACGCCGCGAGAGCGACGCTCGACCAGCGGAAGAAATTCGACGAACTCGCGGACAAGATCACATCCAACAGACTACTGCGTCCGCGGGAGGACCAGCTCGCCAACTTGGCGAAACTCGAGGAAGAGTGCAGGGAGTTGGAACGAGAGAGTGGTACATACAAAGAAACATGGAAGGAGCGCAGAGAACAGTTCAACAGGATCATGGAAGAAGGCATGATGCTGAGGCGGCAAATTCGCGACGAGAAGGAGGAGGTCGACCGGCGAGAGGGCATGAATGAGGAAGGGGAGGATGAGGCCGAAGGAGAGAGGGTGGGCGCAACACCCAGACCGGTTGCCAGTGACAATGCGACGCCACGTCCAGACGGCGAGGTTCAGTCCAAAGGCGAGGACGATGTGGAAAACGAAGATGGGTCCGCAAACGCAGCGGCTTCGAGCAGGGACAGGACGCCGCTGGGCGACACGCCCGCTCAGGACCGGGAAGGGTCAAGGGCGGCCCCGACACCGGCCGACTCGACGTCCTGGGCGTCACGAAGTTCAGGACGCTATCTACAGGCTCCTGACGGGCAAACCCCTTCACTGCAAGGAGATCAGGACGCCGGGGATGTCGACATGGAATACCATGCGGAGAACCAAACGAGAAGGCGGGATGATGAAGAGGGCGAGGATGAAATGGAGGTTGAGGAATAAAGCAGCGGGGTCGGCGTCTGTTGTCTCGAGGAATGTACCATAATGCTGTCAAACTGTGATGCCGCAAACTACAAGGCAGGCCCAAGTTTCTATCTAGCAATGCCAATCTCTCGTCGGGCCCCAGAGCAGTCCCGCCTCGCCGCAGCGCTTTCCCATTCATCGCCCACGAGTGGTGACCATTTACAACCACGGAATTCCCGAGCAGTTTTTGGCTCTTACTTGGCCTTCACCCTAAGCCTTGGCTCTCGCCTGGCCAAGCACCTTCTTCGCATTCTCCAAGTCCTCCGAACCACCAGCCTCCTCGGCCAGAGCAATCTGATCCTCCAACTTGGTCACCGCTGCGGCAATGCGGTCCCTGAGCGGCCCAAAGACGGCCTTTGTCTGCTCAACGGCAGTTTTCTGGACAAACGAGCCATTAGCTTTCCTGCCTAGATACAAACCCAAGCTCATGTCCCGCGTGATGGCGTGACGGCGTGACTGCATGGCCATGCAAGCAGGGTAAATTCAAGGAGAGAGATGAGGCAACGCACATTCTGCTTCAGCATAAACTCGGCGTTGCCGTCGTCGCCGCCGTTGCCTCCGTTCTGGACACTCTCCTCCAGCCTCTTCACCTGCGCCTCTTGGTCGGCAAGTTCCTTGTGGTACGAGGCTTCTTCTTTGAGCAGCCTGGTTACGGCGCTCGCGGCGATAGCGAGCTGTGAGGGGGGAGCCATGTTGAGTGCCTTGGGGCCGGCGCGGGTGAGACGCGTGATGTGAACAAGCGGTCCCGGGAATATCTGTCTGACGGACGGGATGGTGCGATCTGACCACTAAGTAACTTAAGACTTGAGGATGTGCAGCTACTCGGTCCTTACGTGGGGCGGTGGTGGCCGTTGCTGGCCGTTGGTGGGGTTGTCCGGCAGCACAACTGCTTTGCTATCTGTGTCTAGTTCATGCCGTCGAGGAGGCGAACAGGGCACGTCTCTGGGACCGTCATGTTCCGACATTGACTCATCCACGTCCATGGACGTCGTGGGTAGCACTTACAAGATCCCACGCAAGGAAAACCGAGGTGAAGCCCCTTATGATTGAAGTGTAGTAGCTACTTAAGTACCTAATTAGAATCATTGCTATCCCCCCACCAGCACCGTCGCACAAAAAGACCAACATTTAGAAGCAAGCTCCTGCCTCTCTATCGAAGGTCCAGTTTTGCTCCGCAAGTCCAGCATTTGCTCTTCATAAACATCCCTGATCAACTGTACCCCGTCGTGATCATTGGTATCTTCTTCCTATCAACGCCTCCAACGCCTTCAGAGTAGTCCAACACCAATGCCCAAGGATGCGCGAATCCAGTATAATACACAAGCACACAGCGAATATCCCTAGCCAAAATACTGGTCCCGACAGACAGCGCACCACACCACAATTATTCTTTTCCGTTTTTTTGTTTTTTTTTTCAGGTCATGAAATCAAATGATGATGGGTCATACAACGGCCAGGTCGTGTCTTTCAGGCTTCCACAGCAACTGCCGTAGAACTGACCGCTGCGGGCTCAGGCTCGTTGTCGTTTGAAATCTCGCCTCCAGCTTCTCGCTCGGCCCAGTCTCCCCATAGGCCTCTTTTTCCGCGGACTCTGATGGGCGCCCCCAGCTCGGGCCCTTGCTCAACCTTGATCGCGTCCTTAGTGGCGAGGACAAGGCATTCAAAGAACATCTTGGTGGCTTCCGCTTTGGTGGTTTGCTTCTCGGGTAGCAGATTCTGGAACACGACGGAGCTCTTCTTCCTCCTCTCGGCGTTCGTCGCAGCTTCGGCTCCAAACAAGTCTCGAAGAATGTGTACAGCGTGCTTGGTGCCAATAGAGACTGGGCCGCTGTCTTGCGGGTGCGTCACGGGGGCCGTCGTTTCGTCGAAAGGATTCATTACACTACCCTCGGGTTCGTAGTGGTCATCGTCGCCGCCAGCGGCAGGGATCTCCAGGACGGTGCCATCGGCCGCCACGCTGTGGCTGCCCATGCCATCGCCATCAAAGCCAAAGTCTGTATCGTCTCCGAGTTCCAGGCGCGGCGACTTGACGGCACCCGCATCGCTATCCACATCTGCGATGCCGCTGTCTCGCTTTCGCTTGAGCTCGCTCATTCCTCGGACAGCATCTAATGAGAGCATGCCTCGAAGCTCTGGAGCCCAAGCTGAGCTGCGACCCTCGGTCATGATGGACGACACAAAGCCACCATTCTTCTGCATGTCCATCAGAGCTAGTAGGAAGGGGTCCCGAGGGAGAAAAGAGGCAGGTTTCATGATGTTTTGTCGGTCAGCCTGTTGTTGTTTGATATGACTACTTGATAAGGCGATTTCGTCATCAGGCATCATGATTTTCTGCTTCTTGGCGCGTTGAGCAGGTCTGCGAACTATCGTGTGTTCTGTGTCTTCCGTGGGTTCGTAGAGATCGGTGTGGTTATGGCGTGAGTATTCCGTCTCAATCTCCTGTGCCAGTTTCTCGTCTATGTCAGAAAGCGGCGATTCAGATATTCTTTCACGGGCAAGATCTGCTGTGGAAGCCATTCCCGGCATGGCAGATTGGTCCTCAACATTGAAAGCAAAGTCATCATCCCCCATTGCAATATCGCCCTCTTCATCCGCAATTCTCACTGGGGGTTCGCCCAAGTCAGTCGCATCCTTATTGTGTGTCCTGAGTTCCAAGTCGTCGCTCAGAATGTCGTCCTCGACGTCGCGTGCTGGTGGTGCATCTCGACCATGTTCAATGCTCTGACTCAAGTCATCGTCTATGCTGAAGCCGAAATCGAGCTCGAGGTCCAATTCGCCCATTGGCGCAAAGCTGTCGTCTGCATTGTCATTTCCGTGCAAAAATTGACTGACTTCAAGATCCTCCTGCAAGTTAATATCTCTGTTATTGCTGGCACGTCCCTTGCGGCCGACTGGAGTAGCCGTGATGTCATCGACCTGTGACAACAGCCATGAGGCATCTGGAGGGGGTGGCAATTCCAAATTGTCATAGGGCGTGATACGATCAGGTAAAAGCAAGGCCTCGCGATTCGGCATTTGTAGGTTAGCTGCCATATCATTGTTCCCGCTGGAACGGAAAGCCTAGTACAATCAGGTTAGTAATTGTGTTCATGACGGACTGGCTTCATTTCTGGGCGGCGCACCATTTTGATCTTCATCATTGCTTCGTTACAATCATCTAGCAAATAACGCGTCTTTCGTTGGTATATTCTCACGACACCAAGCAAAAGTTGACCACTCAAGCGCAGTGCCATAGGCGCCTGATTCGGCGTGATGATGGCCTCAACACTGTCGGTGACATTGGACTGCAAGATGTGGTTTTTGGAGAGCTTGCGCTCTAGGTTTGCCGAAAGCCAGACGCGAGCCAACGGCCCGCTCTTCTGGAGCAGGGTCTCTGAGTAGAACATGGTGGCGCTTCGCGACGCGACACGGCTACTCGAATGGCTCGAAACGAGCAATTACACCAAGGCTCAAGTCAAGTCCGCCGAGATGGTTGAGGCGCAAGCGCCGGTGAGGGGTCGAGAAGTTCCGTGTCAACAGCACCTGGGGTGGCGCGTTGTCGGGGTAAACAAAGATTTGGACCGTGTCGACGATTTGCAAGGCGCGAAAACGGGCCGCGCAAAAGAGGACAGCAAAGCGAAAATAATCGGACGAGTTGAATGTGCGTGTCTGCGATCGAGAGCGATGGCAGACCTAGTGATAAATGAGCGTGGACGTGAGGGTCGTGACGAAATGCTGCTGGGCAGGAGATCAGGATTGGTACCAGCAAATAACCAGGTGGTTGGGGGGAAGCAGCGTCCCTCCGCCAGGACGGAAGAACGCTCCTTCCGCATCATCACTACGGACAACAGAAAACTGGGTCCACTGAGATGCATGCATCCTTCATTTCGCTAGCCCAGAGTACGGAGGTACCTTCCGAGGAACTTGATCTGAGGAACTTCTGCCGCTGCCATTGGACGGCCCTTGGTGTCAATCCACGTCCATTGTGAGGTCTTTCATCTCGCATATCTACTGACTGGTACTCCGTACGGAGCACAGCGGGCATACTCCGTGCCCGGTCCTGTACACCCAAGTGTCTACGTCGCACGGAGGCACCGTAGAATACCTCTTGTTTTGCCATCGCTCGATTCCACTTACTTGACTTACTCGTCGACAATCTACTCCTAGACCTGCCAAAGTTGTCTTTTTGTCGTGCCCAAGCATAGCAAAGGTGTAGTTGGGAACAGAGTGTGCAAGCTGTCATTGGTTCGTTGTTTTGGCTCACGATAGAAGGACCCACCCTCCAAGTTGCATCGAGATATTCCGTACTCCGTACACGCAGATCTGTTCATACCGGAAACTGCCCCTGCAAGTTGTCTCTCAGGTCTTGGATTTCGGGGAATCCGTTGACTCTTCTACAAACCATTGTCTATCGAGTAGTTCTTTCGTTGCGAACTCGTCTATCCTTGTTCCTCTAGCGCCAGGGAGGCCCTGCCTTCGCTTTGCTCTCGCTGCATAACCCATCTTCAATCCACACTCCCTGCGGCCTCTTTGCGCCTTGCGCATTGATCATTGATGTATGAGAGCAACGGACATCTCCGCCTCAAGTATCCTCATGACGACGCAGATCCGTTTCTCATTCATCTAGCCATCCCCATGCCATATCGACACTAGGACGGCCGACTCTCCGAGCACGACAATGCAGATACCATGGTTTGCACGCGATGGCTCAGGTAAGGAGAGTCTGCTCCCTACCTCGGGCACTCCAACCATCATGGAATTGCCCACCTTGGATTCGTCCCAGAACGGCAGGCTAGTTCAATCGCAACATGCCCGGACCTCTTCATCGCATGCCAGAGTATGTAGTGTATCGTCATGGCTACTGCAGTGTTGCATCACTAACTTTGCTCAAGAGTGTCGCGGATGAATTCTCCTACATGACGCCTAGCGAAACCGGTGCCCGCTTACGAACGTCGTTAACACACGGGCTCACTGCTACCGATGCCCTCACCCGGCTGGGTGAATATGGCCCGAATGAAATTCCTCATGATGAACCAGAGCCGCTTTGGCTGCGGTTTGTGAAACAATTTCAAGAGCCGCTCATTATCCTGCTGCTCGTGTCCGCAGGCATGTCTGTCTTGTTAGGCAACTTGGACGATGCAGTGAGCATCACCATCGCTGTCACAATCGTAGTGACTGTTGGGTTTATCCAAGAATACCGGTCCGAAAAGTCAATTGAGGCTCTTAACCACTTGGTTCCAAACCACGCTCATCTGGTACGCGGGGGATCTACCAAAACATCAGCGACCACGCCTAAGTCACCGGCCTGGCCACCGCCATCCGACGACCCTGGCTCAACAGGCAGCTCTGGATCGAAGACACCAGCGGAGGATGCTATGGATGCTGTATCAACCAAGGTCATGGCCGGGCAGCTTGTTCCTGGAGACTTGGTGCTGTTTACAACCGGCGACCGGATCCCCGCAGATGTTCGTGTGACCAAGGCAACCGATTTGACAATAGATGCCTCCAACTTGACAGGTGAGACGGAACCGGTCCGAGTCACGGCTGAGGCGCGAACAAGAAAAGTCAACATCCACGGATTGAATCACCTGCAGCTTCCTCAGCCGCCAGCGCTTGGATCCGGGGGACATCATGGAGATTCCGACAGTGACACACACAACATTGCATTCATGGGAACTTTGGTCACATCTGGCCACGGCCGGGGCATTGTGTTTGCAACAGGAGGGAGCACACATTTTGGTACAATAGCTACCAGCGTATCTGGTACGGAAAGCCCTCGCTCGCCACTCCAATTGTCCATGGACGAACTTGGTACCCAACTCAGTAAGGCATCTTTCGTTGTCATTGGCCTAATCTCGTTAATCGGGTGGTTGCAAGGCAAGAACTTGTTGGAAATCTTCACAATATCCATTTCACTTGCTGTAGCGGCGATTCCAGAAGGCCTTCCAATTATTGTAACCGTCACTCTAGCACTGGGTGTCCACAGAATGGCAAGACACAACGCCATTGTTCGGAGAATGCCCAAAGTTGAGACTCTTGGCTCTGTCAATGTAGTTTGTACCGACAAGACCGGTAAGCATTGCTCTCTGCCGAACAAATGAAGATGAAATAATGCTGACCTTGTTTTAACTAGGCACGCTGACTACAAATCATATGACAGCGTCCGAGATGTGGTATTTTGGAGCCGGAGACCCAGTCGATATTGCCTCTGACACCGACTCCATGGATGATAAGAGTACGCCTACACACTTGAGAATTTTGCGCATCGGAAATATCGCCAATAATGCACGCCTTGCACAAAAGTACACCGAGAGTGGTGCCGCTGCTTCTGCCGTTTTGTCCTCAACGCTGGGCCGTGGGCACGTGGCCACGAACACGAGATGGGTCGGCCAACCCACGGATGTGGCTATGTTGGATATGCTTGATAAGTTCAAGGAGCACGACATTCGCAACTCCATAGGACCGCGGGTATCGGAAACGCCGTTCAGTTCTGAGAGAAAATGGATGGGCGTGACCATCGGCTCTGATTTGAAGGGAGAAAAAGAATACGCATATATGAAAGGTTCAGTGGAAAAGGTTCTTGCTGCGTGCGGCACCTACTTGGACAATGACGGACGAGAGATTGTTCTTGACTCGGCTAGACGTCAAGAGGCTCTAGCAGCAGCTGAAAGAATGGCAGTGAAGGGTCTCCGAGTTCTGGCCTTTGCCAGTGGTGCTGTTGTGTCCAAGTCTTCCAAGGGAAGAGCGGGGCAGGGCACTTCGCGTACAGGAACCCCCGACCTCGAAAACAGCACCAATTCAGTCCTAGGGGGCAATGAAGACGTTTATAGAGACTTGGTGTTTGCCGGCTTGGTGGGTATGAGTGATCCACCAAGACCTGGGGTCAGCCGTTCCCTCAAGAGGCTTATGCGCGGCGGAGTCAAGGTTATAATGATCACTGGTGATGCTGAAACCACAGCCCTTGCCATTGGCAAGCAACTGGGCATGAGTATCGCAGTGGCTAGCGAACATTCGAGCAGCCAGAGCACCGTGCGGCCGGTCCTTCTCGGAGAAGACGTCGACAACATGTCGGAAGAGGACTTGGCTTTGGCTATGCAACACACCACTATTTTTGCCAGAACGAATCCGGACCACAAAATGAAGATCATCAGGGCTTTGCAATGTCGTGGGGATATCGTTGCCATGACTGGAGATGGAGTCAACGACGCTCCCGCCTTGAAGAAGGCCGATATCGGTATTTCGATGGGCCGCCATGGGACTGATGTCGCTAAGGAGGCCGCAGATATGATACTCACAGACGATGATTTTTCGACGATTCTGCGCGCAATTGAAGAAGGCAAGGGCATTTTTAACAACATTCAAAACTTCCTCACCTTTCAGCTAAGCACCAGTGCCGCCAGCCTATCACTTGTACTCTTGTGTACCTTTTTTGGCTTCAAAACTCCTCTGAACGCGATGCAAATTTTGTGGATTAGTAAGTGGTAACGGTTCATACCAACTCCGATCCGAATGTTGACATGAGGCCAGATATTATCATGGACGGACCCCCAGCTCAGTCGCTGGGTGTTGAGAAAGTCGACCCCGATGTGATGAATCGGCCTCCACGAAGACGGAATGATGCGGTACTTACCAAGGCGGTTCTCACGCGCGTCCTGACATCGGCCACCATCATCATGTTCGGCACCATGCTAATTTACAGGCACGAGATGCTGGGCGATGGGCAAGTAACACGGCGCGACACAACCATGACATTTACGTGCTTCGTCTTCTTCGACATGTTCAACGCACTCAGCTGCCGATCGGAGGCAAAATCTGTTTTACGGGGCGAGATGGGTCTATTCGCCAACAGCTTATTCAATTGGGCGGTGTCACTCAGCGTCGTCTGCCAGCTGTTGGTCATATACGTGCCTTGGCTTCAGGAAGTCTTCCAGACGGAGGCGATAGGACTCGGCGACCTTTTCAGGCTCATTGTTCTTTGTAGCTCAGTCTTCTGGGTGGACGAACTGCGCAAATACCTCAAGTACGGTAAGCGGCGTCTGGGCAGCGGATACAGTCAAGCTGTGTGACGTTTTTGTTTCGCTTGCGCAAGGAAAAAGGGGGAAATTGATGGCGGCACTTTTGATTGGTGAACATTTTGTTTTACCTGGAGTTGGAGCTCTAACATATAAAGCGTAGCATAGCAATTCCTGGCGACGAGAGATGTGGCATATATCGTGAATAGATAGAGTCTCCCATTGCAACACGGTTGAACGTGTGGATGGATGGAATCCGAAACGGTCAACTGGTCCAACATGAAATATAAAAGTGAAAAGTTGCACAATACGGAGTACAACGCGTAACCGTGATGGATGTGGAGCCGAAGCGAGTACCGACCGCATGCATGGTGGGGTTCCGAGTGCGACGTCACGTTGGCAGTGCAATGTCTCGGTCGACAGACGACCAATTGGCACCGGCGTACGTGGACAACTCGCTCAACCTTGAAGCTCCAGAGTCCTCGGCCAGCAACCTCGTCAGCAAAGGGCCCGGGAGCTATGTGCCGCCCGGCCAGATCTCTTCGTCGCCAATGTCCGCTCTCCCGAATGGCGTGCCCAGTCGCTACAGCACCACCGACGGCAAGGACGTGAAGCCGAACCCTGCCGGATCGTCGTCGTCGCTCCTCGGCGATGTCTGCAGCGCTGCCGACTTGCGCGCTGCTCTAGAAGCCCTGCATGAGCGAGAATCCGACGTGACGGCCCGTCTCGACTCCCTGGTCGCTTCGCAGCCCGACTTGACGCGGCATCTCGGTCGGCTGGATCTGCTGCGAGCCGGCCTGGGCGCGCAGGTCATCGCTGCGAGATCCATCAGCAATGACATGCTCTCGTCCGCGGCCGCGACTGCGGGGAGGCTTAGCAACAGGGTCAAGGAGCTGGACCTGGAGAAGAGCCGTGTGGAAGATACGCTCGGCGTGGTGGACCAAGTTGCCGAGCTCAAGGCCTGTGTCAACGGCGTGATAGGGTCCATGGGCGCGCCGCAGGATTGGGAGGCAGCCGCCGGGTACCTGGATAGAGCAAGCAGAGTCCCGGAAGAAATCGCCAAGGGGGCATTCGCCACGAGCATCGTCCCCAGCGTGGAGGCTCCCGACCCTCCGTGGGTGACGCTGGAGACGGCGAGAGAGTCGCTGTGCGGACTCTTCCTGCGGGAGTTTGAAAAGGCGGCTGAAGACGGCGACGGCGCAAAAGTCACCCGATTCTTCAAACTGTTCCCCTTGATTGGAAGGACCGACGTCGGGTTGGACGTGTACGGGCGATATGTCTGCCAGGGGGTAGCAGGGACGGCTCGCGCCACGTTGAAGGACAGTGTTGGCTCCCTCGGCGGGAAGGAGGGATTCTTCTACGCCAATGCACTGACGAGACTTTTCGAGCACATAGCGCAGATTGTCGAAAGCCATGGGGGTCTCGTGAAGCGGCATTACGGCGCCGGCAAGATGGTCCGCGTCATTGAGCGGCTGCAAATGGAGGCGGATGTTCAGGGCGGCATCATCGTGGATACCTGGAGTGATGAGCGCGGCATTGACAGGATGATAACTGACGTGAAAAGCTATCCCTTTTCTTTTTTGGTGCAGAGCTTTCTGCCGCAGGCCCCTAGGAGTGGCACGCCCCGGGTCAATTCCCCAGCTGTGGCTGGCGGGAATCCTCGCTCGAGCGAGGATGAAGGGGTGAACATGAAAGAGGTGGATGGGCTGCTGAGTGAGATTGCCCTTATGCTCGGGAGGTGGTCGCTATATACCCGGTTTCTGTCCGGCAAATGCATGGTAAGCTGCACTCGGGTATGAGGAGCGGTTGGGAACGGAGGCTAACAAGAGGGCGGGTGCGCGCTTCAGGTTTCCTCTGATCACGACACGTCGTTGGTCCTACCGGACCTTTTGATCAAGTCAAACTTGTATCGAAAGATGTCTGCAAAGCTTACGACCCCGTACAATGTCATGACGACATTCTTTTTTCGCCGGTCTGTAGAGAAGGCGTTCCAACTGGACGAGTATCCTGCCGGTTTGTCCTTGCGCCTAAACAAGTCCATTGACGGCCACGGTCCCATTATCATCACGGCTGTAGATGATGTCATGTACATTGTCAATACGGTGATACAAAAGTCCATGTCGACATCGCAACGGGAAGTTATTGCATCCGTCATTCCGACCATCGGCCGAGTCTTGGGCTCTGATTTCATCGGTATGGTGCAGCGCAAGATGAGGGATGAGTCCTATCCAAAGCCCGCAGTACACGGTGGCTTCCCGCCCGAAGACAAAATCATCCAGTTCATCGTGCTCATCAACAGCCTCGACTTGGCAAATGAATACTTGAGCAGAATCATCGGCAGCCGGGTCGTTATAGCCCAAGGCCAAGCAAATGGCGTAGCGCTGCACGAGTCTTTCAAGGACTCGTTCCCATTCGACAAGGATAATGCTTTTGCCGCCAACGCGCTACACTCGCTCGAAACCAGCTTTGTCAACAAGTCCTCTGAGCTCCTCAACGAGGGCATCCAAGTGCTCTTCACGCAAGTTGTCAAGCTCCGACTACGGCCCGTCTTCAGCGATACCTTCCGCGATGTGGATTATACTTTGAACGAGCAAGATGTGGCAGACGTGGCGGAGCAAAATGACGAAAACGTCAAGGACATCCTCGACCAGGTGCCGCGACGATTCGAACACGGTTGGGATCAGCTGATGAGGCCTATTGCGCGCATCATGACGCCTGGCACATTCAGCACGCTGCTAGATATCACGACTCGGTCCCTGTCCAAGATTCTGGAGAAGAGGATACTGAGTTATGCGGGGAAGACGAGTGCGTTTGGCGCGGTCCGCATAGAGAGGGACTTTACTGGCATCGTGAACGTTGTCTCCAGGGGAGACTATCGCGTCCGGGAGGCGTTTGGCAAAGTGACGCAGCTGCTTATGGTGGCTAATATGGAGGACGACGAGTGGGAGGAGCTGGCCAACGACGAGGCTGCTGTCGAATGGGTGCTGACGGAGGAGGAGAAGAGAAAGGCGAGGGGGTTGGTGAAGGGCTAGACGAGTCAGCCGAGACATGGTCATAGACTCATGGACAGCATAAAGAATTCAGGACGAAAAAAAGTAGGCAAGGATGCCTTACACTGGAAGGACTTGCCACAAGCACAAACACTTCCAATATAACGTTGGACAATTTCAATGTGTACCGGGTAGCCGGCCTACAGCAAGCAGTCAATTCCCTCAACAGCCTTGGGACCCTGCTTGTGAGGGTCTGCAGCGACCTCAATATAAAACTGACGTCTTTTCTTCTCTCACCGAAACACTAAACATGATAATGTATGATCACTTTAACCTTTCAAAAACTCAGCAAAGACCCCTCGTATGCCTATTTTAAATTGTTGAACCTAGCCGACTGGTCAAGTTCAACGTCGGGCGTCACCGGGACTGGCCAATGAGCATCAAGTACTTCTTACGGGACTGGCTCCAGTGGAACTTGGAGACTCGAATCCCCAGAAGCACAGTGACCAGACTGCGCCAGGCGCAATGTGCGCTTCCCCAAAAAAAAAAATCGACCTCCAATATCAACATTCCAAACACAAACTCCTCAAGCCATCAATCTCATCCATCCAATGGCCGTCTAATGGCCCATATCACATCCCGATAAACGAAGCTGTCGTGGATCTCTGCCATCATCAATCAACCAGGTTGTCCTCTATATCACTCTCACCATTCAATTCAAGTTGGCCCGTCTCACCCGTCTCGCCTCATCACGACTTACATCGGTCCTCATCCGATCCCCATCGCGACCCCTTGCCACAACCTCACTGCCGCCCGCCATGAACACGCGGGTGGTTGTCGTCCCTCGGAACAGCACCCTGGGCTCGTTTGACGATACCAAGGATCCCCTGGGCAGATTAGAGCACTGGCACATCCGCAGAGACGCAAAAGATGCAGTCGTCACACTGGAACACGCCGCAGAATACCTCAGGACCAAAGACACGCCCGTTGCCTTCCCCACGGAGACGGTGTACGGCCTGGGCGCCGATGCCACGAGGAGTGCGTCGGTCAGGGGGATATATTCGGCGAAAGGGAGGCCGTCGGACAACCCGCTCATAGTGCACGTGTGCGATGTCGATATGCTACGGACCCTGCTTGGATCCCGGGTCGAAGACGCCCTCCCGGCGCGGTACCAGTCTCTCATCGAGAGGTTCTGGCCTGGCCCGCTGACGATCCTACTGCCCAATCCTGATCCCTCGCCGCTTGCGCCAGAGGTCACGGCCGGGCTTGGGACGTTTGGCGTGCGCATGCCGTCGGAGCCGTTGGCCCTGACGCTCATCAAGCTTGCTGGTGTGCCGCTGGCTGCCCCGTCTGCGAATGCCTCCACGAAGCCGTCGCCCACCACGGCGCAGCACGTCAAGGATGACTTGGACGGGCGGATTGAACTGATCCTCGATGGGGGCTCCTGCCAAGTTGGTGTGGAAAGCACCGTTGTCGATGGCCTGTGTGATCCGCCGGTTGTTTTGAGACCGGGGGGCGTGGGTATCGACGAGTTGAGGAGCTGTCCTGGCTGGCAAGATGTCGTGAGAGCATACAAGGACCGGAGCGAGGAGGGGAAGGAGGCGCCGCGAGCGCCGGGCATGAAGTATAAGCACTATAGTCCTCGTGCAAGGGTCGTGCTGTATGAGTCGAGTTACGAGCAGGGACGAGCTGGCATCGTCAAGGCAGACGCGGCTACTGTCGCGGCAACTGCGAATGCGGATGCACATGCCACGAATGGCACTGCGAGAAGGAAGGTCGGAGTCATACGGACCAAGAGGTGGAAGCCCGCTGCTGGCCTGCGATGCAGCAAGCTCGATTTACACGCGGGACACGTCGGGCACAGCCGGCAAAACGGCCATCACGACGAGACCCGGTATGACGTGTATGCCGGGGACTTGCAAAACGATGAGGGAAACACAATCGGCCAAGTATTCGACATTAGTTTGGGCCACGAAACCCGCGGCATAGCGCAAGGGTTATTCTCCGCCCTCCGAGAACTGGATAGACGAGGCGCAGACGTTATTTTTGTAGACGGTATAGACGACAAGCTGGATATAGCAGCCGCCGTGATGAACCGCCTTCGCAAGGCGGCATCCGAAACTAGAGCATAGGAACCATGAAGCGTTTTTTTAACATTGTTCAAATATTTTGTGTTCCCCGTTCCCCATGCCACTTTGCAGATCTACCAGCCTCGGGCACAAAGCAAACCTGCCCATTTTACATGTCATGCGGCGCTTGCAGAGGACAAACAACCGGTGTCCTTCTGTCATGGTTGATTTTGAAAACCAGAACAAACGTCATCCATTTATTCCCCCATGTCATCAGTGGTACTTTCGTGGCAAAGCCTACGAGACGAAGAGGACATTCGAAGACGGTCAAATTTGCAAAAAGCCTTTACAGGCCCTGCCGTAACCAATCTGCCAGTTTTGACTTGCCCAACTGGGCTAAATTATTGACGCCCTGTTCGCTGAGGTCGATGCGGCCGATGGGCACGTCTTGCGCCGGGGCTTTGCTGACACGCTGGACGATTATGGTGGGGTCTGTTTCGAGGACGATGCCGTCGTCGACGATTTCATCAATGGCGAGCGAGACGAGGTCGTAGTTTTCGATGATGGTGCGCTTGTCCACGGATTGTCTGTGGCTGTCAGTTTGGGGCCCTCATACCCGAGAGCAAGAGACGGAGACATACTTGAAGACGAGGTGCAGGGAGTCGCGGATGGCGAGAACGGCGTTGTACAGCAGGACTTCGTTCTCGTCCGGGCTGCCCACCACGTAAATCATGATATCGGACTCGAGCTTGTACAGAACGATTCTGTTGTCGTACAGGATAATGTCGCCCGTCTGTTTGGCCGTCTTTTCTATGAGGCCCTTCTCGAAGGCCTTTTGGGCTTTCAGGTCAGGATACGGGTTGCCGGGAGTTGCGCCGCCTGTGCGAGGGGAGGATATGTCAGATTAAATGCTTGTCTTGGGTTCGGTTCGGTTTGATAGCATAACTCTCCCGTCAGAGAAGGGGACTTACCACCGGCGGCGCTGTGCGGGGGGGAGTAGTATTTGGCCAGGATTCTGGCGCCGTCCTCTGTGCCGAGAATGAGGACGGCTTGCACCGAGAAGAGGGACACTGCGGGAGACATGGTGACGGCGAGGGGTGGCGTAGAAGGGTTGTCGGATGGTGTTGCGATGGGTTGGCTGCCCTCGCTGAGGTAACGTGGAGATACAGAAGACGGGTGTTGGCCAAGGGCATTGAGGGTGGAGGGCTCAATTGACGACAGTGCATTGTGATTGGCTGGTGTCTCGCCAAGAAACTACGTACTCAACTTGTCTGAATCCGATGCGACACACGGCCTAGCTGCAACAGAACAGCAGAATGTTGGAGGTGTTCAAGAGTGTCTTTTATCTCTTCCAGACCAGCCACAGCCCAGTGGGGAGATGAAGAAAAGGGCAAACTAGTAGACGTACTCGCGCCCGAAGCTCTACCCTGCGCGAGAGCCGCCGGAAGACACAACGCGCCGGAGAGCGCAAGAGAGGCGCCACTGGCTGCGGAATTGGACCCTCGTGCAGTACCAAGGCTGCCAGGAGCGGAAATCGTGTAGCAAAATTAACGTTACTTGAAACAAAGCTGCGTCGACTAGCTTATAGCTACAGGGCTAAATACAGCGATCTGCTGAAGTATGATACTGATTAAGAGATTCCGCAGATACCGTGCAGAGCTCGCAAAGATGCCCTTGATAGCTTGAGCTTTATGCATTCTGCACAGGCGAGCGACATTAACATGGCATCATTGCCGGCTTGACGCTCAACCCCACGAACATTACGGAGACCATGGGGGTGGTAAAGGTCTACACCACACGTGTTGGCGCTGGCGCTTTCAAGACGGGGAATCTGGGAGAGGTCCGGAACGAAACTCCACGGCCAAAGACTGTCGCATAGCATACAAGGTGGTCTACCACACACAAAAGTCATTTTTTAGTGTGACAAAGACGTCGCTGTGGGCCTGTGGCTGACTCGATCTCGTTGTAGTGAAGCATAGTCCTCGCTGAACTGACCAAGCTCGATGTGCTCGATTCCTTCGAGACAGTCACGGAGCTTGACTGTCATCCGGCGGACCATGACACACTACGTGACGCCGAAGTCGTTGACGAAGTGCCCGGGTGGAGGAAGCCGACAACCAACGCCCGGACATAGTACGACCTTCCCAAGCAGGCCCGGGATCATGTCGAGTACATTGAGAAGTTGGTTGGAGTCAAGATAAGATGGATCGGCACTGATTTTGACCGCGAAGATATGATCACGCGTGGCTGGGTGATCTGGCGACTTGCTTTGTGCTTGTTACCGGTGACGAGGCGCCCTCGGAAAGCTTTTAGAGCATCCTCAAGCGCCCAAGGCCCCTTTCTGAAGCGGTGTGATGAGTGCATATAGAGGACCGATAGCGCGCAGCCTAATAGATAGATAGATACCTCGGGAAAAAAAATGTCACACCGGAAAACGGGTGTGGCCACACCACATATTTTATGTGGTATGCCACCTTATATCGCATGCTAACTAGTAACGTTAGTACTCAGGGCTCAGGGAGGTGCAGTGGAGTCGCAGCCACAGACTCCGCTACCGGCACTCCGTAAGTTACTCGGTAACCAAACACGAGAGATGTATATGCCTGCCACTTTACGCGTCCAGACGCGGGCAAGACGCGTGAAAACGAGCCCCTCCACTCGACAACTTCCATTGCTCATCTACACCTTTCCAACCCCAACGACGTCCGGTGCAAACTAGCAGGATACCACTCCATACCTCTGCCGTCTGATTTCATCACAGAAAGCCACATAATGTCGTCGCCCTCACAACGCCGGCAACGCAGTTCCCAGTCTGCCACGCCGCGTCGGTCGACTCGCCTGTCCGAAGCCAACACCCCCAGCAATCCGCCTTCACAGCTGGCGTCGAGCCCAATCTTCTTCCAGTCCTCGTCTCCTGGCCCCGAAGCTGGTCGGGCGCATGGATCGAGTGAGGATGTCTCGTCTCCTCTGAGGCAGATGTCGGGTAGTCAGAGCACGCAAGCACATGCCGCTCCTCCTAGTTCTCCGTTGCGGCAAATGTCCGAGTCGCAGACGCCTCGACACGATGCCGAGCGGACACCGAGAGCAAGTGGTACATTTGCCGGGGGTAAGCAACTCAGTTGCCTGTTCTGTTGTCTCTCATGGATCCGGCATTTATTATCATTTCTGACCCTCCGCAGAGTCCTCGCCAATCCGATACGAACCGAGTTCCAGTCCTGGACGATCACTTGGTCAACGATCAGAGCTGCGCAGTGAGAGTAGTGGTTTGTTTGTTGGCTCGGAGCGAGGTAGCTCTACCGCCTACAGACGTGGAGATATCAACTCAGATGCCTTACGGACGCCTCGTGCTCCACGGCGTATTGTCCTCGACGATACTGGTCGCGTGGTGCAGGAGGGCCAAACCCCAGGCTCAGACGCTGCGTCCTTCACCAACCGGGACCCAAATACGTCCGAAGCCGATGTTCTTGGAGGCCGAGGCCAAAGCCTCATCTGGGGCACAACTGTATCCATTGATGACACCTTTGCGGCGTTCAAAGACTTCCTACGTCACTTCACCCAAAAGTACAGATTATACCGGGATGGGTTCTCAGATGCCGAAGTGCAGGCCATCCCCGACGCCGAGTCGAAGCCTTATCTGGAAGCCATGGGAAACATGCTACTTCTTGGCACTACAAGACTCTATCTCGACATTTCCGACCTGAATCTGTTCCCCCCAACTCGCAAGCTGTGGTACCAAATCCAGGCCTATCCTCAGGAAATTGTCCCAATCATGGATCAGTCCGTCCATGACTTGATGGTCGAACTTGCACGGGCTGATTCCCTCAAAAGCCGACCATCCCAGAGCAGTGCTGGCCAACAGGACACCCAGAATAGTGCCCAGAGCTCTGAACCCGTCTTCCCTAGCTCTGACAGACCCGACGAGCCTGCTACCCCCCGTCCCCAACAAGACCAGCCGTCTTTGGAGGACCAGGTGTCCGCCAACTTGTATGTTGTTCGGCCCTTTGGCCTCGACAAGACGATCAACTTGAGAGATTTGAACCCATCCGGTTTGTCTCCCATCATGCCCCGATCCCGATTTCTAGTGCTAACACACCCTGTAGACATGGACCGCCTCATCTCCATAAAGGGTCTGGTCATTCGGACGACACCCGTCATCCCGGACATGAAGGACGCTTTTTTTCGCTGTAATGTTTGTAACCACTCGGTCAACGTCAGCCTCGACCGAGGCAAGATTCGAGAGCCAACCGAGTGCCCTCGCCGGATGTGCGCCTCCAAGAACTCTATGCAGATCGTTCACAACAGATGTTCATTTGAGGACAAACAAGTCATCAAATTGCAAGAAACTCCCGACGCCGTGCCCGCCGGTCAAACTCCCCACTCCGTTTCGGTCTGCGTGTATAACGAACTCGTGGATTTCTGCAAAGCTGGTGATCGAGTCCAGTTGACGGGCATATTCCGAGTCAGCCCTGTTAGAGTCAACCCGCGTCAGCGCGCCGTCAAGAGCGTATACAAGACCTACGTTGATGTTCTTCACGTCCAGAAAGTTGATAAGAAACGCATGGAGGCCGATCCCACAACGCTTGGTGTCGAAGGCGAAGAGGACGCAGACAACGGTGGGAACGGTCTTGAACAAACGCGCGTCATCACACCCGAAGAAGAAGCCAAGATTCGAGAAACCGCCGCTCGTGAGGACATCTACGAGCTTCTGGCCCGGTCTCTAGCGCCTTCAATCTACGAGATGGACGACGTCAAGAAAGGCATCCTCCTCCAGCTCTTTGGCGGCACAAACAAGACGTTTCACAAGGGAGGCAGCCCCAAGTACAGAGGTGACATCAACGTACTTCTTTGCGGTGACCCTTCCACTTCCAAGTCCCAGATGCTCTCCTACGTCCACAAGATTGCTCCCCGTGGCGTCTACACCAGCGGCAAGGGCTCCTCAGCCGTCGGTCTCACGGCCTACGTCACGCGCGACCCCGAAACCAAGCAGCTCGTGCTCGAGTCTGGTGCGTTGGTGCTGTCAGACGGCGGTGTATGCTGCATCGACGAGTTCGACAAGATGTCCGACGCGACGCGTTCCGTCCTCCACGAAGTCATGGAGCAGCAGACCGTGTCCGTCGCCAAGGCAGGCATCATCACCACCCTCAACGCCCGGACCAGCATCCTCGCTTCTGCCAACCCCATCGGCAGCCGCTACAATCCCGACCTCTCCGTGCCCCAGAACATCGACCTGCCCCCAACCCTGCTCTCCCGTTTTGATCTTGTCTACCTGATCCTCGACCGCGTCGACGAGAAGACGGACAAGCGTCTCGCCAAGCACCTGCTCTCCCTCTACCTAGAAGACAAGCCTCACTCTGCCCCCACAGACAACGACATCCTCCCGGTCGAGTTTCTTACGCTCTACATCTCCTACGCCCGCTCCCGGATCCAGCCCACCATCTCCCGCGAAGCCGGCGAGGAGCTCGTCGACGCATACATTGCGATGCGCGCCCTCGGCCAGGACGTCCGTGCCGCGGAGAAGCGCATCACCGCCACGACGCGTCAGCTCGAAAGTATGATACGTCTCTCTGAGGCTCACGCAAAGATGAGGCTGTCGGGCACCGTCACAAAGGAGGATGTTCGCGAGGCCAATCGCCTCATTCAGAGCGCCCTCAAGACGGCTGCCACTGACTCCCAGGGCCGCATCGACATGTCCCTGTTGACCGAGGGCACGAGCGCCGCAGACCGCAAGCGTCGTGGGGAACTGAGAGACGCCATCTTGAAACTGCTGGACGACATGACGGCTGGAGGGAACAGCGTCCGATGGGGCGACGTTTCAAAGCGCTTGGCCGACGGCGCTAGTATGCCCGTGGAAACGGCCGAGTTTAACGAGGTCATGAGGGCTTTGGAGACGGAGAATCTCATCCTGATCAATGGCGAGGGAGCCCGGAGGACGGTCCGACGAGTGACGGCTGTCGTGTAATTCTTGTTCTTATTCTCTACAAGTGTGACCTCGCTATGCAAAACGATGTGGGATACAAAGCGTCAGGAAGGGACACGCGTCTGGATTTACCCGTCGGCGTTTATAGTTTGTCAGACATCACCGTACCATGTGAATAATATTTCGTTACGCGACGCCCGGCGTGTGCTCTTCATCAGGATCCATTGCCCGCGCCAACAGAGACTGCATGATGACGAAATAGTACAAATGTATTTCAACAAAGTTGCCTATCCAAACAACCGCCGACGTCGTACGCACGCTTGGGCTCTGGAAAATTTTGTACACGGTGATCGCCTCTTACCAAATACTTCTCTGCCTTCCCTCGAAGCCAAAGTTCAATGCCACGGCGATGAACAACGACACGCAGAGCACGCTAGGTCCCCATTTGTCGTAGAACCGGGCCGCCCTGCGGTTCCGAATCGAATTGCTTCTGTACAAGTAGATCCCAACCGAATAACACAAGCTCAGGATCGCAAGCAGTGTAAAGATGCCCGCGACGAAGAACGACGTAGTAGTCGGATGCTCACCAAAGTTGAGGAGGGTAATGGCAATTGCACCAATGTAGATGGAGTATTCGAGCTGATATGGTTAGTCTTGTGCGTGCACGATAAACGGCGCCTGTTTTCCATGTCACTTACCCATCCTAGAAAAGTTCGTTCTGCGGCAAAGTAGACCTTGGGCTCGACGCGGACAGGGACATAAATCTTCTTCCCCGGGGGCGCCTTGAACTTTTTCTGCTGAATGGTGCTGGAGCCAAACAGCATTTGGAGTCTGTCACTACGAGGGACCTGCGTGCTTCGTGGAGCGGGAACCAGGTGCTTGAGAAGGCTAAGGGTTCCGTCGCGGAGTGCTCGTCCTTTGGTGGTCAAGATGGTATGGTAGTAGTGCCATCCGCCGACGCGTCTTGCTTCTTCCAGCTCGTAGTTGGCATCGTACTCGTCGTCGGAGTCATAGATGGGATAATCGTCATTGCCGACTGCTTGGTCGGCCGTCTGGCCTTCCGCATCGGCTGCTCCAGTGAGAGCGCGTGGGCCGGATTGGCTGTTCGAGGTAGCAGGACGAGCCGACAGTCTCGGTTCTTCTTCGTCAGAGTCCAAATCATCATCGTCGTCGTCATCATCATCCGAGGTATTGGTCGTGTTTGACAGTCCAGGTCTGCGGATACCAAAATCATGTGAAGCAGGCTTCCGGATATCTACATCCATCTGCGGCATCCAGAAAGGCAAAAGGTTGATTCGGTCAGGAAACAAGCAGGCCGTGCCGTGGATGAACTTGGAAAACTTGGGCACCGCCTCGACCAGATGTGATGAGATGAGCTGTCGTACCCACTCGGGAGGTTCTTGGCCCATTTGGGTCTGGAGTTTCACTTCGAGAACGGCATAGGGAAACCGGACGACATCCTCAGCAGGTAATTGTGAAAATGGCCAGTCGATCCCAATATCCATGCGTCTCCAGTTGTCACCGCTTCGCCGACGTCCATCGAGATTGTCTTCGCGGACCATGGTGAGCTCGGTGTCCAGCGAAATCCGAACTCGAGCGTCTGCTGGCAGCTGAAAGGCTGTTCGGTTGTAAAATGAGCGACACACAGGCTCGTAGCCATGCTTCAACACAGAGTACTGAATTTCAGAGGCCAAGCGCTCGTCTTCCGCAATGGCCTTGTCCGACTTCTTGCCTTCCTTGCGTGCTTTTTCAAAAATGGCTGCGGGAAGAAGCTCACCACGCATATACGCGTTGACGTTCTTCTCCTTGATGGAAAAACGGGCCTTGACGGACTTTTCGCCAGTCCAGTCTTCTCGGTGAGTCTTTCGCTCGACGAAAATAGTCTCGTTTTGCATTCCACCATACCATCTCAGTCGAATAGCTTCGGCTCCCTCAGTCTTCTTCAGTCGGCCTTCGTACAAGTCCCATTTCTCGGGATTGTCGTAGTAGATAGAGGTGATGGCCGAGTCCGCTTGCTCAAACTCCTTGCTAGCATTAAACACAAGGACTGGTAAGTGCTTCAGGATGATGAGCTTCAGCTCGGTGACGTTGTCAGGATGTACCCAGTACTTTGTTGTCTGGCGAACAAAGTTGGCCTGGCCACCTCCAGCAGCGCTGTCGCCTTTAACGGGGTTGCCACGGGTTCGAACCAGGTCATAGAGCTTCGACAGCTGGATGACGGAGGCATCGTAGTTCTCCTTGTAGAACGGTTTCGCCTTGAGTCGGGTGTCAAAAACGGGGCGGAGATGCCAGCCGGTCAGTTTCTTTGCCTCTGATTAGCCATGGTCAAGTCCACCGGGAGGAGCCACTGTAAGCTCACATCATGCTTCTTGATAATCTTGTAGAAGCCCGTGTAGTTCAACTGCACAAACTTGGCGAGATCATGAACGTCGGCAATGATGTCGCTCAAGTCCTCCTCGAGCAGCAGAAATTCCTCCTCGCTGGGGCCTTCCTCGTTCAAGCCACGCTCATTCAACCGGTTGACGACATCCTTGACCTCGTGGTCACTGACTGCGATACGCCTGGAAATCTCCATGGCCTTGACCTGCTGCTTCGTGTGCACCTTCTCCAGCTCAGCCTCGAGCTTGCCGACGAATCGAATCTCATCCTCCTCGGTCCACTCGGGTCTGGAAGTACCGCCAGCCCTCAGAGGCCCGGTGGCATGCTTCAGCTCGGCCTTCAAGGCATTGTAGTCAATGTAGTACCACTGGTACTCGCGGATGACGCTCGACCGGAGTTGCTCGCCGAACTTCATGACGAATACGCCGGGCAGGGCCTTGAGCGTGGCGTTGGGCGACGCCTTCCAGGGGTTATCTCGTGAGTTGAAGTCTTTGACAATCAGCATGAGCGACGCCAGGGGTGAATGGATGAACCGAAAGCGAGTGTTTGTTGGAGGATCAGGCAGGGAAACACAGCCAGGACGCCGGACGCCGACCGGCGACAGGGCGATGCAGCAGGAAGGAAACAAGCTACGGCAACAACTGCTGCCGGATCGGGACGAGGGAACGAAAAGAACATAGATGGGTGGCTCACCTCAATTTCAGGACAGACGGCGGACAAAAAAAGCAGGCAAAGACTGTCTTGTAGCTGAGGCAACGATGAGCAAGGCCACGATGATGGGGTGTCTGTTTTGAGAGTAGAAGCTCGTGATGGGCGGCGGCGGCGTCGGCGGAAATGGCATTGACGAATCACGCTGGACAAAAAGCGGGGTCAGCCCAGCGTCATCAAGTGTCAGAGGCAGTAATCGTGCCCGCCCCACTTTATGTGGTTCGGCTAGCAAAAGCCCTCACCACCAAAGGTGGTGCTCGACAGCAAGGCGGGCCGGACCTACCTCAATCTCCTGTACTACGTGAGGTAAGAATCCCCTTCCCACAGCGGTAGCGGTCGACGGGGCTCCCAACTTGCCGCCGCCGCCCCTGCTTACGCCTTGTCAGCACCCTCATGCTTCACCGCGAGTACTTCCCCTTCCTGCCGACCCCGGAGTCGGAGCCACGGGGTCCAGTCGACCAGCCCATGCTGGGGGCGCCCGCCCCCGAGGGCTGGTGGGACGACAGCTCCCGACTCCTCTTCGGCGCGGCAGAGCACATCGCCGCCATTCTACACGAGGCCTCCGAGTGTGGCGTGCATCTCATGACGCCCTTTGCCGGGTTCTGCGCATTCTCAGCCGGCTACCTCAACCTCTACGTGGCGAAATACCCCCGAATGAACCTGGGCCGCAGCCCGCGAGCAAGCGACTGTCTCAAAATGTGTCTCGACTACCTGGAAAAGTTTCGACTTGTCTGGAAAATCGCCGACGGATGGGTAAGCCGCCCGCAAGCATGACACGACCGTGGCCACCGTTGCGCTAACATTGAGAGGGCGGCACGCGCAAGATCAAAACGATACACCATGCATCCGTGCTCTACGAGCGAGCAACCGAGGACCGGACACGATACCAGGGGCGCACACGAGCAGACTTTGATACTCTACACCAGTCTGTCCACGAGTTCCGTGTCGTGGATAGATCCGACGCGCATACTCGGGAGATTCGGGGCGCGGAGCGGCCCTCGGCGCAGGCGACTTGGCCGGTTCAAGGGCACGAGCACGAGCACGAGCACGAGCACGAGCTCGACACTAATACCTTGTTGAACCAGCTTTTCGCGGAAGTCAGCAATAACCTCGACGAGCAGGGGGCCTGGTCTCAATGGTGGCCGGCGATTGATCAGGTGGATCTTTAATGAGCTGCGTAATTACATCCGGGGTTTTTTTTTTCGTTGAAGCTTCCAATGAATGAGTGACGACCTTTGATTTTTTTGATTTTTTTTTTAAAAAGGGCTGTAATATCTGGTTTTCTATACATGTCCTATTTTTATTTCCCGGTCTAGAAAAACAGTCAACAGATAATGCACCTCTTCATATGGCTCCCCTCCCGTCACCGCCAACAAATGCATACCTGTCGCGTCAACCATTCGCCGTTTCTCCTTCCAATCACGCCTTTGCAAAGACCTTTCTCGAGTTCATCAGGCGAACAGCAAGCATAAAGAGCATGCCGACAAAAGGCGCCACAACCACGCCAAGAGGACGTTTTTTGAAGCAGCTAAAAAGGCACGTAAATGGCGTCTGGATTCTGTACTAGATCTACTAGAAATTTGGGACGAGAAGGGTGTACATTATAGGCGAAGAGGTTAATAGCGTTATTAGGTTGAAAATTGGCCCGCCTTGGTGTCCGGCCCGCCTTGCTGTCGAGCACCACCTTTGGTGGTGAGGGCTTTTGCTAGCCGAACCACATAAAGTGGGGCGGGCACGATTAGTCAGTGGCGGCGCGGGGATTCCTTGGCGGCCCACGCCAGCTCAGGGCACTCACTTCGGAGTGGAGAGTGCAGAGTACCTGGGGTTGCCTAGGTACTTAAGTAAGTACTTAAGTACCTATCTAAGTACCTAGGTACTTGGTATGTAATGCTTTGACATCTGGAGGCGGGGCAGCATTGGGCTTTTTTTTTTTTTTTTTTTTTTTTTTTTTTTTGTGGTCGTCATCGTCGTTGTTGTTGTCGGGCTGATACAGCCAAACCCATCAAGAAGAGTCAATTTCTAAAAAGCCACGCCTCTTAGACACATACAAAGTCCAATCAAGACGACACTCCAAGCCCTTGGCCCCAATCGGCACCGCCATGTCCCCTCCCATAGACGACTCCATGCCAACGAGGATATCCTCCGACTGCCCCCAAGACACGCGCGACGTCTTATACCACGCTTGGGCCCACGACCTCTCCGACCTCAAAAAGCTCCTCGACGTCCCAGGCAAAGCCAGCGCTCAAGATCCCCAAACTGGCGAAACCCCTCTCCACGCCGCCATTCGCGCATGCGGTCCCGCCGACCCGGACTCCAACGATCCTGAACAAGGCGAAGACGGCTGCGTGGAAGAAGCAAGCGCAGTCCTACAGGAACTCTTCTTCTCGGGCGCTATCTGGAACGATGTCGACAGCAACGACGAAACCCCCGGCTGCGTGGCCCATCGGCTGGGCCGCAAAGCCTTGTACGACATGTGCGTAGACGCCGGTGTCCGCGCCGAGCTGCTCTTCTCCCTCATGGACGGGTACGAAAAGCTTTCATCGGCCTCAGACGCCGAAGTCAATGTAGACGACGACGACGACGAGGGTGCTGCCCCGGTCGAGCAAGACGGCGACGCAATAGACACCACCGGCGACCAAGCTCGTCCGCAAGACCCGCCACGCTTCATCCCCCCCGGCGCGGGCGAGAAACCCGTCACCGTCACGAGCGACGGGTACTTATCCTCCCAGATAACCTACGACTCCTCCAAGCTCCTCGACGCAGACTTGAACGGCGTCATGATGTCCTGGGAGACCGACATCATGGCCCGCTCCGTCGCCGCCCTCCTCCCAGGGCCCCAAGTCCAGACCGGCAAGCGCATCCTCAATATCGGCTTCGGAATGGGCATCGTCGATGGCATGTTTGCCCAGACAAACCCGTCCCGCCATCACATAATCGAAGCACACCCCTCGGTACTACGGCACCTCTCCCAGCCGGACTCCGGCTTTGGCAAAGACTGGGAGAGGCGCGGTCCCGACGAGGGCGCCTACAAGGTCTGGCCTGGAAGGTGGCAGGACATTGTGCCCCAGTTACTGGATCAAGGCGAGGTATACGACGCCATTTACTTTGACACCTTCGGCGAGGATTACTCGCAGCTTAGGCTGTTCTTCATGGAGTATGTGCCGGGATTGATGGACCGCGAGGGCAGATTTAGCTTCTTCAACGGACTGGGCGCCGATAGGCAGGTCTGTTATGATGTTTATACAAAGGTAGTCGAGATGCATGGGGCAGATGCAGGTCTGGATGTAGAATGGGAGGTGAGTGATGTTGATATGAAAGGACTGAAGGAGGATGGGAAGGGCCAGTGGGAAGGAGTGCGGAGGCGATATTGGACGCTGGATAGTAAGTTGTCTTGTTTGCTTCGGCGTGGTTTGATGCCATTGACGGCTTGCTCGCTAACTTTCTCAACAGAGTACCGTCTGCCTGTGTGTACATTCATGGGATGAGCATCAAAACAAAGTCAAAGGCGAAGCAAATACATGGCAAAGAGTGACACGTCGTCACGTGCTAGAAGAAATCATGATACCCGCCACACCACCCACTTATGATTATAATATATATATATATATTGAAGTCTATTCCCCCCCCATTTTCTCATTGGCTAAATATCCATTACTTTGCTATCATGACCATGTGCCGAAATCTTCTTCAGTCTCCTTTTTCTCGACCCGCCCCAACACCCACTTATTTGAAGTGTTCAGGGTGCAGCACACCAGCAACATTACCAGCCTTGACTCTCTTCAGAGTCAAGGCCGCAATCAGTGCGGCGCCTACGCCGCTGCCGTCCTCGGCAGCAAGAATCTCAATGGGATCTTCTTCCTTTGCATTCGTCTTCTCAGGCCAGTCGAGAATCTCACGGAGAGCCTGAGCACCGCGTTCCTTGAAATAACGGTACTTGTTGAAGACGGACCCATCAGCACCTACATGGCAGGTCTCATAGCCCTTCTTCTTGCAGATGGCAGCAACACCACTGGCAGAAAGTCGGGCAGCACGAGTGCCGATAAGCTCTGCCAGTCGTCGGATGAGTTCCAGTTCTGATCTTGCGCAAGTAATGCCGAGCTTGGAGTTGAACAGGTCAAAGGTCTCCTGCAAGTTCTCAAAGGGATCCCTACGGCGATGTCCTGTCAGCATGGAGTGTCGGAGACGGAATGAAGAGCCGGGAACTTACTCTTCAATAGCAGAAAGAAAAGACGAATCCAGAGAATAGGCCTTGCGCAGCAGGGAAATGTCCTGGCCGGCAAAGACATGTACGTCGCGATTGTCGTGCAAGTCAACCAGGACAAGTCGGAAAATTTCGCCGAGATATAGACCAGCAATCATCTTCTCAAAGGCCTGCTGGCCCGGTCGAGGGGAGTCACGGTCAATTATTTCGTCATACTCGGTTCTAGGCAGCACCTTGTGCTCGTTGTCGAAAGCACCCCACTCGCAGTTGATAGCCATGGGAGTGTCTGGTGGTAGATTCATATGTGCAAGTTTGGGGATGGAGCCAACATCCTCCATATAGGCGGCATTGCAGCCAGTGCCAAAGATGCAGCCAATTTTCATCTTTGGGTCGGTGTATGCGGAAGCAATCAATGTTCCCGTCGTATCGTTAATCAGAGCAGTGAGTCTGATGGGCACACCCTGTTATTGTGTCATTAGTACTTGGTCAAGGCCAGGCTAGGGATTGTGCATACCTTCTTCTCCAGGGCAGAGTTGAGCATTGGAACAACATTTTCTCCCTCGACCCCGGCAATGTCAAAGCCTTTGGTCCATCTCTGAAGAATACCCTCGTCAATGTAGTTTTGTGTTGCCGGGTACGAAAAGGTGAAACCAAGAGGAAGGGTGTCAATGCCAGCACAATCACCGTGATGAGTCTCTACAAACTGCTGGAGACAATCGGCAATATATTCCCAAAGCTCATCCGATTTGCCTGTTTTGAGCTTGTCAGGCATACGATACTTGGACTGGAGAATATCAAATTCGGATTTCTGGTCGGTCAGGGTGATCTGGCACACGCGGAGGTTGGTGCCGCCCATGTCCAGGGCGAGGAAGGTGCCGGTTTCGTAGCCATCGGGGAATGACATGACCCAGGTTGGGTTCATTGGCTAAAGGCATAAGATTAGGTGTTGGTATTTGATACATATGTGGTCGTGTAGGAGACTTACAATACTGCCACCCTCGACAGTGAGACCTGTGAGCATTGCCATCAGCCCAATTGTGTCAAATTTGTTTCGGTACGTTGTAAAGCGTACCCTTGGCCAACTCCGAAACGAAATGGCTGGTAATCTTCTTGAGCACTTGCGTGTCAACGGTGAAGAGATCCTCAAGCCTCTTGATCTCGTTGAGCAGGTCTTGGGGAATGTCCGCCTTGGACCCTGCAGTGGGATTGTTAGCCATGGCAGTCGGTATGTGAATGTTAGACAATGTAGGTTAGGAAATGGCAGAAGTGTGTCATGAACGTTGCGTACATGGTGAAGACATGTTGCAAGGCTCAACGCTCGGCATTGAAGAAGTATTTTGCGGTTTGTGGTTCAAGCATTCGACCGGCCGGTTTCTCTCGAGCGACACAATGACAGCTGCGCGGTGCTAACCCTGGCCTTTTAATGCCACAGTCAGAGCTGACAGGTGGTTTCTCATCCGTGTTACCCAACGAGTCGGGCCCCAAGCTGGCAGAGGGGCGTTTGACCAAAGCGTCGCAAGGGACAGGGACAGCCATCTCAAGTCGGGCCAGAAGCTTTGAACCACTTGGTCCGTGGACGAGCAAGTGCGCTGAAACATTGAGGATTCGTCGAGGATGTGAATAGCACGCATAATCGCCGTGACACGGTCGGGATACAAAATCACTCGGTTCAACATACCCTTCCTAGAGGGAGGCAGACGAGGCCCGAGACCGACCATTTTTGGCTGGTGTGTGACGGCGGGGTGGAGGAGGGTGGAGGGGTAGCTTGAGCACGCTTCTCACGGATCGACTGCAGCGGCTGCAATCGACGGCGCTGTTGGATTCAGTGGTGCTGGTCGACTGAAATGCGCGATTTGCATCTATGCAGAGAACAAAGGTGCACAGGATAGGAATTGCTAGGGGAGAGGAGCAGCGGGATGGAGGTGATGGTGTTGGCACGTATTCGTGGAGACGACGTCTGCAGGTGATAGGTAAGAAGGAGGCCCTGCAGGCACTTGAGCCTGAAGGTGGTTTGAGTTGGCAAGCTGGGCATGTCCAAGTGCGCTGAGGACGTCACTGGTCTCGAGTCTGGGGGCTGCTGGGGGCTGCTGGGGTCCCCGCCAAGGCGCCACCGGGTGATCAATTGATTGCTCATGATTACCTCTCTCCTCTCTCCTGTCCCAGCACAGCACCCAGTATTGATACGAATCCATGTGCATTCGCGATGGCACCAGCGCCGCCATGGCTTACCGAGAACAAAAGGAGTCTGGGGACAATTAGCCTAGTTTCTGATGCGTTCTGCATGCAGATTGACCTGGCGAGAGCACCGCTTGCTCGCTGGAACCGGCGGTCTAGATAGACTCCAGATGTCGACCAGGCAAGCAACCGTGACATAATATCTGCCTGTCGTCCCAACACACAAACGCCCACTTCGGCCTGCGTCTTATTCTGACATTCTTTTTCATCACATGTCGCTGACAGCCCTGTTCCTGCGAAATGGCAGACGGAAAGTTACCGTGCCACCTGTCATTTGTCGAAATACTGTATATGTGCACAAACAAAACCCCGATGAGTCAATGACGGTCACGTCCAGCCTTGCGTTCGCAAACACCAGCCCTCATTGGCACGCCTCAAGATGCTTGCGGATTTGGGCCTTGTTCCTAAAAAAATACCCCCAAAAAAATCGACATTTTACTTTGTGCTTTGCCCTCGTACGTAATCATGGCCCTGTGACCCCTGTCGCCCTCACCTGGCCGCACTGGGAGAATACTACTCCGTACTACTAGTAGTGCAATGCAGGCCGCCCCGCCTCTCATCAATGATTGGCCTCCAGGCTGCAAGCTTCAGGAAACGTATGTCGTTTGAAAGGAGCTCGCGACAAGGTGTCTCCAAGGAACCCGACGACATTGTTCGGACCTTCACAACAGCACAACCGGGCGCACGCGCAACTCAATGAGCGCCCTTTTCCTTCCTTCGTCGCAATGAAGCCATTATTCGTTGCATCAGCGTTGTTGGCCGTCGCTTTCAGCGCCCTCCCCTCCGCCAGCGCCTCCTCGTCCAGGTCTTCCCTGCCTGCACAGTTCCTGCCGCCGCAGGTCTTCAGGAATGCCAACTTAGTCCACATCATCTCCTTGGAGAAGAATTATGTCAAGGATCAGATAAATGTCCTCATAGAGAATGTTTCCAACGAGCCACAAAGCGACTACTACGTACCGTTCACCACGGAACAAATTGCTCGCCTTGGCGGGTTCGAAGTAAAGGATCGCAAGAACGCAAACGCAGGTCCGTTTGTTTCAGAAGCAGTCGAATATGATCCCAACAGGTCTGTCCATTGCGTTTTCAAATAATGTCACTTCATCATACGGAAGACCATCATTGACTTTGAACTCTCAGTGACACTCAGTATTATCGTATCCGTCTCCCAACTCCTCTCAAAGCCGGCGGCCAACAAACCCTCGGCATATCATTCTACAACTTAAAGGCATACAGACCTCTGCCCGCCTCTATCAAGCAAGACGAGAAGCAATATCTCGTCCATGATTTCTCTGTGTACGCGCCATCTGCCTATCCCACCTTGAAGCAAAAGACCGAAATCAAGGCCGCGTCATCCACGATCCCTGACTACACCAAGCTCACCGAGGGCGAGGAGGAGCAGCCACAGAAGCAGGGTGCCAAGCTCACGTATGGTCCCTTTGGTGAGAAGCCTGCTGGAGCCGTGTCCCCCGCCCAGGTTCGATTCGAGTTCACCAAGCCCGTCACCCATGTGTCTACACTTGAACGTGACATCGAAGTCAGCCACTGGGGTGGCAATATTGCCTTTGAGGAGCGATACACGATGCACAACCGCGGTGCCAACCTGTCGTCCCCTTTCGACCGAGTCAAGTACGCACAGTCTTCTCTCTTCAGCGCTGCCTCTAATGCCCTGAAGGAGCTTCGTGTTCCCCTGCAGGTTGGCAGTGTTGATCCGTACTTCACCGACGTCATTGGCAACGTTTCAACCTCCAAGTTCAGAAGCAACAAGCGTGAAGCATTGCTCGAGCTGAAGCCCCGCTACCCCCTTTTCGGTGGCTGGAAGTATCCCTTTACCATTGGCTGGAACACTGATGCTGCCAACCTCCTCCGCAGGACCGCAACTGGTGGCTATGTTTTGAAGGTCCCTTTCCTCGAGGGCCCCAGGCAGGCGGAAGGCGTTGAGTATGGCCAAGTGATGATCCGCGTGGTCCTGCCTGAGGGAGCTCGGTAAGCCCACCTGTCGGAAACTCATAATGTGAGGCCAACAATCACTAACGATGCACGTAGCAACGTCAAGTATTACACTGGTATCCCCGAATCTTCCATTGTCAAGACTGAAGTCAGCGTTCACAAGACCTACCTCGATACCCTGGGCCGCACCTCAGTGACGATCGAGGCACAGAACCTGGTTGATGCATTCCGCGACCGCGACGTCATCATTTCATACGAGACCTCGGCGTTGGACACTCTGCGAAAGCCTTTTATCGTGTTTGCTAGCATGATGGCCGTGTATGCGGCCGCCTGGGCAGTTGGCAAGGTGGAGGTTGGGTTTGCCAAACAATAAAGAGAGCAAGCCTTGCGTTGACGAGCGAAGATGAGATAGACGTACGAGTTGAGCAGGAGTCACGGGGCAATAATAAAATGTACCATATGGGCGTTCCAAGATGCAAACTTGCACAGCAGAGTTTGAACCGGGGCGATGGCACGCGTGTGAGGGAGGACAAGTGACAAATGGTCTTTTATCCGGGCCGCTGAGTTTTGCAGCGCACCCGAGTCCCTCGTGTGCCATGCTATCCAGGCCAATAAATCCTGCCTGCCCGAGCAGTACTCGGTATGCACTCTGCAGATTCGCAAGCATTAGGTTGCTGCGGACCATCACGTCACCAGGGCTGCGTCAGCCCTACCGTCCACCTGTAGTCTCACATCCATGCCCATCTTACAGCCTCATTTCACCTCGCACGAGTAGGCCATCCTAGTAGCCGCAACCTGGCGACCGATAAATAAGTGGCTGGGGGGGGGGGGGCCGATGCATCGCAATGAGTAATGAGTCGAGCAATGACGGCAACGGCGAGAGATGCGCCCACCACCACCGAGCACCGAGCAGGGGTGGGAATGGAGAGGGAGAGCCATGTTGGGGGTTGGAGGTTGGATTCGCAAACATGCAACAGGGTACAAAGGATTAAAAACAAGCTTACTCCGTACTCCGTACAGCACAAGCGCAGCCTGCAGCACAGCCCATAACGGGAAAAAAATCGAGTTCTTCTGCAACTTATAAAAAACGACGCGACTCCCTCTCCCTCTCCCTCTCCCTCTCCCTTGATTCTGAGCCCGTCAGCACCATCATCACCTTCCACCACGGCGTCACCTCATTTCCCAGGCGCACAGGCACAAGGGCTGGCTACAAAGCACGCAGCGGCCACGCACGCCTCGCTCGGCCTCGCAACACCAAACAAGTCGTCGTGAGCAAGGAAAATTTTCCCACAATGTGTTTCTGGGGCGAACCAAACACCAAATACTACTACAAGGAGGAAATCATTCCGCCTCGACGGCGCCACTACCACCACCATCACCATTCACCCAGGGCGAGCTACACAAGCGTGACGCGGCAGTCGTATCGTACTGCTAGTCCGCGGGTGAGCGGGTCGTATGCGCATTATCGAGCTCCGCCCGGAGGGGGAGGGACCGTGGTCTACGAGAGAGTCCATCATCCCACGAGGTACTAGCCTCAACAAGAGTCAAGACTCGAGAGTCAGGACGGGGCCGGTCCTGTCCCCACGATGACCTGATGGGACCTGGGTGCGCCCGGCTGAGCCGGTACTCGAGGCGTGATGAGAGAGCCTGGAGGTGCCTTGGCTCGACCGTGCGACACTAGGGACACCACGGACGCGGCGTTGCGCGGATATGCGACGACATGATGAGCGGGATGGGCGATCATGATTGATGAATTTTGTCGAGGCGGGTGCATTTCGGCTTCCCACGAGGCAGGGAGGGGAGGTGGTGTTGGCGGGCTTTCAGGCAATGCCGCTGGTGTTTGGGGCTGCGGCACATGTTAATTGATCAATAACTGATACAAGGGAGCCAATACGGCGTATTTGTTTGGATTTGAATCACGAATGGGCCTTTGGGACTCAATGTGCACCCACCGAGGTATTTGCTGGCTGGGAGCAGGACTAGAGACGGAGACACTGGGTAGACGGTCGAGCAAGTGCCAGGCGTCGAGAGAAGCCGGAATTTCCGTTCCTCGTCAAAAGGCTGGCAGTTGCAATCGGCGCGCAGCCAACGTCGTCGACCCACCAAGTGGAAGTACTCAGGTTCCTTGTACCTCGCGCATCAGCTAACTTGGCAGGATGGCTGTCATTGGCCGCCCCCGGGGCCCGACATTGGCTCAAGTGCCGTCACTGGCAGGCAACCTCGCAATGAATGACATCATGGTCCAGTCCGTCACCACGAGCAGCCATGGCTTCATCCCACATTCAAGCAAGCTTGGAGGCGCCTCGCAGAACAGCCCAAAATGTCGTTTCGCCGCCTCGTGCCTCGTCACATTGTTTCTCTAGTGAAAATTCGGGCCAGCGCACTGGTCAGCCAGCCCGTTGACCTGACAGCCGATCACTGAATAGCGTGTCATCACACAGACTTGCACCATCTGTTCCCATTGCCTTCCTCTTAAAAACCCTCTTTGCGCCTCTTGCTCCGCTAGGCTTGGCTGCTTCTCTCCTCCATCCTACTGGCCCTCTTTCGTCCCGGGACTTTGTTGTTTCATTGCCGTGATCCCTGGCATCGAAGCCGACGCCGACGCCGACGCCGAGTGCGAACTGCTCGCCGCTGATTGTACGTGTAGTCATCCATGGTGAACGACGTTTGTCGACACGTGAGGCGGTCAGTTGGTTGGAGCCTGAGCTGACACAGAATCATAGTTCGGAAGCTACAGACAGACAAACGTTCTTGCCTCCGCTCGGCAGCGCAGCTGCCTCGACTCCAAAGATAACCCAGAGCCGCTGCTATGTAAGTGACTCCGACGAAGCCGCAGGCTCTCCAAATTCCCTACAATGTTATGCAGACCGCGGCACACGGCTTTGGCTTGCGTTGCAACTACATGACCACTCTCACATCATGTCGCGATCAAGCTTCGACAGCTCCTTTATGCAGCTTGGTCCAGCCTACCTGCGCTTCCACTCCGGCGAGTCGATCGCTGACAGCCCTTCCGCACACAGGAATCGCGCGCTTTCTATCCGCTCTGGAGGCAAGTCCGGCAAGGGCTCCGGCTCCGGCAGCCAGCTTCCCAGCTTCTCCTTCAGCTCCCTCCGTGGCCAGGCTCAGCCCGAGCTGTCTCGCAAGCTGTTCAAGCTCATCAAGTCCGAGAATAACCTCATTAATGCTCACGAAGCCGCCGGCCGCGAGCGCATCAACATTGCTACCCAGCTGTCTGAGTGGGGGGAGCAAACTGGCGATGACGCCATCAGCGACATCTCTGACAAGGTTGGTGTGGTTTTGAGCGAGATTGGCGAGCAGGAAGACACGTACGCCCACGCGCTGGACGACTGTCGCGGGCGGCTCAAGTCCATCCGTAACACTGAGAAGAGCGTCCAGCCTAGCCGTGATGGCAAGGCCAAGATTGCGGATGAGATTGCCAAGCTCAAGATGAAGGAGCCCGAGAGTGCTAGACTGGTCGTCTTGGAGCAGGAACTTGTCCGTGCTGAAGCCGAGAATTTGGTTGCCGAAGCTCAGTTGAGCAACGTCGTGAGTGTGCCATGGCCATGGTTCATCTGGCCTCGTTTGTTGCACAGGCTGCTAACGAAATGGACAGACTCGTCAGAAGCTCAAGGAGGCTTATGATGCCGAGTTCCTCGCCACCATCGAGCGAGCGGAGAAGCAGATCATCCTTGCCAAGCATGGACGCCGTCTCCTGTCTCTCATCGACGATACACCGGTCATCCCTGGCGACGCTCGTCCCAGCTACTCCGAGGGTAGTCAGGCTCGTCAGATCCTCAACGACTGCGAGGACGACCTCCGAGACTGGCGACCAGAGGCCGAGCCGCATGACGCTCCAGCCGAGGAGACTTCCCCGGCCAGGGAGAAGCAACCAGCTCTGTCCGTCGAGGAGCATGATGGCGCGAAGGAGTTTGAGGCCGGAACTGAGGTTCAGCCGTCGACCTGATGATTTGCACAGCTTTTGAATGACTACTGTTTTGTCGGTTTGATACGCCTTTTTTTCTTTTTTCACTTTCTTGCTTGGGTTTGAGAACTGTAGTGTTTCTTGTGTCATGTCTTTTACCAAGAACCGCTCTGCTGTATGTAGTTCTAGGGTTGTCGTGTTTTAGGTGACACAAGTAGGTATCCAGTAGCAAATGATTCCTCTCGACAGCCTTTGTGTCACGACTGATGTTGAATGGCATCCCGATCCACAGGAAGCGAACTTGTGCCGCACATGCCCACCAGACAGGCCATCAGATGTTGCTTACGCGCAAGATGAAGAGAGGCACACGAGGAGTACTCAACACGGTGAAACGTCTGTACATCACATAGGGAGTACCCGCGTCTTATCAACAGCGTTCCGCTGCCCATGTCGTCTCGAGAGTATGGCTTCGTGCTGGCGTCACGTTTTATCCAGGGTCACCGGGACATGTTCAGGGTGAGGCGGGACCCACATGTCGATGAATAGGGGCGAGTTGGGCCCTGGGACCCTCTGTGTGGTCCCGTGTTCAGTGTTCAGTGTTCCGTGTCCCGGGTCCGAGCCCGTGCCTAGTCTGCCATCAATTGATAGTAATTGATCCGTCTGGTGTCCCCAGTGGCCCACCCAAGGAACTTACTTCGTCTCTCTGTCTGTACGAGATACGGAGCACGCACCACGTACCTACTAGTAGTACCAACATGTCCGCAGGGCACTTAGCAGGGACTTGGCTTTCTCCAGTCGATTCCCTTCCCTCCCGTGCTTCTCCGAGTCCCGAGTCCGTCAACGTATCGACTCCGACCGAAACCTAGCTCTGAGTGTCGAGCTGAGCAGAGGCATCAGGTGAAAATAACCTCGGTTTCCATGTCCCGGGAATCCGCACCCGCCAGCGCCAGCCAGCCAGACTGCGAGAGTTAAAGACTCCTCCCCCCCCTTTTTGCCCAACGCAGACAAAGAGGAAAGAGCCCAATTGATGCTCTCCCAACGTGGACTTGGACTCCGAGGCCCGCGGCGTCTGCAGAGCCTGTCGCAGCTACTGAGCTCGGCCAATGACGGCGCTCTTGGATCAAACACAGCATCGCGAACTGGACGGGGCACAGGGCCGACGACGACGACAACGACGACGACGACACCGCGGCCAGCGAGGACACGAGTGACTTCGGTCCAACGGCAAGGCCAGCAGTCGCCGGCGCTGCCAACTGCAACTCTAACCGGGTGCAGGCGCAGGCGCATGTGCCGGCCAGCAGGGGCCAGAACCGCGGGTGCACCAGCAGCAGCCTTAGCAGCAGCACCATCCGCGCCGTGGCCAACGGCCGTCTCTGCGGGCTTCCATACTAGTGCTATGGCTATGGGTCTGCAAGCCCCGCCCCCTCTTTCTTCTCCATCCCACCGAATCACCTCATCCATCGCCGTCTCGTCGCTGCGAACCGCGCAAATTGCTCGTCATTTGTCGGGCTCTGCTATCCAATCTCTCTCCTCTACATCCTCCTCTCCGTCACTGTCCTCTCCTGCTTCCTTCACCCCGCCCAAAATGGCTTCCGAGGTCAAGTACGCCCTTCACAAGAATGGCGCCCTCAACTCGATGGACTTCAAGCTCTACATTGAGCAGCAGGTTTACCAGAAGGGGGTCAAAGTCGGCAGCAAGATCATCTCCCCCTTCCACGACATTCCCCTTTATGCCGACAAGGAGAAGGGCATTCTCAACATGATTGTTGAGATTCCCCGATGGACCAATGCCAAGCTCGAGGTGTGTACAAGCTCCCCCGTCCTCCGTAGCTCTCTGTGTCCCCCCCCCTGCTCGACAGAGAAACTGGCAGCGGCCCGATCTCGATGGAAGCAAACAAACATTGCTGGCCAATGCCTCTCCACTCAAGACGAAAGAGGCTGAAAAACAGTCTTACTAACTGCTCCTCGCCTTGACCAGATCTCCAAGGGTCAGGAGCTCAACCCCATCGTGCAGGACAAGGACAAGGCAGGCAATCTTCGATTTGTTCGCAACTGTTTTCCCCACAGGGGCTACCTGTGGAACTATGGTGCCTTCCCCCAGGTAAGTCACATTGTGTTGGCAAGCATATGTATGACTGGTAGCTGACCACCTCTCCAGACCTGGGAGGATCCCGCGCACGAGGACCAACATACCGCAGCCTATGGTGACAACGACCCTCTTGACGTTTGCGAGATCGGCGAGCAAGTTGGCTACACTGGTCAGGTAAAGCAGGTCAAGGTTCTCGGCATCATGGCCCTTCTCGACGAGGGCGAGACGGACTGGAAAGTCATTGTTATTGACGTCAAGGACCCCTTGGCGCCTGAGCTCAACTCCGCCGAAGACATCGAGTCCAAGCTGCCCGGTCTTCTACGTGCCACCAACGAGTGGTTCCGTATCTACAAGATTCCCCACGGCAAACCCGAGAACCAGTTCGCCTTCACGGGTGAGACCAAGAACAAAGAGTACTGTCTATCCCAGGTGTTCAAAATTGCTGCTCGCAGTACTGACATGATATTGAAAGGTTTGCCAATGATATCATTAAGGAGTGCCACAAGGCCTGGAGCCGCCTTCTCGATGGAAAAACCGAACCCCGACAGGGCCAGAGGGAGAAGGCGGCCGACAAGATCAAGACGTAAGTCTAACCAAAATCTGATTTCCTCTAGCCGTTGTGCTGACACATGCTCCAGCACCAACACTACGCTTGTGGGCAAAGGTGACTACAGGGCTACGCCGCCCGAAATCAAGCCTCACGAGGAACTTCCTCCTGCCGCAGTCGATCCCACGTCGGAGAAGTGGTACTTCATTAGCGGTAACTCTGCTTGAGCATACAGCATGCGAGGGGGCCACTATTTTTAGGAATAGTATAAATGTAATCAAGAGTAGTTAAGCCGGCACAAAAGTCTCGCCCCCCTAAAATCATACAAAAGAGTCTTCTTACTTTTAGAGATCTATCTATATTTTGTGCATGCGTTGACTTGAGATTAGGGCAGCCTCTTGGTATGCCCCTCTTGTAACACCAAAAAAATGAAACAAAAAAATGTACAAAAGAACGCCGCAAATGCAAAACAGTAGGCTGTCATGACACATGATCAATCGGTCAAGTCGGCTGCCTTTTGCAACTGGCGAGAGTGCCGGTTGACTTCCTCAACGACTCCCTTGATGTTGATCTTGGCACAGTCAAACTTGAGCTCCTTGCCATCCTCTGCAGACGGTTAGCATTTCGTCCTCGCCTTTTAACGGACACCCAAAAGGGCCCACATACTGAACTTGACGCGCAGGGAGCTCGGCTCGTTTGAATTTCGAGGGAGAAGAGTTGTAGTTATCGAGGTGCCGTTGGCACGGGCATTCGGAGGCAGAAACGTGAGGAACAGTCGAGCTGGCTTGGCGCATGCCGAAAACGGGTTGAACTTGGCCGTGATCTCGGTCATAAATTTCGTAATCATTTTGAGGATGTCCGCACGGCGCGAACTGGCGATCAAAGGGCTGAAGGGACGTCCTCAAGCCGTCCCGAGAAGCCCGGCGTCAAATCGAGCTTGTAGGATCGGGCCCACGATGTTGCGGCTCCAACGTCAGTCACGTGCTGGGCATTCCCATGCAGCAAAGACTAGGTAGGTAGGGGTCCCGCAGCGACATAAAGCAGTTAGGAGCAACAGCGCATGGATTGCCTTTTTTTTCCTCTTCTTCCCCAAGCACCGTCCTCTGGGAAACGCCACGCTTCCATGCTTACAAACGGAGATTTCTTTGTCCCCAATCTGTCCTCGGATAGATTGGGGGAGGGAAATCTCAACATACTGTCCGTCTTCTCCCATTCGGGAGGCGGGCGCGGCAGACGATGGGACTTTTTGCATGCGAGAAATTCGGAGAAGCCTCTACACTTTTGAAAAAGACTTGGAAACTTGTTTTTTTCTGCCGCGGTCACTCTTTTGCGAAGAGGAGGACGGGCCTGCCCGTGAGGGCTCGGCGTCCATCGACGCCCGCAGTTGGCATCAGAAATTTCAGGGCTGCCTCGGGTCCCCTCTCTCTCTCTTGGGAGGGGGGTGGCTTGTTTGGTTGGTCTCCTATGGGAAGCTGCTGCGTAGATTGTGTGTTGACACTTGAGTGCGATGCGTGGCGTGGCGGGTAGCCATGATTCGATTCCGATTATTCTTCCTGGAGGGCGGTGCTTCAACTTTTTTTTCTCCTCAGGTATGTTGGCTCCCTTTGCGGTGGTGGGATGATGCTAACTTTGTGCCTGGGCTTGGCCCGGGCGGGTGGTGAATCTGGTGATGGGGTGGTGAGGTGACAGACGGGACGGATGGATGTTGGAGCTGGTTTGGGGTTGTTTCTTTTTCCTCAATGGGCTTGGTCGGGTTGGTCGTTGAACGGGAATCTTTCGAATGCTTTTGGCGGGGAGTTTGATGTTCCTTTTTTTTTTTGTTTCACCGAGTTTTTTTTAGTGTTTTTGGTACATGGACTCGGTTCAAGGTTGGCGTTGGGGCAAACTTTGCTCCTACGTTGGTATTCTCCGTGTTTGGGCATGATGCTTCGGGGAAATTTACATGGAGAACGCTCAACATATTCGCATTGTATGAATGTCGATTACATTTCCGAATCACTGCCTGAATGGCCCTTGTGCGTCGGGACTTGTTGCCTTTGTGATGCTCAAGCCGTGGGCGCCAGGAAGCCAATCAGCCCCGAGGCAGCACGTCACAGCCCCACCAGATGCACCGTTTCCCGAGCTGCCATGCTGTCTTGGTCGTCGACTTCCTTGGAACCAGGAACCAGATCAAATCGTCTCGTCACTACAAGTCCCGCAACACGCGGATAGACGGTGAAGTCTTGTCCTGCCGCCGACCGCTTCCAGTTCAAAATGTCCCTGGCAGGTCTGCAAGGGCGGTTTTCCGCTCTGCAAGGGACCACCCACCAGCTAAGGGAGTTGATCGACCAGCTCGCCCACGTCGATTTCCAACCCGGCTCCGTGCCCCGGGGAACGGACGAAGAAAGCAGCGTGAGCGGCGAGTTGAGCGCGGAAATCAGCCAACTGCTCCGAAACGCCCTCGACGAGCAGGAACTCCTCCGCGAAGAGGCCAAGTTTGTCCGGCCAGAGGACGACGACAAGACCACGTTGACGGACGCAGTCGACCGGCTTGGTGCCGAACTCGCCCGGTAATTTCGACCCCTACACACACACGATGGCTCGCACCGACGTACTGACCAGACCGTCCAAGCTGCCGAGTCGACTTTCGAAAAGCCCGCCTGTCAGCACGGGAGTCCCTGATAAGGGCGCAAAGACTAGAGCGGCAACTGCTCGTCCAGTCGTACTCCCTCCCCGTCTCCGCCTCCGTCTCCGAGCCAGATAGCCCGCGGCCCGAGGCCGGGCCACCGCGCGCGGGCGAAGCTGTCCACGGGCCCCGGCGACACGTCGAGCAGCACCTGCACTCCAACCTCTCCCTCTCCGAGGACGAGCGGCGCACCGTCGGCGCGGGCAGCGACGTCACAGACGCGCTCCGCCGCACGCACGATCTCATCGCCGCGGAACTCTTTCGCAGCGAGTACGCGCACCAGACTCTCACCGAGTCTTCTGCTACGCTGAAACAGCTCGACGAGTCGTATACGACCATGGGTAGCATGCTCGCCAGCTCGAGGGACTTGCTGGGCACTTTGCTGCGGTCGCAGAAGAGCGATACCTGGTACTTGCAGACGGCCATGTACATGCTCATGGCGACGGGTGCGTGGCTATTATTCAGGCGGCTCTTGTACGGGCCCATGTGGTATCTGGTCTGGCTGCCGCTGCGGATCGTGTTTGGCGTGGGCTCCAAGGCCGGCGGCATGATGATGCCGCGGGGAGCAGGGGAGTCCGGGAAAACAGGCGGCGTGGGGGAGACGTCAAAAGTCTCTGTAGGAGGCCTACCGAGAGAGGATTTGCCGACGGCGCAGGTAAGACGGGCGAGGGATGTGGGAGAGGGTGGTGGGGATTCTGTGATTGAAGAGGTCGCCAAGATTGTAGACGAGGCCGACAAGTTGGGAAATCTGGGGGGCCAGGGAAATGGGCATCTCAGGGACGCTGAGGATCGTCCGAGAAATCCCTTGAAGAGGGTTTGGGAGCCGGAGCCGGAGCCGGAGCCGGATACGCAGCGCGATGAATTGTAACCACAAGATGAAGATATGAGCAATCTGCATATCTGTTTTATATACAAAAGTTGAGCAAGTAGACGCCTTCTTCCCCACGCCTACTCCTGGTCTGTTGAAGATGGCGGCCCCGGCTCCCTTTGAACTTTTTGCACTCTTCGCATGGTCTAGAATCCCAACACGCCCGACGGTTGAAAAATACACTTGACTCCTCGCCAAATATACACGCCCGGAGGGCGGAAAATCAAGCTCGATCAGGCGCGACACGGGCAACGTCACTGATCCACGGCAGACGCAGCTTCTCCATCTCCACCGCCAACTGGAACAAATAATCGAGACTACGGCGATATGTCTGTCGTCAGTCGCTGGCTTTTTTTTTTTTTCCCTTCCCCACGCCCTCTCGGCACATAGTTGACAGCATTGACACTCACCTCTCGCACATGGTCTTTGCCTTGTGCACGTTATCCCCCCAGACATAAACCCCATGCCTCCTGACGAGCACGGCGTAGGTATCGGGGTGCTGAAGCATGGCGCCCTCCAGATACGTCGTCAGGTCTTCCTCGTGGGGGGTGTTCTCGATGACGGGAATCCTCAGGGTGTCATGGTACCCCAGGTTGCCCTGCTTGGAGGGGCCCCTGCCGAAGCCCTTGATCTGCTCAATGTTGTTGATCTCGAAGACGCGGTCGGCGCCGGGGCCGCGGGCCTCGAGGAGCAGCGTGACGAGGACAGCCCACTGCGAGTGCGTGTGGATGCAGCAGCCGGCGTTGCGGCGCGTGAAGGCGGCCAGGAAGAGGGGGGTGCACTGGGACGGCTTGTGGCACGGCGGCGCGCGGAGGTAGGTGCGCTGCTTGGAGGACGGCTCCTGGGAGGAGAGGGAGAGCACGTATATGTCTGTGTGCTTCATGAGTTCCTTCTGGACGCCCGAGGGGGCGATGTAGACGAGGTCGCTGGTCGTCGTGACTCGTGAGCGGATGCGTGAGCTGGTCGGCGGCGAGGGGAGACGGGAGAGAAGGGGGAGGCGGGGGAGTTGGGTCCTGGTACATACTCATGGCGAACTGAGCAGCCGCCGCCGGTGCCCGTGACCCATCCCAGCGTCCAGAACTTGGCGCACAGCGAGGGGATGAGGTTGGCGGGATGTTCTGGGTCGGCGGAGGTGACGAGCTGGTCGGCGGCGGCGGCGGCGGCGGCGGCGGCGTCGGCGTCGGTGTCGGTGTCGAGACGGCGTGCCCCGTCGGCGTGCGGAGCCGACATGACGGCGGCTTGGGCGAGGAGGCGGGCGGGCGGTGGTATGAGGGAGAAAGAGGCTTCAGGGAGGCAGCCCGTCCATGGCCAAGTTTCGAGGTTTCGAGGATGAGGCGAATCGCAGTTGATGGTGGGGCTGCCGGGTGCTGCTGCTTCTCCAATCTTGGAGTATGGAGCAGCACGGGGTAACTTGCTACAGGCTATAGGGCTGGTCCGAGGCGCACCTCGCAACGCAGACATGAGTCATATGGCGGTTATGCCTGTTCAACTACGTATTAAGGCTTGCGATACGCATAATGGTCCGCCGCCGTGCGTGTGGACTGCCAATTCAAAGGCCATGCAACCGGGACCGAACGGTCGACAGTCACGTCACGAACTGTCATCTGTTCAATTGGGAGGATTCATCACGGTCAAACCTCAGCACATGGCGGGCGCGGCGACGGCGTGAACGGCCGACTGCCTGCTCCATACCCACTGCGTGGATTCGCGACAATTGCTCGTCGGCACCTTTGTCTGTTGGTATCCTTGCTGCTGGAGCTGTTGTGCTGGGTTGGAGAAGTAAGTACCAGCATTGTCAAGAAGTACTCAAGTAAGTACTCTGTATGTATCTGGATACTCACTGGAAGCAGCAGCCAATTATCTTGCGGCGCTTGAGCCGTGACGCGCTCCAGACGCGACGGGTTGAAACAAGCACCACTCCGTACGGAGAACCGAAATAGTTGATGCCTGTGGTATTTGTTTCCTGCGTGTGCTTTCCTCTCAAGGCAACGTCGCGGACACAGGTGCCAACGTTGAAAGTACAGAGTAGTACAGAGTTCTTCGTGTTGAGAGGCCCTGAACAACCCGAGCAAGCGGTCCGCAGATGGATGAGGAAACGTTGGGCAACGCAACGCAACGCACAACCGACCACCAAGATGCCGGAAAACACGAGCCAAATGTCCGCAATCTCGTATTCATGCCGATTATGCTTTGTGCCACCTCGACTAGTCCGCAATCGACACATTAGGCCAGGGCTGCAGGAGGCCAAGTGAAGAAGAGCCTGTTTCCCTCTCCCCCAGCCGCCCCGCGAATGGCCATCTGGGACAGGGCTCAATCTCCGGACGCGAGGAGATTACCTAATCCCGACGGCAACCATGTCAACACGCACACCCCCCCTCCCCCTTTTTGTTGTGATATGACGGAGTGCGCACACGCTTCAGAAACGGTTCGGAATGGTCCTGACGCTGTTCCCGGGGGGATGAATCATGCTACGTATTCAGTCCTTGACCAATCTGCAATGAACAACAACCCTGGCGGGGATGGCCAGAATTCCTGGTAGGATCTTGTGTGCCCGACTGAATCATGGCAATGCTGGGGAGTGTCTGAAAGTGAGACGGGCCACAATCGGCTGGCTCCACTTCCTGAACGAGTGCGGGCGACGCTGCCCTGCTTGGTTGCTTGGATCATCAAGGTTGCTTGGTTGACTGCCGCCAGAAGGTTGCGTGGTGAAACATGACGATGGGTGCAATTTCCATCAGAGTCCATCAAGACAATGCCAATTGCCAATCGCCCAAGTGTCGAGACAGCTTCCAAGGCCAGCCCACGGTCAATTGATGTCGTCGAGCACCATCGGGGACAAGAGGGCCAAATTCCCTTCCAACAGCGGCCCAGCAGCATCCATGCTCCGACGCGACAAACGATGCCGGCCTCGAGGGTGTTTCGCGGGCGGTCCGCGAGTCTCTTGCCAGTGGCGTAACAAACGGACCGGCGGCCAGGCAACATTGGTCTTCTGGTGCTTTTGATTGGACTGCATGTGGTGGCAACGGCAACGGCAACGGTGGCGGCAACGGGCGACGGGCAGCTAGCGGCGAGCGGCGAGCGGCTGATGGGTGCTCCTCTCCTGAGTCCTGGACCTTGACCCCTGCACACGTGCTAGTGTACTGTCTGCTCGCGGTTCCTGTCGGCATGCACCCAATGTCCGCCCGTTCGCCGCCTGCTGGGGATCCAGGCAGGGCGAGGCACTAGACACAAACAGAAAAGGGCACCTGGGTCAACATTGGGGAATATGTTTCTGGTTTATGCCTGCGAGACCCGCAAGCTTGCCCATCGACCTGGTTAACGGCCCTGCCCCGGCAAATAAAGGACCTCGCCTTCCCCTGCCTTGATCGCCCCCGACTTCCTCCCTCTTCGATCTCTTCCCTTCCACCCGTCCAGTCGTCCTTCCAAGTCTCTCGTTTCCGTCGACAACTTTTTGCTCCTCAGCATTGCCTTTTGAGTCACTAGCTTTGCAGCCGTGATACCAGCTCAAGCTCTACGCTTTCGTCACGTCAAGTCGTCAACATGCGTTTCACCACCTTGATCGCCTCTGGCGTTGTCGCCGCTGTTGCTGTCGCTCAGTCTTCCACCAGTACCGCCAGTCCTGCTGAATCATCCAAAATGGCCTGCATCAAAAACTGCAACCCGGGTGATGTGAACTGCCTGGCTCACTGCGATGGTGTAAGTTGGCACCGCAGTCCGTGTTTGTTGACTTCCGACCTGGGTACTCGGGTGGTTTGCGCTCTGGGAGACCTCTGCCTCGGCCACAATTCTGCCAGGCCCCCTCCCCCCCTGCCTCTGCTGATTGTCGCCTGTCTATCCAGACAATTTACTGACAGACATTACGACAGGTTCCGTCACCTAACAGTCAAAACATTGCGAACAATAACGAGTGTTCCGCCAAGTGCTCCCAGGGTACCGGCAGCCCGGAAGACACGAAGAAATACGGAGACTGCCTGGCGCAATGTGTCCATGATAACTACCTCGTCTCCGGTCAGGGAACTCCCCAAGCCACCGGCGCCAGCGGCAGCGGCAGCGGTAACGGTAACGGCAGCGGCAACGGCGCCTCTGGGTCCGCCCCTGCCTCTGCCCCTGCCTCCGAGTCCGGCTCCGGCGCCGGCGTCGGCGCTGGCTCTGAGGCCACTGCCACTGCCACTGGAGCTTCCTCCTCGGGCACTGCTACCGAAGTGGAATCCGGATCTGGTTCCGCCGCTTCTACGAGTGCTTCTCCTTCGGGCTCTGGCGCCCGCTCTGGCTCTGGCTCCCAGACTACCGGCTCCGGCTCCGGCTCCGGTACCCAGACTGGCACCGGGGCTTCTGCCACCAAGTCAGGCGCCGCTTCCGGCTTTGCCGTTGGCTCTTCTGGCGCCTTTATCGGTGCCCTTGCCGCCCTTCTTGCTCTGTAAACGCCATTTCTGATTAATTGTCTCTGCGCCCGAGATTGGTGGGAAGACGATATTTAGGCCGACGACACAGGAGCACCTGTACTTGTATTGTACGCAGCTAGGTGGAAGGTGTAGCAAGGATTGGATGTGTAATACCCATACTCTGGATATCAAAATGACAAGAATGTAATCGGGATACAGTTACTACATTTTTTTACACTCTTGAGGTGACGGCTACGTGCACGGGCCAGAAACCGAGGCAATATGTGATGTAGTAATGGCTAGGTTGGGTTGCGGTCGATTTCTTGGTAGAATTTGGCCATGGATGGAGTACAGCTAGAGGGGACTATTAAGAGACGCCAAGTTTACGGACACGTGTCAGCTTGCATCTGGATTGCGGTGGCTGGCTGCACCGTGTGCCGGCGTATTTGTTCTCCCTGTGTTGCCAGAAAGACCAACTGTTATGGCGCTACGCGTCCTCTGTCCTCTCTACTGCCTGGGGAGCTGTGCTAACCGCGTTACTAACTCCATCTATCCGTGCTAATGTCTCACATTGATATTGGGAACTGCCCCGCCCCGCTGTACCATCTCACCTATATTGCCCTAGCAATAAGAGGTTTATGTTATGGACTCGAGCCCATAGGCTCAGGTTTACGCTAGGTCTTGTGTTAAATGCACATTTGAGAAGAAGAGTATATAGTTATATGTTGGGAAGAAGTAGTAAAGAAACATCTCTTCTTCTCTCTCCCCATTACGTTTGCAGTTAACACTAGTCAAACTTATGAAGCTAGTTCTCAATAAACTATAAACTTTATTGATAAACATTAGTTGGCGCGTCGTAGGCTTGAGTTCGAGTTGTCGAATCTAGTTCAATGACAGTTTGACTAGGTCAGTCGGATTGACAATTTACACACCTGCCAAGTACGTCCCGATTGGTGTTTGCGTGTTTGTGAGAGAGCCTGTTGCTCGAGGCGTGCCGTCATCTTCAGTCATCGCCATCACCCCTTGCTGCATGGAACAAAAAACTGCACGGATATGGATTTACTACTATTCCGCAAGGCGAGGCGCGATTAGTCATGCAGCACTGGATCGATCGTGCCTGCACCGATTTGGCGCAAACAATGTAGTGCTGGTGCCCCCACACATTGTGAACCGCGGCGCAGCCACACAGGCGCTTGGGAGCTCCATGCTGTGCTAGCCAAGTCCCCCCGCCTGCCTCCCCCCAAAAAGGTAGGCGAGCAGCCTCTACCAGTCGACGTGTCCTTAACCGCAGTGGACCCTGTCAGCGCTGCTCCGGTGTTCCATAAAACTTCTCACGAGCCGCTCGAACTTCATCCTGCTCACCTTCCTTCTGATTCTTCAGCTTCACTCGTGGAATTCTTGCCCCTTCCTCGAGCACTAGCACCAGCACCAATTGGCACCCTCTAGAGCCTCTCTCTGCGTTATTCTACTCTGAATCAATCGACTTGCGCTGGGCGCTCTAGTCGCACCCTCGCCGTCCCCCGTCGTTCCAAGAAGAAAGTGAAAATCCAGCGCTCGAGTTCCTTTGATACCATGAAGTTCAACGTTGGTGCTGCGGCTGTTTCCGCGGCCATTCTGGCTGGCACTGCTCACGCCGACAAGGCCGAGGAGTCTCCCGTCGTTCCTGAGCTTCCCACCTTTACTGTAAGCAATGAGAAACCATCTCAAATTTTACCCTCCACAATCGCCCTCTCTTGTCCCCGGGATCAGGGGCCGCCCACCTCTATCCTCGCAGCTCATGTGGACACTTGTCCAACAAGGCCAGCAGCCAGCTCATTGGAGCATTCAGAAGCTAACACTCTGGATAACTAGCCCACCACCTTGAAAGCTCCCTTTATTGAGCAGTTCACCGATGACTGGGAGAAGCGATGGAAACCTTCTCACGCAAAGAAGGACATGAAGGGTTCCGGCAAAGATGAAGAATGGGCCTTTGTCGGCGAGTGGGCTGTCGAGGAGCCCTACCAGTACAAGGGCATGGCTGGCGATAAAGGCCTCGTCGTCAAGAATCCTGCTGCCCACCACGCCATCTCTGCCAAGTTCCCCAAGAAAATTGACAACAAGGGCAAGACTCTTGTCGTTCAGTACGAAGTTAAGCTTCAAAAAGGCCTCGAGTGCGGTGGGGCGTACATGAAGTTGCTCCGCGACAACAAAGCCCTCCACCAGGAGGAATTCAGCAACACGACTCCCTATGTCATCATGTTTGGTCCTGACAAGTGCGGCCACACCAACAAGGTCCACTTCATCTTCAACCACAAGAATCCCAAGACTGGCGAGTACGAGGAGAAGCACCTGTCATCTCCTCCCACCGCCAAGATCGTCAAGACCACGGAGCTATACACCCTGATCGTACACCCCAACAACACCTATGCCATCAAACAGAATGGTGAAGAGGTCAAGTCCGGCTCTCTCCTCGAGGACTTCACTCCCGCCGTTAACCCCCCGGCCGAGATCGACGATCCCAAGGACTCCAAACCTGAGACCTGGGTTGACGAGGCCCGTATTCCTGACCCTAAAGCCAAGAAGCCCGAGGATTGGGACGAGGACGCTCCCTATGAGATTGTTGACGAGGAGGCCACCATTCCCGAGGACTGGCTAGAGAACGAGCCCACCACCGTCCCCGACCCTGACGCCCAGAAACCAGAGGATTGGGACGAAGAAGAGGATGGCGATTGGATCGCTCCCACTGTCCCTAACCCCAAGTGTGCCGACGTCTCTGGTTGTGGTCCCTGGACCAAGCCCATGAAGAACAACCCCGACTATAAGGGCAAGTGGACTGCCCCCTTCATCGACAACCCTGCCTACAAGGGACCTTGGGCTCCTCGCAAGATCAAGAACCCTGCCTTCTTCGAGGACAAGACCCCCTCCAACTTTGAACCCATGGGCGCTGTGAGTAATTTTTAATCCGCATGAGACATGCCAGGAGAGCGTATACTAAACCCGACTGTAGATTGGTTTCGAGATTTGGACCATGCAGAACGATATCCTCTTCGACAACATCTACATTGGCCACTCCATTGAGGATGCGGAGAAGCTCGCTGCTGAGTCCTTCAAACTCAAGCACCCCGTTGAGAAGGCCCTGGCTGAAGCTGACAAGCCCAAGGAGGATGATAAGCCCAAGTCTCCTTCTGATCTCAAGTTCCTCGACCACCCTGTCCACTACGTCAAGGAGAAGCTGGATCTCTTCCTCACTATCGCCAAGGACGATCCTGTTCAGGCTATCAAATTTGTTCCCGAGGTTGCCGGCGGCATTGGCGCCATTGTCGTTACTCTTGTTGCCATTGTCGTTGGACTGATTGGCCTCGGCGGATCCTCTCCCGCTGTCAAGGACGCTGCCGCGGCTGCCAAGGACGAAGCTAAAGCGGCCAAGGACAAGGTCGCCCAGGCTGTTGCCACTGGTGCCGAGAAGGCCAAGGGTGAGGCCAGCAAGCGAGCCACCCGCAGCCAGTCGTAGGCTGATTGCCAAAAGTGGCGTGAAGGAAAGGATATGGGATGATGGAGTGGCAAAAGGGGTGACTGAATTCTGGACATGACAAAGCTAGAACTCGGGCGTCTTTGATGGATCAGCGATCTCGACAACAGTATGCGACAGGTTTTGGAGCACAAACCAAAAAAAACGGGTTCGAGGAGGAAGCTTTGCTAATTGCTAGTCGTTGTTTTGCTCTGACATACTTTGGTTGTGAATTCGGTCTACATCTGCCCCCCATGATGTTCCCACGGAAGCTGGGAGCCATAGCGGTCTGTAGGACATGGCGTGCGTGCATTTAGATGGGGGGCGTCCCCGGCCTTGGGGGGACAGGAGGACCGGACCGTGCCATGTACAACAGATAGGCGACATGAATCTGATTACATGTTTGACGTTCCTGTGGGGCGTGGAGCGCGAACGAGCCAGTTGGGCAGGACATGTGCGGATTATCAGTACGGGGTAGGTTTGTGGCCCGCGTCGGTGCGGTGGTGGATGTAATGGCGAGTGCGGGCGTAGGCAATATTGCCAGATGTCCTGGCTCCGCGAGTCGGAGGCGGCGGGAATGGTCGGCAATGACGGAATTGGGCGGCCCGAGTCCACGGAGAGCGGCCGTGCACGTCCCAGCATCGTGACGGAGTACGGAGCACGACTGAGGACTGAGGCTGGGGTTTGGCCCATCCGATTGCTGACAGGCCCTCCCGCCCCCGGCATAAGAGCTCGAGGCCCCCCTCCCCACATCTGCATCCGCTCGTAGCCGTTGTCTGAATAAGAAGGCGGCAAACCATCTGACCGAGACGGAGGCGGCGTGGGCACTTCCGTAGCCAACACCGTAGGTTTTTGCCCTTTCTCCTTCCCTTCTTCCCCTGCGCCTGCTCGTCACCGCCATCGCCAGCGGTATCTTGGTTCTCTCAATCATTTCTACAAGCCCCCCTCGCTTCATCAGTTATGCGGCGGCTCATCTCACGAAGCGTCTCTGCCAGCACCGCCCGCCCTCCCGCGACCTCCGCCGTAGCCCGACCTACCATCGCCACCTCCCGCATGGCTTCCAACGGCTCCTCTTCCTCGGCCACGGCGGCGAGAAGAATACACGCCACTGCGCAGCAGCTCAAGCCCGTGGCAGCTCTGGCCTCCACGGCCACCAGCTACCCCAACACGCATGAGAAGATCCAGACGGTCGAGAACACGCCCTACTTCATCGACAACAAGTTTGTGAGCTCGACGACGGACAAGTTCATTGACCTGCCTGACCCGGCCACCAACAATCTCGTCACTCGCGTCCCACAGATGACGGTCGAGGAGATGCAGGCTGCCGTGGCCAGCGCCGAGAAAGCTTTCGAGTCGTGGAAGAATACGACCGTCCTGGCTCGCCAGCAAATCATGTTCCGATTTGTACAACTGATTCGCGACAACTGGGACAGACTGGCTGCCAGCATCACGCTGGAGCAGGGCAAGACCTTTGCCGATGCCAAGGGTGATGTCTTGCGTGGCCTGCAAGTCGCCGAGGCGGCCATAGCCGCGCCCGAGTTGCTAAAGGGCGAAGTTCTCGAGGTGTCAAAGGATATGGAGACTCGCACCTATCGCGAGCCGTTGGGTGTTGTGGCTGCCATTTGCCCCTTTAGTACGTTGCTGCGGAGCGCCTTGACTTTGCCATGCGCTGTGGATCTGCCTGCTGACCCTTCTCCGTAGACTTTCCGGCCATGATCCCTCTGTGGTGCATCCCCATCGCCACCATTACTGGGAACACAATCATCGTCAAGCCCTCCGAGCGTGACCCCGGCGCTGCCATGATTCTCGCCGAGCTGGTCCAGAAGGCCGGCTTCCCCGACGGTGTCGTCAACATCATCCACGGCGCCCACAAGACTGTCGACTTTATCCTCGACGAGCCCGCCATCAAGGCCGTCAGCTTTGTTGGTGGCAACAAGGCCGGAGAGTACATCTTCAGCCGTGGCTCCGCCAATGGCAAGCGTGTCCAGGCCAATCTGGGCGCCAAGAACCACGCCGCTGTCCTGCCCGACTGCAACAAGAACCACTTTGTCAACAGCGTGGTCGGGGCTGCCTTTGGTGCTGCCGGACAGCGCTGCATGGCCCTCAGCACCCTGGTCATGGTCGGCGAGACCAAGGAGTGGCTGGCTGACATTGCCGAGAGCGCCAAGAAGCTCAAGATTGACGGGGGCTTCGAGGCGGGTGCTGACCTTGGACCCGTCATTTCTCCCCAGAGCAAGGCGCGCATCCTGAGCCTCATTGACAGTGCCGAGGAGGAGGGTGCGACGATCCTCCTCGACGGACGCAACTACAAGAACGCTAAGTACCCCAAGGGAAACTTTGTCGGTCCCACCATCATCACCAACGTCACCCCTGACATGACGTGTTACAAGGAGGAGATCTTTGGCCCTGTGCTGGTTTGCCTCAACGTCGACACCATTGACGACGCCATTGACCTGATCAACAAGAACGAGTACGGCAACGGCGTGGCCATCTTCACCCGCTCTGGTCCCACTGCCGAGACGTTCCGCCGAAACATCGAGTCGGGCCAGGTCGGCATCAACGTGCCCATCCCTGTGCCGCTGCCCATGTTCTCCTTCACTGGCAACAAGAAGAGCGTTGCGGGCGGCGGCGCTAGCACTTTCTACGGGAAGCCGGGCATCAACTTTTACACGCAGCTGAAGACTGTCACCGCGCTGTGGCAGAGCCAAGATGCCGTTGCCAAGAAGGCTTCGGTTCACATGCCTACCCTGCAATGAAGGCGTGTGGGGTGAGGAGGACAGAGGGAGAGGCGCGGAGAGGGAGACGGGACTCAAGTTGGGGTGACGAGAGATTGAAGACGGGCATTGATTCTCGGTTCAAGATTTGTTGGTAATTGTGAGTCCATGTACTCCGTAGTATCAGTACGGTTTCCGGCACGGCCTGAGCAATGCAAACCATGTCAAGGAAGAAGTTTGTTCCCACAGATGTTGTTCTTGTTTGTGAATGAATGAGTTGCGGCGCGATGGCACACAAGGACAAGGCCGCGGACGCGACGGTCTATGCCTTGGCCTTGAACCTCTTGCCGTGAGCGTGACTGTGATTCGGGGCGATGGAGTTTTTTGTCGACGTGCATACACGACCCCCTGGGACGGCGTGGATGGGATCCTTTTGTATATCCGGTAGCGAGGATTCTTGTATGCATATGTATGTATGTACATGTGTGTTTGTGTGTGTGTGTATGATCGCCTAGATAATAACGCCTTGCCATGTCATACGCCCCGCTACACTCGCGGGAATATTATTGCCTCACTGTGCGTACGTACGTGAAAGACGCGAGGACAGGGCAAACTCCCCCGCTCTGCATTTCAATTCCTGTTGATCCGCCCAATGTCCCATGAGTCGGGCATATCATATCCCCTAGCTCTGCACGGCTGGGGGGACCTGCAAAAATCCGCCAAAATAGTCGTCCAACCACTCGGCCGCCCTCTCGCCCGAGTCGTCGTTGCTCGTGTCCCATCGTCCGAGGCAGCCGACGTACCCGTCTGGACGGACGTTGACAATGGCCACCTCGCCCGGCTCGAGGTTGCCCAGCCACTTGTTTGTGCATAGGGCGCCGCGGGTATCTTGCTCGGGGATGTTGTCGAGGTAGAACGTCCAGCGGCTGTCCTGCAACATGGCCGGGAGGTCGGAAATCTCAATCTCCGCCTTGGGCATGGTTGCTATTGCTCCGTTAGCGATCCTGGCAAGACGGTGTGTGACATGCAGCAGGGCGGTGCTTTGTGGACTGGGAAACGTACTGATTAGTGCAAAAGTAAAGAGGTGGCTGACGGCCGTGTAGCGCTCCGGGCGGATGTAGATGTCCTCTGCGGAGCCCTTTCTGGGTTGCTCGGCGTAGGATTTGCTCGCCGCGGCCGAGAGTTGGCTTACAAACGACGCATTCTCAGCAATGGCTTGGCAAAACGTTGACAGGAAAGGAGCAGCCTGCTGGACGTCCCACGTGAGGAGGAAGATTCTGAACTGGCCCAACATGGGTATGTCCAGCTGGATATCCACGGGGTTCGAGTCAATGTATCGCGTGACCCTCGCCGGAGGCAAGAGGCATCCCGGCCGGGCATCGCCAGTAGGGATGGCAAAGCTGTCCGTCTCGATGCGGTTTATGGGGCTGTTGGAATATTCGACGCCGATTCCAGAGATGAAGCGTACGTTTGCTTTGAAGTTCTTGGCCAGTGCAACCGCATCGCCTCCGGCAATTTGGTTGGCGTGTTCGTAGTCAAAGTTGACCAGGTCAAGCGCAATCTTGCGTCTCTCTTCTTCATAGCTTTCGAGCAAGACTGGCTTTGCGAGTCCACGGACGGCCAGGTTGAGCTTCCACGAAAGATTCCAAGAATCATGCATGGATGTGTTCATTCCCTGGGCAGCCTTGGGTGAGTGTGTGTGGCTGGCATCACCGGCGAGGAATACCCTGGTGTGAGCGTCTGAGAACCGGCTGGCTACACGCTGGCCGACTTGATACCGTCCAAACCACTCAATATACTTCCAATCCACGGAGAATGGAGCCATGATCTTTCTGGCTTGCTCCATGACGAATTGCTGGCCGAGCTGCCGTCGATCCTCGGTGGCCCATGTCTTGAGCTCGATGTAGAACCTAGTCATGTTTCTCTCACGGGGAATGATGAGAATCGAACCGTGCTCCTCCGAGTATACTAGTGTCTTTGACCAGATGTCTGGGAAGTCTGTAATGAGTTCTCCATCCAAGACTCCCCAAATAGAGGCCTGGGACATTCCGATGGCTGCTACATCGGGAATACTCTTGCGGACCTTGGAGTGCGCTCCATCGCCTGCACTTTTGTCAGCAAGAGGGTGACACCTATAAGTCCATTTGAGAGGAAACATACATCCAACCAAATATTGCGCAGTATAAGTCTTCTTATCCTGTGTTACATTCGTGCGGCAGTTTATTTGCAACAGACCAGTCTTGGCGATGCTCTCATAAGACTCAAAGGCGGCGTTTCTGCGCACCTTTTTGCCTCTCTTGGCTAAATCCTCAATAAACAAGCTCTCTACGATGCCTTGGTGAACCAGCAAAATGTACGGATCGAGGACATCAATCACGGGTGGATAGTGAATTTCTCGGCCCAGTCTGTGAAGCGGCTTATCTTGCGTGGCCCTCCAGAATGAAATATCATAGACACGGACTCCTCGTTGGAGTAAAGGGTCGGCTAGTCGTAGCTGTCTGAAGGTCTCAATTGTTTTGGGTTGTAAACCGTCCGCCCTGCGCAACCAATACGTGAGCTTCTTCATTCGGAAACCATTGCCACCTTCAAATCACCAGCAAGACGGGCCATCCACTCCTTACCTTCCCACTGGTGTCTGGTCGGCTCTATCATCAACCACTTCGGTATGGATTCCGTATCTCGTCAGAGTCGCGGCCATCATGAGGCCGGCCGGGCCTGCGCCGACAACGCACACTTGACAATCGGACGGCGGCTCGGGAAAGCTTCGTAGCTGGGAGAGATCGGCGATGGTGGTGTCTTCAGCATCCTCATCTACCGGCTCCATCTGCCGTTCTACCGCAGTTTCAATGTCCATATCTGTGGTTGGAGTCGCATCCGCTGAACGCTGTGGACCGGATAAAATTCCCGGTGCCATGCCTCTGTGGTAGTTTGTATTGAACTTGACTTATAACAAGAGGTCCAAATTATAAGCGGAATTCCTAGCCTTGCCTTTGTTGAAGGGGGTGTTGAATCCGAGATGCAGGCGTGTCTGTGGGGTCCGTCGTCTACTAGACGGCACGGAATTCGGTTTCCCTGAGCTTCTCGGGATGTTGGGAGGAAAATGAACGTCTGCTCACCCCCCAACGTCAAGGCACTTGCCACAACTATTGCGGAGTTTAGCCCTCTATCAACGCCACCACGTATCAGAGATGTGATGTCGAAGAGCGGGCGAATACGTACGACTCACAGCCCAAAACCCACAAAGGTTGGGTGGGCCAACTGATGCTGGGAAGCGAACGATGGCTCCGAGTAGTACTACTAGTACTAGTTATGTACCTCGTCATACAGCAGCACGGGGCAGATGGTTCGGAGACAATGCAGAATATGGGTGGTACGATAGACTTGGATCCGTGGTCTTGGCAGTCGTCCCAGGAAAAGAAAGAGAATCGCGACCGGGGATGGGCAGTCGTGGCAGGGCGGCGTCAGAGTAAAAGTATTTCAATTGACAGAGTGTGGCAACGGTCGGATTCCACACGGCTGGAAGCTTGATGACGCACTGTCAATGGCCATACTCGGTACGGAAATGAGGATGACCTGGCTTTTGCCTTTGTTCTTCTTGTTCCACTCAGAACCAGTACCACGGCTGCCCATGGCCGTCTCGACAGGCCGTCACAAGGTCAATTGGTGTCTATGACCATGGGAAGACATGATAAGCCGGTCGACGGCTCATCCGACAGCCCCGGCACAATTCGAGTCGTGGAACGAGGGGAACTGCGGCAATGTCCAGGCGTCAGTGAGAGACGCCAGAGGCATCGTGGGCCAGAGCGCTGAGGCTGACGAGGAGCGGAGGCAGCGGGCATCATCTGCCACCTGGTCTCAACGTTGCAGCAAAAAGTGGCATGACTTGATGGCGTGCTGAGTGAGATCTAGGAATTTGTGAAGCAAAAATGGGCTGATCTGGCTGACCAAATCGGTGGGGCTCCCGCCCCTAGCGCCAGAGAGTTCAACTTCGCCCAACTTGAGTGGTTGTACTGGCAGAGTGGCAAGTGCTCATCGGGTGCCACTTGCCCTGCTCAAGCTTGTGCATCAACCCATCCATCAACCCAGGCAGTCGTCGACTGTGCCACTTCCAAATTGTTACCAAGCTCCATGTCGCCTGCCAGGTTGGTGCTTGTTTGTCTTTTGCTGCTCCATAATGGCCGATGCCTTCTGATTTTCTGTAACTGCGCCTAGTAAGATAGCAAGAAAGGAACGAGTGTGTGATTTCTAAAGTACGGTATTTATATAGATGAGGACTAACTCAATATTTGTATTTGGAAAAGGAGACAGTACAGTTTGTATGTGTTTGGTTGTCCAGCTGTTGATCCGCTCCTTCTCCATTTGGCAGAAGCTTGTAGAAACACTTTTTCTGATTGGTTCTTGGTCATCTCGAGGTCTTGAGGTTGCAAAGTGGTGCCATCGATGCACCATCGAAAGCAGCCATTGAGCCATGTCGAACCATCGGCCTGCCTGGTTTCAGATGGCAGCTTTATCAATCGTGTTATGTGCTCACCCAGGGAGGCATGCCCTCGGGCACCGACCTTGGCACGTAGGTACTTAAGTACTTACCTACTGATAAGTTAGGTAGGTACTTGAGTAGGTACGGAGTACTCCGTACTCACTCTCCTATCCGCGGAGGGGCATTCCCAGGACGTGCCTCAGACTGACCCTCCGCGCGCCGCGGCAGACACCTAATTATGAGCAAGTATCTACTTAAGTACTTGGAACCTGGCTGGGTACATACGGCTGCTAGCACGCCGGACCCTGCCTAGAGACCTACCTAACTTAGGTGCCTTACTTAAGTAGTTACTTTCTCGCGAAATGTTCCCCTTCCCGTCGTTCTCCTGAGAGGAAAGCTCTCCTGTTTATTATATCACGAAGAGCTCAAAGCCGAAAGTGCCCAAAGTGCCGTCCCGCCCCGCCATATCTATCCGTAATCGATCTTCCAATCTCTCTTCTTTCGCATACATAGTACATACATACATCTTGGCTCTGCGAAAATTGCGCTTCCCCCAAGCTACATCATGCGACAAACTTCCTTCTAGTAAGCAACTAGAACGATTGGTCCACAAAATGATCCCTGACGATATGAGCAACCAAGTCCCTTTGATTTTGCATCGCGCAATACTACTACTCGCAGCGTCCGTGCAACGTATCTCTCGACATCCTTGCGTGTCACTGTTCAGACCTTGCAATCCATGCCCGCGTTCACCGTTGACAGCAGGAACGGGAACCGCAGCCCTGTCTTGTTACTCTTGCACGGAGTACCAGGCTGAACTATCAATCGTTTGTGCGGACACCAACAACCAGACTCACCCAGGCCATGCAGAGCAGTCGTCAGCCTTGATACTGTTATGCGACGGCAAGGGGTTCCTACGGGACAAGCCGGACGAAGACGTTGCAACTGCATGACGCATCAGACCACCGCACCGCCCTGGATTTCGTCCACATGCGTGCACCGGGCGTCAATGTTACGCTAAGCCAAACGCATGGCCGATATGCCCGGGGAAAGCCAGACCAAACATCAGCCCAAAATTACGGAAAACCAGCAAGTGCTGCTATAATCGTGCCCGCCCCACTTTATGTGGTTCGGCTAGCAAAAGCCCTCACCACCAAAGGTGGTGCTCGACAGCAAGGCGGGCCGGACACCAAGGCGGGCCAATTTTCAACCTAATAACGCTATTAACCTCTTCGCCTATAATGTACACCCTTCTCGTCCCAAATTTCTAGTAGATCTAGTACAGAATCCAGACGCCATTTACGTGCCTTTTTAGCTGCTTCAAAAAACGTCCTCTTGGCGTGGTTGTGGCGCCTTTTGTCGGCTGCCTCAACAACCCGACGAGCAGTATCAAGGCGGTCATTCTCGTTTTGCTTGACCATCTCACGCGCGTTATCCACAGAAAGAACGCCACCAGTTTGTAGGGCGTGATATTTATGAGCTCTACGTCGCTGTGATAGTAATTGAGCTGCTTTTGTACGCCCAAGGTCTCTCTTCGTCTGTATAAGCTCAGTAGCTGCAATAAGAGAGCCGCGGATAAAACGACTGATATTGCGTGCAAACTCAGGCTCAAGGGATGTATCGTCTTCTAATACCTCCCCTAGCTTGTTGGCAACCTTATTTATCTGCCTGAGTGTTGTGGGCGTCTCAAAGTCGGAAGAGTTGTTGTGATATAACGGCGGCGGCGATGGTGTTGATGTGTAAATTGCAGCTCGTTGTTCAAGGGCCTCAATTACAGGCTGTGGATTGTAGGGTGAAATTCCAGTTTTTCGAAAGGCTGTGAGAATAGTAGTAGTCTTGAAAGCTTGTTTTCGTACAGCTTGAATGCAAGCAAGGAATTCAATCTTTGTAATATTCAACACGCCGTCTCGAACAATGATATCCAACGCCTTTGCATGATAATGCTTTAGTGGCTGAAATATCACAACATCAAGAGGTTGAAGGATGTGTGTAAGGTGCGAGGGCAACGCAAAGGGAATTATATCGTGCTGTTCGCAGTATTCAACGAATTCAATTGTATGGTGTGATCCGTGGCCATCTAGGATTAAAAGGCGATATCTGCCTATTGGCGTTGCAAATTCCTGAAAATGCTGTATCCAAGCAACTGCAATTTCGTCATTCGTAAAGCCGGTTGGTGAGACTGTTATTTTGGTATTAGCTTCAAGCTCCTTTATCCGATACCAGGACTCCATGTGTTTTTGCCCTGTAAGGATAAGAAAGGCAGGAATAACTTTGCCGCCAGCAGAAATGCATTCTATTGCTGTTGCAGTCTCCCTGTTTTCTGGCATTGAAAATAGATGCGCTCTTCTTCGCTTTGTAACAACTAAATGGTCCTTTCCCATTCCAATACGAAAGCCAGTCTCATCCATATTCCAGATATCTTCAGGAGGGACTCCGTACTGCTGAATAGCCTCTTTAAGCTTGTTGTAATAAGAAAGAGCTCTTGTCACATCTTCTGAAGCTTTTCGACTTGAATCAATCTTTTTTTGAAGACCTTTATGATAGTGATGCCGCTGGATAAAGCGTGTAGTCCATCGCGTTCCAACTTGCCTAGGCGGGGCAGTTGACGATGCCCTCTCTTTTAGGATGTAATTTGCAGCATCTGTAATGAATTCAGGTCGTACAGCGAAGTTGGCCTTATCAAGGCGATCGATATAGTTACATAAAGCAACTTCCTCTTCTCGTGAAAGCATTGTATTTCTTGCTGGATGGCCTTTCCTAGCAGGAACGCCGTTAGCACGTCGTTGAAGCCGGCTACGAGGCACGTTGAATTTCTTCGCCACAGAGCGAATTTTTGCACCTGGATTTTCCTCAATATACTCAAGAGCCTCGTTGACACGTAATTCGACATCGCTTTTTGCCGTTTGGACGCTAGTTGCAGCCATTTTCGCGGTTCAACGCGTCTAGGTTGAAAATTGGCCCGCCTTGGTGTCCGGCCCGCCTTGCTGTCGAGCACCACCTTTGGTGGTGAGGGCTTTTGCTAGCCGAACAACATAAAGTGGGGCGGGCACGATTACTACCTCGGGCCCTTCTTCGAGGCGCGGATGGATTTATACGTGGCATTTCGTGTGCGTATGTGTCTGCTTGTGTGTGACGGTACAGAAAGAAAGAGGGCCTTTTCAGCACACGAGGTCATCACCAACAACCCACACCGGCTGTCACAGGAGACTGTGTACAATCCCGATATAGCTACGGATACTTCGCACATAAGTTCCCACTGGTTCCAAGAGTTTAATCTCTTCAATATGCAGTCGCCTACGTTGTTACACCGCTCCGTTCGACACCGAGCTCGTGTACCCAGAACTTGCCAGAGAGAACCCAAAACTCATCTATAAACTTAGCTCATCATTTCGACCTGATGTTCCTATGATACCAGCACCGTGCTCTCGCTCGGCTCGTCATGCTGGCTCTCGGCACGTTGATGCACAGCACCGACATCTTGTATCACTTGCCGCCCTGACCAGTTCTTCATACTCCCCTGAGCCTTGGATCTCACACGGATGCCATACCAGTCGGGCAGCGCTCGGAGCCATGACAGCATCGATCCGGTCTCGGGCAGAACAACCGTCCCACTGCGTCCAGTGAGCACCTGCTTGACCACAGCTTCGGCAATAGAGTCAGGGTGCAACATGGGAAGGACGAATGAGTTGCCCTGGTTGAAACCTGCAAACAGCGCGGTTTGGGTGTGTCCAGGGTGGACCGTAATCGTCCGAACCCTGGAGGCGTTGTAGCGAAACTTGAGTTCTCCTGAGAGGCCCTCGTGGAAAGCCAGAGCGGCAGCCTTCGAAGCACCATAGTCGACCAAGTCGGGAAGACCAGTCCATGCAGCAATCGATGACACGGTAACAATGATGCCGTGATTTGTAGAAACCATGTTGGGCAAGAATGCCTTGGTGACCCAGTAGTGACACAGAGCGTTGACATCAAAGGTGAACCGGACATCTGCTGGCTCAGCGTCCATAATAGTCTTACCTCTGGCAACGCCGGCGTTGTGGATTAGCACAGAAGGATGGCCGACTTCGGCTCGAATTCGGTCTGCCACCGCAATAACGGCATCGGGCGATCTGAGGTCGCATTGATAGTGATGGACCCTCGAGCCTTTTTGTATCTTAATGTTACCCTGAGCTCCCGCTTTAAAATGACATGGAAATCACAAGTACCGCTTGGCCAAACGTACTGGTTTTCATAGTCATGGGCTGAACATCCAGCACAACAACAGTGATGCCTTTCTCGGCAAAGAGCCGCACCATGCTTGCTCCAATACCGGCAGCCCCGCCAGTAACAAGGACAATTTCCTTGGACCAGACATATTGGTCGTGGACCCAATTGTTGCGCATTTTGTCCGAATACCAAGCGCTCAGACGTCGCAAGACGGCAAAGCAGAATAGCATTCTCAGGCGTCGGGCTGTCTTGGGGTGCAAGATTGCCCAGTCTCGGCCTCTCTTGGAGAATCTTGCGAGCAAGACGAGGGGGAGGAGAAGGACCGGGTTCCCAGCGGTTCTGCGGAAGAGCTTGAGAACGACATCGAGGCAGAAACCCTCGCGGGGTAGGAATCCCTGATGCATCGGCATGTTTGCGAATCTGGGACACCGTGGGTTCCTAAGGCAGGTAAGCCTTAAGCAATATCAGGTTGAGTCGCGTGGGCGGACGCGAATTCGATTCGGCGTGACAAGAGGCGAGGAAAATGGGTGCAAACTGCATATGAAGGGCGTAGAGAAGTCCGGGCGAAGTGGACCTCGACTCAACAAACAGGCACTTCGCGCCATGACAAGTCCTAAGCGTTTGATGCTTTATATGTAACAAAGCCTCGTGCCTGGACACTACATGTATCCAATTTCTCCGGCGGAGAGCTGACTAGAGCCGAGGTCCCTGCCGGCCGTTCGTGCGGGGAAGGAGCAGCACCGCGTAACACCAAGAACTGCTGGGCTAAAAATTTGGCCTGTGGCTGCGAAGGCGAGACCAAGTTTCCAGGTACGTACTTACATATCACCATCTCGTGCTCTTTTGACACGCGTATTTGTTTCCGGGACATATCCGAAATGGACATTCAAGTGCAGCCTATGAGAGCGATGCGAGACTTGAAACATACTCAGGCCGCATTCCAGTTACTCTGCATCTCCGACCAGGAACAGGGGCGGCAGGCGACTGTTCCGAATAACTACTTAAGTACGTACCTACTTACCTGTAGGCACCTCGGTAGGTCGCCCCCTGGGTGGCTGGCCTAGGTCCTAGGTCCCTAGGTACCTTGCTCGAGTACCTTACGTAAGTCGTTTATTCTTCTGCCCCGCACGCTGACGATCGCCTCTGGTTGACGTTTGAGCACTTCAACTCAATTTGCCTGTGTAAGTTGAATCAATTGACCCGGCCCGCCAGCTTCCCGGGCTCCTCCCAAGCTCTGAGTCTGAGGTCCCCTTTGAGCATCTCAATGCCCAAAATGCTGTCACTGGGCCAAAGTTGACTATCAGCTGCAATTGCTTCTCCCTTTCCTCTCCCCACACGGGCATTAGAGGGGAAATGAAATCGACGGCGACGACAAGGCAAAGTCATCTGACGCTCCCCCTGTTTCCGCTGCCTTCAACCGTCAGCAACGGCCGCGTGAGCCGGCGCTCACTGCTTACCATGGCAAGCACTGCAGTGAGGGCTGTTCGGCCCACCGCTATCCTATGCAAACATGGACCAAATCAGGCGAGGCGTCTTTGTTTTTCAGGAACTTTTCGCATCCAGTTGATACGCTCGCGGGGACGCAATGGCACGTTGAATTCTATGCGTAGACGAGGCTTTGCGAGCAACGCTTCATCAAACACTTCACTGGCTCTTGGGGACTGGCTACGCGTCTCGGATGAAGTTGCCGACGCCGTGGCCGAGAACAAGCCAGTGGTGGCTCTGGAATCTACCATTTACACACATGGCGCACTGTCAAAAGACCTTCCGCTGGAACATGAAGACCTTGTTCGGAGCCTTGGTGGCATACCGGCAATCGTTGCCATTGTAGATGGGGTGCCGACAGTAGGTGTGTCAGGCAAGGAGATGATTCGCGTGGTTGAGAGTGGAAACGCCGCTAAAGTTTCCCGTCGAGATATTTCATATCTCGTTGGCATGGTGGGGCGATACATTTTGATATTGACATGTGTATATGGTGTGGCCTTTTACTGACAGCTTGTGCAGGGTATTGCTGGCCGCAGAATGCATGGCGGGACTACCATATCGGGAACGATGTTACTCGCAAGACTAGCTGGTATCAGGGTTTTTGGTACTGGCGGTCTTGGTGGTGTTCATAGGGGAGGTGAAAATTCAATGGATATATCTGCAGACCTCACCGAGTTGGGACGTACACGCGTGGCTGTTATCAGCAGCGGCTGCAAGGGATTCTTGGATATCCCCCGAACCTTGGAATATCTAGAGACTCAGGGCTGTGTTGTTTCAACATTTGCCGATGGTCGACACGGCAAAATTGATTTCCCCGCTTTCTGGGCCAGGGACAGTGGCGTCAAAAGTCCGTTGGTTGTCGACACGGAGAAGGAGGCAGCGTCAATGATATTGGCACAAGAACGACTCGGAATCGAGTCAGGCCTTCTATTTGCCAATCCAATTCCTGAGAAATTTGCCGTGCCTTCGGACGAAATGCATGCAGCAATCGAGCAAGCACTGACGGAAGCCAATGAGAAAGGCTTTACAGGAAATACCAATACGCCGTATATCCTGCAAAGACTCCGGGAATTGTGTGGTGGCAAGGTTGTCTCGGCAAACAAGAATTTGGCAACTGCAAATATTACGCGAGCTACTAACATCGCCGTCGAGTTGTCGCGTTTGCTCGCGAACGAGCCTCGGCCGGCGACAAGTTCGTAAGTAGAGTTGATATTACAATGAGAAAGGCATTAGCTCTAATTTTGATAGCGAAAAGACAGTAATGCCTCCACCGCGCCGAGTCTTTCATATAACGCAGGATTCTGCCAAAAGCAAGGCTGATGTTCTCGTTGCTGGCGGCGTGGCTATTGACCTAAGCTGTGATTACACCGGCTCCAAATCCGGCCATGCCTCACCACAAGCGCATACCTCTAATCCCGCCTCAATCACTCAGTCAATTGGCGGTGTTGGCCATAATGTGGCTTTGGCTGCTCGTCTGGCGAGTACCAGGACGAAAGTAAGCCTCTGCAGCATGGTCGCCGATGATATGTAAGTCCAACCCTCTTCGGCGCTCCAGATGATTAGCTCTGACTGCGTTGTATAGCGCGGGCGCAACAGTGATTTCTTCATTACAGCAGTCCGGACTGGACACGACACATGTCAAGAGGCTTCAAAGCGCCGAGCACACAGGTAGCCGGACGGCCCAGTATATCGCCGTCAACGATGCGAACCGGAACCTTGTCGTGGCCATGGCCGATATGGGCATATTCACTCAATACGCTTTCCCCGAGGAATGGCGGTCAACAGTGAAGGCAGCTTCACCAAAGTGGCTCGTAGTTGATGGCAACTGGGGTGCCAGCAGCGTCAGAGAATGGGTCCGCATAGGCAAAGAACACAGGGCCAAAGTCGCATTTGAGCCCGTATCCGTTGCCAAATCAAAGGGCTTGTTCACGAGCCAGCGAGGCATTCCCAAACTCGGCATTTTCCCCCACGCCAGTGTCGATATGGCATCTCCTAACACGTATGAGCTGGCAGGCATGTACGAAGCCGCAAAGGAGAATGGACACCTCGACTCCCAAGATTGGTTCAAAGTCATTGACGCGTTTGGAATGACGGGAGCAAGAGACCGATTCGTAAGGCTCACGTCCGCGGAGCTGACGGACGCAGGAGTCCCTGTGCAATGTGTTAATCTGCTACCTTATGTCCCCACTTTACTTACAAAACTCGGACCAAATGGCGTTCTGTTAACAGCTATCCTCGGCCGTGACGACCCGCGTCTTCGAGATAGAGATGCAGAAGAGTACATACTGGCGAGGGCCTCACCGAACCACCCCACTGTGGGTGGAATTTACATGCGGCTTTTTCCACCCGTGGAAAAAGTTGAGAAGATTGTGTCAGTTAATGGCGTTGGAGATACATTTTTAGGCGTTCTTATTTCTGGGTTGGCGCTGGGCGGCAGTGTGGAGAGGTTGATTGATGTGGCTCAGAAGGGAGCGGTGTTGACATTGAAGAGTCATCGGTCTGTTAGCCCAAAGTTGATGACATTGGAGGATGGACTTGTCAAGGCCATGTCTTGAAGACGATTATCTGACTGGGTAATAAATCAAAGTTTGACTCATTCATCGCCAGTTTCTGTGGTGTTGATGTGCTAGGCGTACATCATGGACTGTCATTGCCCAAGTTGCTTCCACGAACCGCTTGTGTATCAATGGTTGTCTATGCAAAAAATACATCCCTAGATGCAGTCATGGTGTTTCTCAGAGACGGTCACTTTATATTTTCGAAACGACCTCGCATTCAAGGACCACAGGCTATCTCAGCCTCGCGGCTTTACCAAACCTCCATTGGTGAGTAGCTTTCTTGACCCACATGTAGGCGTGGGTCCCACGCGAGGCTGAGTTGATCATCCCAAAAAAAAAAAAAAAAATTCCACGACAACGACCACATCACAGTAAAATGGCGAACACAGAGGACGATCTGGCCTCCGACCAAGAGAGCCTCGAAAGTGAGTTGTCCTCGGACCACGAAGCTGACACTCCGCCCACCGGCAACAAGAGAGCCAGTATTTTCGACAAAGACTCGGGCGAGGAAGAGCTCGAGCGATTAGTTCTCGGAAACAAGACGGGGTTCAGGGAAAACCTCTTCAAAAATGGAACCATCACCGACGAAGATGATGTCGACGACGACGACGCTGAAATAGGCGCCACCGATGCCTTCGGCCTGGAAGACGTAGACGACGCCGACCTGTTCGTCCTGGATACCGGCACAGGCGGTGCTCGGCTGCCACAGGCACCCGCTGCAAAGACAGAGGCAGGCGATGCACCCGCCTGGGAGGACAGCGACGACGAGCGACTGGTCGTCTCCTTGTGCGGCACAAACCGGTTGCGAAAATTGCGGCTGGCACCGGCGGACGACCTCGTCAGCGGCTCAGAGTACTCGAGGCGGCTGCGCCAACAGTTCCTGCGGTTGAACCCTGCGCCGGCGTGGGCCAACCAGACTGCCGGGCGGGCGTGCAAGAGACGGAGGCGCGCCTCGGCAGCGTCAGACTCGTCCAGCGGCTCTGTCGGGGACTCGGACTCGGACTCGGACGCGGAAGTGTCGGCGCAGCCGCTGGACGCGTTCCTGCGGGACGTCAAACAGCTAGCTGGTTTGGGGGCCGCCAGGAAGCGCAGGCTGCGGCCGGAAGTGGTGGACATCCAGAGGACGAGGGAGATCCCGGACAAGCACAGGGCCCCCGTCGAGTGTCTTTCCTTCCACCCGGAGTACCCCGTGCTGCTGTCGGCCAGCGCAGCGTCGGTCCTGTTCCTGCACCACGTCGCGCCCGACGCGCAGCCGACGCCGAACCCGCGGCTCACGTCTGTCCAAGTGAAGCAGGTGGACGTGCGGAGGGCGGAATTCCTCCACCCGCAGGGCGACAAGATCTTCTTTGGCGGCCGCAGAAAGTACTTTCACCACTGGGACCTGCCGTCCGGCACGGTCCAGAAGACGACGCAAGTCACGGGCCATCGCCTGGAGCACAAGACCATGGAGCGGTTCAAGCTGAGCCCCTGCGGGCGGTACATGGGCATCGTCGCGTCGACGAAAAAGGGCGGCGGCGTAGTCAACGTCGTCAGCGTGGCTTCCACGCAGTGGATCGCCGCCGCCAGACTGTGCAGCCGACACGGCGTCGCTGATTTCGCGTGGTGGAGCAACGGGGACGGCATGACGATCCTCGGCCGGGACGGCCAAGTCGGCGAGTACAGCATGGAGTCGAGGGGCTTCGTCGGCATCTGGCACGACCAGGGCTGCATCGGCGGCGTCGTCGTCGGGCTCGGCGGGCACGGCGGCCCCCGGGCCCTCGGGGAAGACCGCTGGGTGGCCGTCGGGTCGAACAGCGGCATCGCAAACATCTACGACAGAAGCGTGCTGGTGGCTTCGCAGAGGGACGGCGAGGTCGCCGTCAAGGAGCGCCCCACGCCGACCAGGACCCTCGAGCAGCTCGTCACGCCCATTACCGTTTTGGCTTTCTCGCCCGACGGCCAACTGCTCGCGTTTGGCAGTCGCGCGAAGAAGGACGCCCTGAGGCTGGTGCACCTACCGAGCTGCACCGTGTATCGAAATTGGCCGACGGAGCAGACGCCGCTGGGTCGAATCACCTGCGTGGCGTTTGGAAGGGACAGTGACCTTTTGGCTGTGGCCAACGACTCTGGCAAGATTAGATTATGGCACATTAGGAGTTAGGCTAACTGTTCGATTAACGTGTTGATGTGTGTCCTTGGAACTTTCATTTTCCCATTTGCTTCACTGTACGTAGTTTAAACTGAGAGACGGGCTCCATGCCATCCGCCATGTTCATGCTTCACCCCGGGCATTAAATTATTCGTCAAGATGCCCAGAGCTCATCGTCCGTGTGAATCAACGTCTCCGTGTCGTTTCGCACAGCCGTCATTTGCTGGCATTCCCCGCAGCGGCACCGATCCCTGAAATGTTTTACCCTGCGCACGATGCGCCTCGAATAGTTCGGTTCTCTCAAAACCGGTGCAGATGAACACGCGTGCTCCATTTCTCCTCGTCCCCTTGTCCTCCTCTTCTATGAACTTTCCCCCTCCTCACACTAGCTCCGCATCCCCGTGCTGCACCAACGGGCTGGCGCTGGACCACCTCAGGATCAAGACGTCGCCCTCCTCTGCGGGCAGCGTGACGTCGGCGTCCGTCCCGACGCCGTGGACGTCGGCCCCCCTCAGCATGCGGATGAAGACTGCGGTATCCAAGTCTGGCGCGTCAATCATGCTGATGTTCCCCGCTGTGTCGTTCAAGTTCTGCAGCTGCTGTGGGAAAGTGCCCAGAAACGAGGAGAGGTAGTGACTGTGCAGGAGGGCCTGGTGTCTCGTCGCGTAGGCCAGTTCGGTCGGGGACAATCTATCTCTGAGCTCTCGGGTAGACAGGTAATGGAGCGTGTGTTTGTCAATCTGTCCGGGTCGAGATGAGCATGGGGCTTGTTTTTGCTTTTTTGCTTTTTTTGGCTGGATTTGAAACATCCCGGCGAGGAAAGGGGAACCACGTACCTTGGAGATTCGGGCGCGCAGGTAGCTTCTCACGAGGAATTTGTACCGCTCCAGCTCTGTCTGCAGGACAATGAGGGCAAAGTTGGTCTTGGGATCCATGTCGCCCGTCATGTCTTGGACTTTTTCAATCTGCGCCTTGATGCGGTCGTTGACTCGTTCAAAGAGCCCGTCGGACGGCCAACTGCTCGTTCGCTCGGTCGCTCTCTGTGTCAGGAGAGGGACAATACTCAGACCAGAGCAGTGCATGGAGCATGGCGGGAACGTTGCCGGACTTACCCTAACAGCTCGGGCGCTGAGCGCTCCGCCACCCATCGTCGCGTCAGGGCCTGGAGATCGCTTGTGCCGGAGGGGATGGAGTGGCTGGCAGGGTCGACTTGGCGGAGGATGTCGTCGATGTCCATGGTTGACGTGAGACCTGGAGGGGAACGCAGGACAGACGGCAGCCGAGGCCGAGGCGAGGGAGTCGAGAAGTCGAGCATGCCGACGACGGGTGGGGTTGAACTGGAGTTTGCCGCCCGCATGTCCCTTGCCAAGTTCCGAACCGCTGTGGCTGTGGAGCGTGGGCCTTGCACGCGACGATTGTCTAGGAAACAGTACGGCGCAGAGCATCGCAGCACCAACGCGTCATGTATGTCTGTGACGACAGGCCAGAGAGACCGCTGTGTGGCTCCCCAAGGGCCCCTGGGGCGAGTCATTCGTTCGATTCATCAGCAACAGCGCTCCGAGGAGTCTAGAGATCTAGTGCGTGCGAACGGAGTATATCCATCCGGTCCTCTTCATCTCCCCGCGTCGACGCCAGCGTTTCTCGCCGTCAGGCGTCTAGGTGCACCGACATCCGCAGGCAAGGCAATCGCCTTGACCACAGGGCAGGCCCTCGCCGCAGTCGTTGTCCTCCGAGCAACGAATCCACGGGCCATATCCGCGTTCCTCCGCTGCCCAGCACCACTCGCCGATGAAGCCGCCGCAGAGTCTCCAGCAGTAGCCGTTGTAACTACATCCATACTGTCTACCTTTCCAGCAAGTACGTCGAAACACGTCTCGGTGGACTGGTCCTTGCTCGTCCTTTTCGCGGACCAGGCTCTCCGGATGGCCGAGGCACTTGCGGACGTTGTCGGGGTTCACGCCTGGGGGGAGCGCGTCTTTGTCGAGCTTCATGACCCCTAGGGCGCCGCATTCCGCATCCAGGTCCTCGGTGCTTGCGGGTATACAAGTGACTTGTCGGCAGTAGATGGCGGCAAGAGCCACTGCTTTGAGGAACCGCATATTGGCAGACTTGGTTGATTTTGCAACGAGGCTGAGAAGAGTCAAAAATGAGCGCTTTCCTCTTGGGGGCTGTGAGCGAGTCTACTTCTCTGTCGGGGTCGGCGCAGTCGAGCGGGAGTCTTTGGCTCTATCTATACGTTCCAAGAGGCTCACGACGTGGAAAAGTCCGACAGGTGAGCCGCCGATGCGGCCGACGCCTGCTCCGACATTGGCGGCAGCACGACCAGCGACCAGCGGAGCTCTCGTTTTGTCTGTTCGGAAGCGAACAAGGCCATCGAGGCAACTTGTACGCAGAATTGGACGATTGGAGTGGAACAGGCTGCGCGTTGACTCATCTGAAACTATAACATAGTGGTAGGACTACATAGGAGTGCCGTTGCCCAGGGACCAGCAAGTACGGGCTGGATGACCAGCTTGGCGCGAACCTGAAATATTTTGCGCCCTTGAGTATGTCTCTCTCACAATATAAGTCATCAATTCTGGTTGCAAATGCGTCCAACATGTGCTCATTGGCTGGGTATAAAAGGCGGTTGCGTCAAGTGCCATGCACCACCTTGTACTAGGAGCCTGGGACATGCTTTTAAACCAGGTCCCAAAGGGGTTCCAATGGGATCTGTAAGTGTGGCCAGGGTTGAATCAATGGTCGGGTCGATCTGTCAACCACGGCCGGGTTTCCATCATTGTTCGAGTTGATCTGTCAACTTTGTGGCCAAGGGTGGCAGTTGCAGGCACCAGACACCCCACGCGAGATGACTGCCCCCATGTTGACCGCAATTCCCGGCCAAGTCCCAGATCCTGCATTTGCCCGGTTTCTTTCTTCTCGGAGTGGTCGCCGAGAGATGTCGTTGCCGTTACCGTCGGCTAACTTTGATACGACCACATCCCGAACCGGGGCCAGAGACAAGAGCCGCCTACTTGGGCTGCGATGCCTACCACCTGTTGCCGCGGGACCTCACATGTGCGACGGGGTTTGATGGATACTGATCCGCATGTTGTTGTAATATTGTTAGTGTACACTGCAGAGTACTCAAGTACTGTACCGCCCACCTGGGTATGGAAGCGATGCGTACCTGGCGTCGTGCGCAGCGTCGTTACTCTGTGCAGTTTTCGATCGTGTTTGTCATTGACGTACGGAGTACTTGGAGTACCTAGGGTAGGCAGCTGCACTGAACCTCCAGACTCCCCCCGGATCGGCGCCCCTCAAAAGTCCGTTTGGGCCGAGGCTCAACACGTACAACCACCCGCCATGGATACATCACGCAACGCCGTCGTCGCACCTCACGTCCGCCCGTGCCCATGGCACCCTGACATGCCGTGCAGCAGAGCGAGCCGATTTCACCAGCACGGAGCATAGTCCAAACCAAGCGCCCAGAGCAAGCACGGCCGAAACATGTCTGGAAACGACGACGACCCTGGCCCGGCTCCCTACGCCCACTATCTCAGGTCCATCCTCGAGAAGGGCCTCCTTCTGGGCACCCTGCCCACTGTCACCACCGATCCGAACCGTCTCGAGGCGCAGGCTAAGAAGCTCATGCCCAAGAAGGGCTGGGAGTACATCAAGGGCGGCGCGGGGGAGGCCTCGACAATGGACGCCGATAGACTGGCCTTTCGCCAGTGGAAGATTGTGCCCAGGGTCTTGGCGCCCACCACGCCCAGGGATTTGAGCACGACTCTTTTCGGGCACAAGTACGGTATGCCGGCTGTCCCGCTCGCTTACCGCGAAAACCTGATGTCTCCGTCTTCACCCGCGGACAGTGGCACCGGGCTTGCTGACCGACTTTGCCGCAGACTCGCCCGTTCTCATGGCCCCGATAGGCGTCCAGTCGTGGTACCACGAGGACAAGGAAGTCGGGACCGCAACCGCCTGCGCCAACCTCCGCGTGCCCTTCACCCTCAGCACCGCGGCCTCCACAAACATTGAAGAGCTCGTGGCAAAGGTCCCCCGGGGCCCCAAGTGGTTCCAGCTCTACTGGCCGCTCGACGAGGAAATCACCGCCTCCATCCTCGCGCGCGCCAGGTCCAGCGGCTTCGACGTCCTCGTCGTCACCCTCGACACGTGGACGCTCGCGTGGCGGCCGTACGACCTGGACCCCGCTTCCGTTCCCTTCATCGTGGGAGAGGGCGACGACGTGGGCTTCAACGACCCCGTTTTCCGCCGAAAGTTTGCCCAGCGCACCGGCGGGGAGACGCCCGAGGAGAGCAGGGTCCAGGCCGGCATGTTCTGGTGCAGCGAGGTGTTCCCGGGCGTGAGCCGCAGCTGGGAGGACCTCAAGATTCTGAGGAGGTACTGGGACGGGCCGATTGTTTTGAAGGGCATCCTGAGCGTCGAGGACGCCAAGTTGGCCGTGGAGCATGGCATGGACGGCTTGATTGTCAGCACGCATGGCGGCCGACAGCTCGATGGCGCCGTGGGGACCCTGGACGTTCTTCCGGATATTGCAGATGCCGTGGGCGACAGGATTACCGTCATGGTCGATTCCGGCATTCGGACGGGCGCGGATGTGCTCAAGGCCATTGCGCTGGGCGCAAGGGGCGTGTTTCTCGGGCGGCCTGTCGTGTATGGGCTGGGTATCGATGGTGCTGCCGGTGCCGAGGCGGTTATCGCCGGTATTTTGGCAGATTTCGATCTTACCATGGGGTTTGCGGGGGCAAAGACTATCGGCGACATCAGTAGGTCCTTGTTGAGAAAAGCCTCGTATGCTGGTGCTGTCAAGTCCAATTTGTGATGGTGACCCTGTCAAGGGGCATATTTATATACACATGTATAAAGCTTTATGTGTGTCGCTAGTATAGAACGCATTGTACATGTCCATTCAACCCAAGTGCAAGCATGGAAATAAACCATGATGGCAACACTGTCCGTCTGGACCCGTTGGGGAGGCCAGCCGCAGCTGCTCACCGCAGGATGCTTGTCGCACTGCTGCTCGTGATCCGCAGAGGACGCCATTTACTGAACCCTTTTTAGGGGTTTGAGGGCTTCTCTCCGAGCTTGCTCATTGCCATTGACGACACCATAGACCCATTTCAAAATGCTAGAAAAGGCCGTTACAAGGCCAGCCGAGACGGTAAAGAGCAAAACGCGCTGGCTAGTAGTAAGCAGCTCGAACATGGGGTAGGGGTACCTTGAAAAATGGTTAGTAAAGCAGCTCTACAACAGATGCCTTGAAATTCCGCTCGTCCGAGGATACTTACCAGCCATTTTTGCTAAAGCACATCTCAACCCAGTACCAGTACGAAAAGGCGAATGCGGTGCTCAACGACATGACGGCGTAGCCCGAGATTGTCCACGGCGGACTGAACAAGATCAAGTCTAGAGTCAAAAGCACAGCAGGGGCCAGGTGAAAGCCAATGTCTGTCCAGATCGGCAGTTCATAGCCAGGCGGGACAATTAGAGCAGTGTCAATTGCGCAAATGCCCCAGTACAAGGTGGACACGAGGACCTCGAGAGGTGTGGCGACGATGGATACGAAATTCTTGAGGTCGAACAATGCCGTGCTCCCCGTGATATCAGCGACAGAAGCCAGCGTAAAGACGGACAGAGACAGCGTCAGACCAATGATGGTCAGGAACTGGAAGTACCACCCATGCGACTCGGCCAAGGGCGTGTCCCAGTCGAACAAGAACTGGAACGTCTTGGCCAGAGTTGCGACGCCAGCAAGGTGGATGACCAAGGAGACTGAGGGCGACGGGGATGCAAAACGCTGGAGATGATGCCGAGCCATGGTCACTTGTATGCGAAGAGGGAAGCAGCAACTCGATTAGCCCAGTCCAGCAGGATGCTGCAAGTAGTGACATGACAAGATGCTGAGAAAAAAAAGCTGGGGTAGCATTCTGGTTGTATTATGTGCGGGTGCGTTCCGAGACTTGTACTTGTGCGTTATGGCTAGCGGAACTGACCCGAGCTACGGCACGCCGCACACTAGCAAATGAAAATGAACAGTGTGCTTGGCCGGAGAGTCAACATCCAAGCTGGAAGCAACTATGAGGCCTACGCGCTGTATTGTGGCGACGGAATGCTCGAGACGCATGTCGGTGATGATGCCACTGTCGAGTAGGAGGAACATTGAACCGCCGGCGGCATTTGTCATTTGTTGGAGACATGGTTTCAATGTTCAATGGCTGGCCGGCAAGGCGCCAGGCAAGGCAGACCGGTGCGACGGCTGTAGCCTGTATGTAGCATGTGGTCGTGACTCATGAGTCGTGGCTGCCCGTGGTGGGGGCGGCCGTGGTAAGGAAGGTGCTCTCTGCTGACATCCAAGCTTTTCGGGCAAGTGCACGCGCGACCTTTAAACCCGTAGCCCTCAAAGCGTTCAACCCTGAGGACGGCATGACCAACCCGGCATTGAACTTGTCTGCTCAGAAAAAGCTCGTCGCCGCCCACTGTCGACCTTGTCTCGTCCTGCCTGGGGAACTACCGCTTTGCATTGGCAAACCTCCCCCGAGTGGAAATGCTTGACTCTGTTACTGGCGACGACGATGGTCGCTCCCAAAAGCGCAGCCATGCCGACTTTGCAGAGCAGCATGGAACTGGTAGGACAGCTTGGAAGCCTTTTGATTTCCTCCCGCGTAGCTAACAGAGGCACAGACTTCTCGTCCGACGAGGATATGGGACCCCAGCTCCCGTCCGAAACAGCCAAAAAGAAGCGTCGCGTCCTGCCCTACGAGAAGCTATACGTCTCCGCCCTACCCAAGTCGGCGCGGTATTCAAAGTCGCTGATGCATAAAGAGCAGTTGCTCTTCGTCACGTGGACGCCATTGACTGAATTCCTCATTACAGCCTCGGTTGATGGCGTTGTCAAGTTCTGGAAAAAGATTGCCCAGGGTATTGAGTTTGTCAAGGAGTTCAAGGCGCACAACGGCGAGGTTAAATCCGTATCCGTGAGCAAGGACGGCCGGAGTTTTGCAACTGCCGGTGTCGACGAGACGGTCAAAATCTTTGATGTGATTACTTTTGATCTGCTGTCTATGTTGCCACTGAACTACGTGCCACAATGCGTCTGTTGGGTTCACCAGAAGGGAGCATCATTTCCACTACTGGCAGTTTCAGAGGAATCCAGGCCCCTGGTGCACATCTACGACGGCCGTGGCGAGAGCGAGCAACCGGTACATACCATCAAGGGCCTGCACCGGAGTCCAGTTCACGTCATGGCGTTCAATGATTCCTACGACTGCGTGGTGTCGGCTGACGAAAGTGGCATGGTTGAATACTGGCGACCTGGCGGAAACTACGAAAAGCCGGACAATGTCTTCCAGTACAAAAGTTCGACAAACTTGTTTGATTTCAAAAAGGCCAAGTCGGTACCAACATGCCTCACGGTGTCCCCAAATGGCAACAGCTTTGCCGCTTTTTCGCTCCCGGATCGGAAAATACGAATATTCGACTTCGGCTCCGGCAAGCTGCATCGCACGTACGACGAATCTCTGCAGGCCGTCGAAGATATGCAGCAGACCGGCTCATCGTCCCAAAAACTAGACAGTGTCGAATTCGGCAGGAGGCTCGCCCAGGAGCGAGAGGTGGACTCGCAACTGCTACGGCACAAGTCAAATATCATATATGACGAATCTGGAAACTTCATTGTGTATGGGTCGATGCTGGGCATCAAGGTCCTGAACACGTATACGAATCAAGTTGTCAAAGTCTATGGCAAGGATGAGAACCTTCGAGCAATCAACCTCGCTTTGTACCAGGGCCAGCCGCAGAAAAAGGGCATTGTGTCGGTCGAGATGGGGGCGTCGAGCAATCCCCTATTACAAGAAGCAGAAGCCCGAGACCCTATCCTCGTTGCCACTAGCGCCGGTAAGGTTCGTTTCTACATGTTTACCAATGCAGAGGACATACACAAGGCCAGCAGAGACATACACAACGAGCGACCAACCATGTTGGGGAACAAGAAGGAGGGCAATGCGAAGGCGACAGCGACAGGGAGTGCTGCAGTCCTGCATACCAATTATGGGGACATCCACATACGCCTCTTTCCTGAAGCGGCACCGAAAACGGTGGAAAATTTTGTCACCCACGCGAAGAACGGCTATTACAACAACACGATATTCCATCGAGTCATCAAGAAATTCATGATCCAGGGTGGTGATCCGCTAGGTGACGGGACGGGCGGCGAAAGTATTTGGGGCAAGGAGTTTGAGGATGAATTTAGCAGCCTGAAGCACGACAAGCCCTTCACCGTAAGCATGGCGAACGCTGGGCCCAACACCAACGGAAGCCAATTCTTCATCACTACTGAAAAGACGGTCAGTGGGCACGTTGCCCTCCACCACCCCAGGCTATGGCCCTTGTCGGTTTCAACTAACCATTGACAGCCCTGGCTGGATGGCAAACATACCATCTTCGGACGAGCTACCCAAGGCTTCGATGTTATTCAGAATATCGAAAACGTCAGGACCTACAAGGAAAGACCCGAAGAGGACATCAAAATTGTCAATATTGATATCATGTAGAAGCAAATTCCATGGCCGAATCTCACCGCTGCCAAGTTTGGGACATGTCATCTCGTCGTCGCCAAGCCGCAAAACCTTTGAACGCTGCCCGTGATATGCAAGATGCTGCTCCCCAGCCTTTCGATCTATCGAAATCCTTAAACTTCAGGGGCAAAGTATATTAATTTGATGGACCAAGTCAACCTTTCAGGCCATACATACCGCTGGCTGCGGGTCTTGCACAAGGGTGCCCGCGTCGACCTTTTCGCGGTACTGCCTGTCCCGACTCCCCAGCATAGCTGAAGATGGTGCGTATATGATTCTATACCTCCGTCTTTGGGTCTCGTCCATATTGTGCTTCATCTGTTTTCTTGTTTTGAAACTTGGCTCGCCTGGATGCTGGCCCTCGCCGCCTCTTCTCTCCGGCCATTACACGGGGCCTGCTTGTCTTCCCAGCCGCGATTGCCGTTGCTCCCTTTGGATACGTCAGCACATAATCATCAGACTCTGCCACCCTCGTCGTGATTTCTACCTTGCCTACTCCAGCCGGAACCAGTCCAGCATTCTCTCAGACATGCATAATATGTTAAACCATGACACAACAAAAGATACCTGGAGCTCGAGAGCCAAAGCGAAGGAGCCGCAAAGGGTGCTGGTCAGTACTTCCAATGCTTTCGGCATGCGCAAGAGTATGCGCAGTGACTGACTGGGCTTTGTCTAGGCCGTGCAGACACCGAAAAGTCAAATGCGGCGAGGAGCATCCCCATTGCAGGAAGTAAGTGTAAAGTCATCACGTCCAACAGTTCCGCCTGGAGAGCCTTGGAGCTGCCAGATGTGCGCATTGGTGATGTGCCGAGGCTGACTTCTCTATTCTTGTTTTAAATCAAAAGCTGTCTCAAAATTGGCCACATGTGCGACTACAAAGTCCGGCTGAAGTGGACTGTCCGTCTTACGACCCTTACCAAGAGACCATTCACTGAGAAAAACAGCGAAGGCAAATCCTGGCCCGGCAACAAGCTGACCCAATCCATGAATTCTGTCGACCGAGACTAACCACCTCCCAGGTCACTCTCCAGGCTCGGGCCAGACACTGGACGGCGCGGACGCTCGTTGTGACAGCAGAATTCAGCAATCCCTTGCTACGGCAACGGCCTTTCAAAAAGTGACAACAGCCAACAATTCTTGCCAAGGAAACTCATATAGCGACGCTCTGGTCTTTATCGACGAATCCCAGCAACACCTGAAGTGTGTTGGACCATCAGAGGGCTATTTGACACAGCAGCGCCTTGGACACTTGGAAGGGACTGCGTCGGCAAGTTCTCCATGCAGAGGCTTGGTGACGGGTTCTCCTGCAGGAGAAGCTACGAGACATGAGAAAGCCAAGTCTTTTACCGAGCTTGCGGTACTCGATATTGGACACTCGCAAGCAATTCCTTGTCCGGCATACACACAGCAAAGCACGTCGACCTGGTGGGCAGACTTTCCTGATGAACTTGACATCATGCCTCTTCCAACGCTTTCGTCGTACGGTGACAGCTTTTTGAGTCGTTCAGACGAAGTCGGACCTCCTTCTGGGCATCTATCGAAAGAACTAGGTGCGTATGGTCATCAGGAGACTCTAGGCAACTCGGATGCATATCCTTGCAGAGATGGTGCATTCTACGGTTTCGATACAGGGGCTGCCGATGAAGATCTCCTGCAAAGCGACGATGCTCATACCGTAGACTTTGGCTCGACATCGTACAATTCCGCAGGGGGGGTCGTAGACTTTGGGGAGGAGGCCATGTCCCAGCAGAGCCGTGACAGGGCGAGTGGCTTTGGTCAACACTACTATAAAAACGCGGTTCCAGTAGTGATACCCTGGGCTTTGCTACCATTGCCAGACATGTGAGCGAATTGCCCAAGAAGGCGCCCCCCCCCCCCACCCAAAAAGATTAATCAAATGGCACACTCAGTCTGAAACGAAACAAGATGAACTTGCTGGTGAGTTCTTGACGTCCTTCTCCCCGTGAATCTTTACAGTCTAACAAGTTTTGGGACATTCCAGTACTTTGTAAGACGACTCAAACCCTTGCATTTTATTTGTGCAACACTAAACACGCCAACAGCACCACTTTCTAAATCATACTTCTCGCGGTATGACGCACTCTGATGCCTTCCATTGTGTTGCCGTCCTAATGGCCGTTTAATATAGCCTTGGTGCCCTACCATGATGACAGTGCAAACCCCCTGCAGACAGAACTTGCAGTTATGGCTCTCGAGAGCGAACCGTTGATGAGTCTCATACTTGCATACTCCGGTATGGCCGCCCTATGCCTTCTCATCTTCATCCCTGGTACACACAGGTGGACTGATGCGGTGAAGCTTCGCATCGATCGCAATTCCTGGATACAGGCTTGCCTCAGATGCGAATGGCAGAGTGGGCCCAGTCTATTTTCCCAGCGCTCTGGAAGCCGTTTCTGGGTGACTTTGGTCCAATGTCCAATGTCACACTAGCCATGACGGTGCTGCTCATTGCCTTGGAAATAATGTCGCCCAGTGCATTCGGCCGGGGCGTTTCGTGGCGCGAGCACGTTGCCCATGCGAGGCGTCTTCTTGCCAAACGTTTGGAGCAAGCTCCCCAAGACGCGTCGGTGGAGGGACTATGGTTCATCCAGAGTTGGCTGGGCTACGTAGACATCATGGGCGGTCTTGTGACACGGCCCGGGCTGGGCTTGAGTTGCCAGTCACAGGTCTACTTCCCATTGTCTGAGCCGCATGAATATGGCAAAGACTTGGACGAGATTGATTGCATGATGGGCATATCGGTCCGATGCGCTCGGCTGCTCAGCCAAGTGGCAGAGTTGGCGCAGCAATGTCAAGGCGAACGGTTCGGAGTGGACGGCCAAATGTTACGGGGCTGGTATCCTCGGCCTGCCATGGTGAGACAAGCACGATTGCTGGAAGACAACCTGATGGAGAGTCTGAGGCGCTCCTCCAGGCCTTGTCCTCATGTGAGGGCAGGCAGTATTCGCATGAAGGACCTGGCGGAAATGGCTGGTGTGAACGAGGCCTTCCACTGGGCTGGCTTGATACACCTGCATCGCAGAGTCCTCGGAAAGCCGACGAACCACGCAGACGTGCAGGGAAATGTGCGCAAGATTATGCAATGCCTAGAGCAGATTGGGACTGAGGGAGTGGCCAAGACGCGCTATCTTTTCCCCATATTCACGGCCGGCTGCGAGGCACTCACGGAGCGTCAGCGGGCGAGACTTTTGAGCCGTTTAGCCAGCGCAGAGAAGATTGGCATGAAACAGGTACGTGAGCTGTCTGGTTTCGGGTCCCTCTCCCTTGGTGTCCGTTTAGGAGCGTCGAAGAAGTCGTTGACCAAGGACGGGGGCGGTGGCTGTAGGTACACTCAACTCGACTGCTGCTTCAGCAGGTCTGGGCAACCGGCAAGACATGGGAGGAGCTCATTTGCAACGAGTTTGTGGCGTGAAGTTGTCTTTATATGCATGCTTTCTTGGCACGACGGTTACATCATATACATACACACATGATAGACTAGGATAGATTCTCTGTAGCTCACCGGATACAGAACAACTTGACGTGGTTTCTGTTCTTTTCTTTCCGTTTTGCATCTTTATCTTGCATCTTTATTTCCCTCGTGTGGGGCTAATTCGTTGAGTTGGAACTTGGGACTCCGCAACAATGCGGCGAGGGCAAAGTGTGCGACGGAGTCGTGGAATGGGGATGCACAGCTAGTATCATCAGTTTCGACACCTGACCGTCATGGCCGCCGTCGGCCTTGGTCTCACACGGTCTGGGAAGAAGGATGAGCGGTTGGTTGGTGGTTTCAACATTTCCACGTCGTCAAATGCGCGTTGATGGTCAGATGATGGAGGATTTGTCTGTTGACTTGGCATCGGGGCCGCCAATAAGCAGTCGAGGCAATTGATGATGATTCAGGGGGGCACGTACAGAGCACTCGCCGCTGGGTTCTCCGCACGCGGTAATCCTAGGTACGGGGAACCTAGGTACCTGTGTACTGCGGGAGTCGGTGCATTTGGTGCAGGTCAGCAGGTGCCACGTTGCCTGGGCACGGAGTAATGAATGATACTAACGTTACTGGCCAGTTGGCCCGTTGGATGGATCGGGACGGATCTGCCCCGCCGTCGCCGACGCCGGCGGCCCGGATTTGATTTTTTTAACTTATTTCTCCCAGACACGCCCACGCCGTGTCGACGATTTCCATCTGCACAGAACGCTCCTCTGCCGCTGCGATTTACACGGTTCGGCTGGCCCCAATCGTAGTAGCAGGCCGTTGACCTCTGCTTCCCATCCCACTGTGTGTACAACGTCTTGCACAGGCTTTCCTTGTTCCGCAATGTCGGTACGTTGGGTTGACGCTTGCCCTGCCCCTCGCCTCCTTCAAGTTGCAAGTCTCGAGTGTTCCGCGTTCTGGGGTGACTCACAACCGCCGTTTGGGCAGCAGTTCTACATTGAAAACAAGAATGTTGGCAACAAGGCCGACTCTGAAGATTGGAGAAGTACGTGTCTGTTGGCTCGCCCCTCGCCGCGCCTCAAGCTCACCCACCGTGCCGTGCCGTGCCGGCTGACTCCGTCCCCAAGTTCGCGGCTACAACCCTCTCACGCCACCCGATCTGCTGCAGCACGAAATCGCCCAGACCGCAGCGTCAAAAAGGACCGTCCTCGAGTCAAGAGATGAAGTCGCCGCCGTCGTAAAGGACGCCGACGAGCGGAAGCGCCTGCTTGTCGTCGTCGGCCCCTGCTCCATCCACGACCCCGAAGCCGCCCTCGCCTACTGCGACCTCCTGCTGCAGGCTCGCCAGAAGCACCAGGACGAACTGCTCATCGTCATGCGCTCGTACCTCGAGAAGCCCCGCACAACCGTCGGCTGGAAGGGCCTCATCAACGACCCCGACATTGACGGCAGCTTCAACATCAACAAGGGCCTGCGCCTGGCCCGCCGGCTCTTTGTCGACCTGACCGCCAGGGGCATGCCCATTGCCAGCGAGATGCTCGACACCATCTCCCCCCAGTTCCTGGCCGACCTGCTCTCCGTCGGTGCCATTGGCGCGCGGACCACCGAGAGCCAGCTGCACCGCGAGCTGGCCAGCGGCCTGAGCTTCCCCGTGGGCTTCAAGAACGGCACCGACGGCTCGCTCGGCGTGGCCATTGATGCCATCGGCGCCGTCAAGCACCCTCACCACTTCCTGTCCGTCACCAAGCCCGGTGTCGTCGCCATTGTCGGCACCACCGGAAACGAGGACTGCTTCGTCATCCTGCGAGGCGGCACCAGGGGCACCAACTACGACGCTGATAGCATTGCTGACGCCAAGGCTGCCCTGGAGAAGAAGGGCCTTTCGCCGAGACTCATGGTTGACTGTAGCCACGGCAACTCGCTCAAGGACCACAGAAACCAGCCCAAGGTTGCTGCTAATGTTGCTGAGCAAATCGCCAAGGGCGAGAATTGCATCATGGGTGTCATGATTGAGAGCAATCACAACGAGGGTACGTTTCTGTTTGGTCTAGTCTTGACTTTCTCTCTCTCTCTCTCTCTCTCTCTCCCTCTCTCTCTTTGCGACATGGTAGAGATCCAGATCAACCATGCAGAGGGCACGACACTAACATCTTCCACAAAAAAAAGGCAACCAAAAAGTCCCAGCCGAGGGCAAATCTGCCCTCAAGTACGGCGTCAGCATCACCGACGCCTGCATCAACTGGCAAGACACCGAGTCTGTCCTTGACATGCTCGCCGACGCCGTCAAGCAAAGACGCCAGGTCCTCGGTGCCAACGGACACGCATAGAATATCCGGCACCAAAAATAGTCGTCCGTCCCATTTTCCGGCTCAAGAGTCTCCCCCCGACAAGCGTCTTGCAACAAGGAAAGCCGGCCCGTAATTCATGCTTTTGTCCATTGTTTGGTGGATGAAGGAAACCGCCGCCATGAATGAAACGGAACTTGGGCAGTTTGGAAGTCCTTTTTTTCCCCTTTTGTCACGTATGGAGGAGATGCAGAGGTGACGAGCGCTAGATGAATCAAGAACTATTATCTGGGAAAAGCCTACGTCTCTCCATCCATGTCTCCCGTGTTGTCTCTTCTTCTTCTCCCCCTTCTTCCTCTTCCTCTTCCTCTTCCCACCCCAATCAACCTAGAGAGCTACGTCCGGCCTCGCGGCACACCTACAGCCGTCGGTGTTGCCGGCCCTCGGCCCCCGGGCCTTCATCCGCGTCGTGCCCTCAGGATAGTCGAGCGGGATGCGCAAGATGGCGCCGGTGCCGCTGTGCGAGGCGTACAGGACGCCGTCGCTCGTGGCGACGACGGCGCCGAACGCGCCGCCGCGCATGTCGAAGCTCGGCACGCCCTTGTAGCTCACCTCCCACCTGTGCGAGCGCACGCCCCACCTGACCAGGTACACGACGCCGGTGGCGTCGATGACAACGCTGTGCAGGAACCCCGGCGCGGCGGGCGTGAAGGCCCAGTCCGCGGGCGCCAGGTGGCCCGGCAGCCCGGCCGAGTCGGAGGTCCCCCGGGCCACGAGGCGGCCGTACCGCGCGGACCCGGGCTTCAGGTCCACCTGGCCCCAGGCCCTGCCGCCGGCGGTGTAGTAGAACTGCCCGTCGTCGTCGATGTCGCCTGCGTTGGCGGCCGTGTCGCCTCGAAGGAGCGACTGGAAGGCCCCGTCGCGTCCGACCCGGACTACCTCCTCGCCGTGGAGCCCGTAGATGAAGTTGTCGAGGACGTTGAAGCCTATGGCGTTGATTTTGGAGTTGCGGCTGCCGAGGCTGGTGGAGAGCGTCTCGTTGGCACCCGTCTGGAGGTTGACGCTGAGGAGGGTGCGGTCTTGGATGAAGTAGGCGTTTGCGGAGCAGTCGAGGGGTGTCAGTGTGGATAGGGGCGATGGGCCTCCCGTGGCCGATGACGATGTGCGGAGGGTTGTTGGGGACGCGGTGCTTCCTGCTGGGTGGGTGGCGGTGTCGCTGGCGGGAGTGGTGGTGTCTGTTGTTGAGGCTGGGACGGCGGGCGTGGTGGTGTCGTTTGAAGGGGAGGGAAAGGAGGAGGAGGAGGAGGAGGAGGCACGGGCCGTGGGAGCGGTTGTAGTCGTGGCGTTGGCGGGAGAAGAGGCTTCGGCTGAGGTCGTGGTGGGAGCTGTGGCTTCTGCTGTCGTGGTGTCTGGAGCCGCGGCTGTGGTGGAAGTGGTTGTGTCTGCTGGGGGAGAGGTCTCGGTCGAAGTGGTGTCGGTTGGAATGATGACGGTCATGCCAGTTGAGGTGGACATGTCACTTGATGTCGTGACATGGCTTGAGGAAGTGTCAGTTGGAATGACGGGACTAGTTGAGGTGGTTGTCTCGGTGGGAGTGACCATGTCAGTTGAGGTAGCGTCACTGGGAGTCGAGAGAGGGGATGTGGTGTCGGCCGAAGTTGTTTCAGTCGACGCGGTGGTATCGGTGGACGTGGCGATGGCAGTCGACGTGGTGATGTCCGCCGACGTAGAGACATCAGTTGAAGCCACCGTCGTGGTAGGAGTCGTGGTGTCGGGCAACGCTGCAGAGGCGGTAGAAGTAGCACCAGTCGAGGCCGTGGCTTCAGTTGAACTCGTGGTAGCAGCCGTGGTCCCGGTAGAAGTAGAGTCAGATGTCAAAGTCTCCAGAGTGGTGGCAGATGATGAGCAGTCTACAGTGGTGGTCACGGTTGCCGTAGACGTGGCTGCGGCTGAAGACACGGTTGTGGAAGTAATGGTAACGGTCCAAACCAATGTTCTGGTGACGATGGGCGGTATATTGCATCCCAGAAAACTACAAAGGTCAAACCGGTCTCCCTTGACGCCTTCCGGGGCTTGCAAATCGAGCGGGTTGGCACCCGTGAGACCCGCGAGGGCGACGAGAACAAAGGTGGTAAGCATGGTGTTTTGGGCAGAGAAGCGATTTGGTCCGGCAGTCCTTTGAACCGAGAGGGCTCTCGAGTGAGATGAGGCATGTATTTATACACAGTTTTGAACTGCACTTCTTGCCATACGTTCCTGTTATCCTGATAAGTCGATGTGCTGACCTCGTACAAAGTCGGCGAGGGTCAAGTCGTCGGTCCAATTGTGAAGCCGCAATACCGACAAGACGATGAACGAGGGAAACAACTGCTGGAGTCTGCATCGTTTCTCACAGTGCTCGTTTGAGACGGGTGCAGATTGGAGGCGTTATTGGAGACTTGTCCGGAGATACAGAGCGAGACTGTCACATCGGCAAGAGCTACGTAGACCTTTGGTGTTTCGAAACGGTAGCATTTGGCCGGAAAAATCCAGTATCAGAGGCATCTAGAGTTCTTCAGCACGATGATTGCGAGGATGCGTTTGAATGGGAACTTTCCACATGGCGTGTATAAAATGCTCGAGAACGCGGCGCACGAGTGACTTTTGGCAGCTTCCCCCAGCTTGCTGTCCACTTCAGCTTTCCAACTTGTTCACTTTGACGGCTTCAATGTTTACTCGTCGTTGCTCCGTACTGGAGCCGGGCTCTGGAACAGGAAACCCCATCATCAGTCGTGCAACGCAATCCAGCATCCTACCTGCGCCATCGCACGGCCAAGCAACAAGGGGTTTTTGGCTGTGGTTCGTGTGAAGCCGGCAGACTCCGTGGTCCGTACAGGGCGTGGCAAACAGTTCGGGTATGACGAACGCTCGACATGTTTGTGACGGGCTTGGGGATTGATTTTCCCGTGTTCGGACACGGTTCTGTCGCACTCCGCGTCGCCTCGCAAGAGATTGCTCGACTGTCGTGGAAATACAAACTCGGACGAGCAATAGTGCGTGACGAGGACGATGAGTTCTCATACTGTGCACTGCCCCCGTCACTTGGCAGCAACCTGTCCAGCCATCACGGCTACCGGGACCACTGGGGGCCGACCAGACGCCCGCGGAGAAGCGAGGCTCATCGTGCATCCGCACTGTGCGTCGCCTTGTTCCCCTGGCACGCAAGTTCAGTCAATTTTCGGCTACGACGAGCTTCGTCTGGTTCGTTTCATTCATCAGCCTCGGGGCCACAACTCTCAATCCTTCGCAGTCACCATCATACCCCGACGACTGCGCGATTCCCAACGACACTCACCGCGATCCGCCCGAGTCAAACCCCCTCAAAATTCCTCGTCACACCGGTTCCCGAGCTGTCGCGACGTCCATCCGCGGCGCAAGAAGCCATGGCACGACGGTACTCGCCGCCCGACTCGCCTCTCTCATCAATGGGTTCCGGTTCCGAGGCCTACGACGAGGATGGCCATGAAGAAGACGACGGCTCCCTCCGCCCGTCCAAGCGGCAGAGAGTCGATGCGCAATCCAACACGTCGTCTGCTGTGGTCCCCGAGGTCGAGCACGAGGCCGTGCCCGTTCCAGATACCCTCGAAGGCATGTCGGACGTGTCCTCGGACACCTCGGGCGACATCCCCAGCTCGCCCGTGAATGCACGCCTCGAGGAAGACGACTTCCAGGACCAGGTGACTGTCTGCGACTGGGACGGCTGCCCCGCCGGCGACCAGGGCGACATGGACAAGCTGGTTGAGCACATCCACAACTCGCACATTGAGAATCGGCAGAAGAAGTACACGTGCGAGTGGAAGACGTGCAGCAGGAAGGGTCTTCCTCATGCCAGCGGATACGCGCTCAAGGCGCACATGCGCAGCCACACCAGGGAAAAGCCCTTCTATTGTTACCTGCCTGGTACGACGGAATCCCATCCTCTGCTCGTGCCCGGCCCGTCCTACTGCCACGATCCGAACCACTTGTTGCTGACACTGCGCCATGTAGAGTGCGACCGCTCCTTCACGAGGTCCGACGCCCTGGCCAAGCACATGCGAACCGTCCACGAGACCGAGGCCCTGCGGCCTTCGGACCCAGTGCCCAAGTCGATGCAGTCCGGCACGGCTGGCAAGTCGAACAAGCTCAAGATTATAATCAAGACGCCGCAGTCACACGGCGGTACCGGCGACGACGAAGCCGGCGACGCCGTGAACGGCGAGTCTGCCAACTCGGACTTCTTTACCGCCCTGCCCAACGACCTGTTTTCGTCGGAGGAGCTCTCCTTCCCCGTGGACAAGCTGTACCGCAAGTGCTACTGGGAGTCGAAATGGGCCGACGAGGTCGGCGAGGCCCTCCGCAAGGAGTGCAAGGAGTGGGAAAGGGTCTACTACAAGGAGTGGCTGGAGAAGGAAGTGCTGCTGTCCCAAGTCATCAAGAGCGAAATTGACTGGCACGGCCGACGTCAGGCCATCCTCGACGGGACCGCCGACGTTCAGGTCCCTGGCGTCGTGGAATCCAAGAACGGCGAGCAGACCAACGGCCATGGAAAGGGGGGAGCCATGCCCTCCAAGAAGGCACAGGCCGTCAGGTCATGAGGCCGCTGGTTTTAGCCAGCGCATGGATGGCACGAGGGAAGAAAGTCGTTTACTCGTGTCTTCCCCTCGGGTGGTTAATGAGTGGCACGAGCGCTAGGCACGACGAGGTGGAAGGGCGCATCAGCCGGGACAGGAGTTGAGGAGTTGGAATCAGGCACGTAGGAATGGAATTGAATTGTCTCGGACGAGCGTTTATGACGGGATACATGTACATGTACAAAAAGCATCCAAGTATCCGAATGCCTGGGTGAACAAGCACAAATGCGGTTCCTCGGGATGCTTGCGGTCGTCGCAGCCGCAATACCAGCTGAAACGAGGCCCGTCATTCATTGTGCCTACACGACGCCCATCTCCGGCCACGGCGTCGGTCGGCGCCCCGTCAAGTCGATCCTCGATCCGCCGATGTCGCTGTCGCCGTCGCCGTCGCCGGGGCCCGTGGGTGGTGGCACTGGTGGGTGGTGGGGAAGAAGGGGGGGGGGGTTTTCCTGCGGCTCCATCGGCAGGCTGACCGACCGAACAGCTGCATTTCCAATCCTCGACCTTTCATTGCCCCGACACACTCGTAAGCATCAAGTTTGCCACAGCGCGGCCACGTCTCGACTCGACTCGTATTCTTCAGCAAATTCGCCCTCACTACTCATCATTCGTCCCCCTTGCCTTGGCTAGATCAGCAGCACAGGATACCGCGAGCAGGCGGAAAAGGTCGCATCGCCACCGACAAGAGATGCGCACGACCGCGACGCAACCATGAGCGCGATTCTTTCCGTCGACGACCTAAACGACTTCATCTCCCCGGGGGTGGCGTGCATAAAGCCCATCGAGACGCTGCCGGCGGCGCGGGAGCAGGAGCAGGGGCAGCACGAGACGGGCGTCATTCTCGACGGGCAGCAGCCGCAGGTGGGCGGTGCTCCGGCAGCGCAGATATCGCTGACGGACTGCCTCGCGTGCTCGGGGTGCGTCACGTCCGCGGAGGCGGTGCTCGTCAGCCTCCAGAGCCACGCGGAGGTGCTGGCGACGCTCGACGCGGCGCCGGCGCTGAGAGGGCGCGCGGCTGTTTGTCGCGAGCGTGAGCCCGCAGACGAGGGCGAACCTGGCGGCCGCCTGTGGGGGGCGCGTGTCCGAGGCCCAGGCAGGGCGCATGCTGGAGCGGTTGTTGCGCACCGAGCGCTGGGGGCTCGCGGGCGGCGGGAGGTGGAGGAACGGCTTCACCTGGGTCGTTGACACCGACGTCGCGAGGGAGGCGGCGCTTGTTCTGGGCGCCGACGAGGCTCTCGGGGCCCCGGCCGCCCCTGGGAGCGGTGCGCCCGCGCCCGCGCCGCCCGTCCTGTCGTCTGCGTGTCCTGGCTGGGTGTGCTACGCGGAGAAGACGCATCCTCATGTCCTGCCGCACTTGTCCAGGGTCAAGTCGCCGCAGGCGCTCATGGGCACCTTGCTCAAGACGACGCTGAGTAGGAAACTGGGCATCCCACCCAGTCGGATATGGCACCTGGCCGTCATGCCATGTTTCGACAAGAAACTCGAGGCCAGCCGGGAGGAGCTTACGGACGAGGTGTGGGCGGCATCGGGACTTCCGGGACGAGGTGTGAGGGACGTGGACTGCGTCATCACGAGCAGGGAGATCATCATGCTGGCCGAATCAAGGGGACTCAATTTCTTCGATATCCCGTGCGCCGAAGACGACGACACCGCCGGCTCTCTAGCTGAACCTGCGATCCCGTTTCCCGACGCGCGAATACATAACTTCCTGTTCCCCGCTCGAGCCGCCCGCAGAGTCCCGCGCATGGCAGGTTCCTCGGGCGGCCTGCTCCATCACATCTTGCAGTGCAAAGCTGCACAAATTCCTGGCTCTGAAATCCAAGCGACGCGCGGTCGTAATGCAGATGTTGTTGAGTTTGTGGTGGCCGTCGACGGCGAGCCCGTGTTCAAAGCCGCCCGCTACTACGGATTCAGGAACATTCAAAACTTGGTTCGGAGGCTGAAACCTGCTCGTCCGTCCCGGATGCCCGGCGGCAGACCGTTTGGCAGCGCCCGACGACCGACGGGCAAGTCAGCGTCTCTTGACTACGGCTACGTCGAGGTCATGGCGTGCCCGGGAGGTTGCACCAACGGCGGGGGTCAGCTCAAGGCTGATGATCTCGTCGTTCGGGGGAGGAAGAAATCTGCGGACAAACCGGGCCCTCAGGAACAAAAGGAGTGGCTGGCGGAAGTCGACGAGGCGTACTTCTCAGGTGAGGAAGTGGACGGCGCGGTTAAAGTAAATGGTAATGATGATGGTGCTCGAAACAGCGAGGATGTGGTGGGCGGCATCTCTCACTCGTATATACATGATACCCTGGCGTACTGGTGTGAGGCAACGGGCATTAGCATAGATAGACTTGCATTCACGACGTATCGCGAGGTCATAAGCGACGTCGGAAAGGGGACTGGAGCCGAAAACGTGGTTCAGTTGGCTGGTAAGGTTGGCGGGGGGTGGTAGTCATGCTCGTCTTGACTCTTTCTCAAGATGAAGAGAGAACCAAGAAATATCAGCATCCTCGTTTGTTTGTTGTTCCCCGAGCATGAATGGCAAATATCAGCTCTCTTTCCCACCGCGGCGTGCAAATCCAAATCCGCCCCGGCCGGTTCCATCCGGTCCTCTCGGCATTCGAATAGCTTGCTGTGGCTGCTGTGCTTGAAGTAGGTGGTGCTCGTCTCTCAACGTCGTGGCTCTGCCCGGTCCGCAGTCGATGTCCCCTCCTGCACGCCGCTGAGCCGTGAGGTCCGGCTTTGGCGAGAACTTGGGATCGTATAGCTCCCTCCCGGATGAGGCTTGGTTATTCGCCCTCCTCATGTCCGGCTGTCTCCCGCCATCATTGGTGTTGGCGCCGTTGTTCCGCTGCCCTCCTCCCCCTCTGCCACGGCCCCTGCCGGAATGTCTACTCTCCCCCCGGGGTGGCGTCACTGTGCCCGGAGAGGAGCCCCTGCTTGAAGGATTCGACTGCCCAAAGATCTTGGCTCGCGCCTCATCGTAGCGTCTCTGCTTCTCCTCCAGGTCACGCTTCTGCTTGGCCCGTATCTCCTCGGCGGTACGCTGCGGCCGTTCCATTTCACTGTCGTCATCGTCCATCGAGAGCCGGGACATGCCTGTTGTGGCATCGCGTTTGGCAATCACGGGTTTGCGGCTGAGGACTTTGACTTGTGGTTTGAACGCGGATGTCAAGGGAACCGTGTTGCTGGCCTCGAGGTAGTGGAATGTCTGGGGAGTTGCATCCCTAGACGGCAGTATTGTCAGCAGGAGCAAGGAGAAGAAACGCACGGCCGAGCAAGGGCCGGAGGCCAAGGCAGACGTACGCAGACTCCCACATCTTCCGATTCGCCTCTTCATGCTGCGTGATGCGCTCGGCTTTGGTCAAGGACTGCGCCGCGTGGAGGGAAACGCCGCCCTGCTGGTGGTTCTCGTCGTCTTCCACGGCGGCTCTGTCTGCCTGGGCCTCCCAATCGTCGTCCCAGGCGTCCGGGATACCGGACCTGTTCATTTTGAGCAGCGCCACGACTGCGGACAATGCGTCCAGCACAACAATCAGGCCACGCCAATTCCCTCAGGAGGGAAGCATCAAGCAGGACCGCAAAGAAGTCTTTGCTTGCAAACAGACACAGCCGTCCGGTGGGGATGAAAGCTGAGTCGTGGGAAACACGAAAGGAGCGTGGTCAAACGATTCCAAGACGAGAGCCAAGCGCAGCAATACGGAACCGCTTTTTTTCGGTGTCGGCTATTCGTCGCGACTTTGTGCCCTGGGCCCTGGCATGTTCGCGCGGACACTTGAGTACTTGCCGCTCAGTGCTATTTTAGTGCAGCGGCCAAGTTGCCACAAAGTCACGCCGGAGGTGGGGTTCGGGGGGTTAGCTGGTCCGTCCTCTTGTTCGTGGGGGCCGCATCGGAACTCTTTGAGATTATGCATCTAACCGTGGTGGTTTTGATGCCCGAGCACCGCTGGGGTCCGTCTTCACATTACTCCGTACATGGCTTGTGATTCTCTCTCTTGTACATGCTCAATAACACACAATCACACAACTCAAGTTCGCCAACACCCGGCTTCCCCCCCCCTCTCGCTGCGCTGCGACGACCATCAGACTCCCGTATGGCTGGCGTGCCCGTGTCCTCTCTGCCTCACTATGGGGCTGCCGAACCAGTCACTCCCGCAGGAACCAGTTCCAGAAGAAAAGAGGAATACGACAAGGTCATGGCTAGATTGTCGGACCAGGCGTTCCACCCGAGTTAGTCCCAGTGATCCTGGTCCTTCATTGACGTTCTTGTCGCGCGAGACGGCGGGGGAATGGTGATAGAGTTGCGCCGCAGATGGTACTGGACTTGCTGACTGCCTTGGTAGAAAAGTATCCTGATCCCTTGGTAGCCCGTCAAGGTGTCGATCCGCAGCTCTATCCGCCAGGTGTGACGCCAGACATGGAGAAGAAATGGCTGGCAAGAATCAAGGCCGCCAGGGAGACAGGGAACTAGATGAATATTTGCAGTTGCTGATATGATGGATTATTGCAATCAAATCTGTCCATACCTCATCTCCGTACTGTTCCATTTCGTACACTGATGGCATGAGTTTAGCCGTGGCGAATAGCGATGACGGTACATGGCTGCGTTCTGCCCTCTCGGCATTTCATGAAATATCCTGGGTTGGGTATATGCATGAATTACGACAAATGCAAATGGCAGTTCTCCGTCCTACGCTGCAGTGTAACACTGTTCAGCTCCTAGGGCGGGAAGGCTATCGGAAAGCATAAAGTGTCCGAGTTAACCTCATCTTTTCGACCTGAAACTTTTACTCTCTGGCGCTTCGGATCCCTTTTGCTAAGGGACCCTGCTTCTTGGTTTCCAAGCGTAATAATCATGTAAAGAGGCCGAGCCGAATAGGATAAAGAGAATAAGATCTTTCGACTTATTCATCCACTCAGCCAGTCCGTCATAGGTTACTCGCCGACATCGTCACAGGGTCGACCTCCGACCACCGAACCGAGGCAACACAACACAACGATGACACAACATGATGACGACCCTATCGAAGGGGCATATCAGGGTCCATCGCTCGTGTGTATACAGAGGCCTTGGAGCCCATGTTTTCTAGAGGGAACCAAGACTTCAAAGCTGATGATTCGATGGAATTTGAACGCCTTCGTTCGAGCCCTCCATTGAGCCCTCGTCACAAACATCTGCAAAGAACGCACCACGATGGCTCGATCCCGGTCCAAACACGGAGTATTCCCACGTGGCTATTGGGAAATGAGGGTGTAGATGACCCGACCATCACTCCGCGACTTGACTTGACCTGACCTGACCTGGCCATGGACCTATTCGTGAAGACCTAATTTGAAAAGGCCCTGATTAGGTTTAGAGTCGGTGTTATCTGGGATATGGGCTACCTTGACACGGCAAGATAAATGAATGTATGGTTCACGTCAGGTCACGTCGCTGAGCAATGGTCTCAATAAAGTCGCCGCCTGTACATATGGTGACAACATGCCCCCCTATTGAATAGCCCCTGGCTGTGGAGAGCAGCCGTAAGTCCGTCCGAATGACAGCCGGACCAGCCATAATGCAGGCAAGACGCGTCTTACGCCTCCTGAGATCCATCGAGCGTACGGGGTACCTACACAGGTAGCGTTCAGGACGGTAGCAAGACGCATGTTGCCGCCGGACTTGGATGCTACAGCTCTTCGTCGGCCGTGCCACCTGGTGCGAAAGATGAACTCTGACAAGATGCCGCAAAACATTGAGACGGAGAAGGGGGAATAGATTATAGATGGTTCAGCTGTTGTCAGCCTCATTCCCCGCTGTTGCACGGAACTCGCGGTCAACAAGTTCCGACCACATGACTAGCTTGCGATGCACAAGGGCATGAGGCATCCACCGCTTGATGCCTCAGCCCTTCGGTCAGGTTACACGCACGGCGTCTTCCTAGCGGGCCACTGTTCCTCTTCGAGCGTTCTGAACCGAACGTGGGAGCAAAAAGATGACCGAGACAGGGGTCGAACCTGCGACCTTCTGATTTCGGAGAAGTAGTAGGCTACTCATCGTAGTCAGACGCTCTGCCATTGAGCTACACGGCCGGATGTTGAGTGGCGGCCCTGCTATTGACCATTGTATTTTGCTGGCTCTGGTAGCCGGGCCATGCTGAGCGATTGCGCTCTATTTTCGGGGCGATGCAAGGCTGCGATGGAGAGTCAAGACCATTTGTTCTCGGCCATGAGCAGACCGTCTGAGTGTACGGGGCGCGCCGAAAAATGACCTGTTGTAGGGTATTCTGCAGTGGGCACAGAGAATATCTCCCAACCTGAGTGTTGCGGGTTAAGGCATAGACAACTAATGAAACTATACCTTCCAGTACGTAGTACTATTTTAACAATGACATCCACGCCCACATGGGTGTTTCTAATGACGCGCGACGCGCCCAGCATCAAGACATGATATTATTATCCCTGGCGCTGACAATGACGTCTGTTTCAGTTGCGCAGATCAGATCTCAATGCTCATTCCACGACGAACGTCTCAGCCCGCATGATGACTATTTACCCCCCCCCCCCCCCCGAAGCCGGGAGGGCCAAAATGCCGAGTTCCATCGACTGTGGTGCCAAGCGTCCTTAATCGGCGGTCTCGGTTCGTCGTGTACAGAAAAAGTAGTTACATTCGCACATACGTGTACGTACGTGACGCACGCGCTCGCTCGCTCGCTCGTGGTGCCGTGCCAGAAGCCGGACAGGTTCTTCCACGACTCGGGGAGACTGAAGTGCCGCAGCGGCCGCACACGAGCTAAAGCTTAAGAAGAGGCGAATCGTCGTCGTCCCCCGCCCCGAGATCTGTGGAAGCCGGTGAGGCGATGACCGGGGGAAGGGGGGCGGGAGCGCATCAACCTCACAGCCCCGTCTCTCGTCTCTGTTTGCGAACCCCCCAGGAACCTTTAATTAGTAGTTACATGGCGGGACAGAGTTGATCAAGTGGATTCCCCAAGTTTCGACACGGCGAATGCTGGTCGGCTGCCTGCAACGGCTGCAACGCTTCAGTGCGGTTCGGGGGAAGCGTCGGCTACTCCGTAGATTCATATTAATATGGATGGTGCTCCATAGCTCCGTATATTGGCAATGGCAGGTTGACAACGGAGACGGGGGGCACGCGCGCAACCCGGGCAGCTCGAGGTGGCAAAAGACGGCAAAGCCTGGTTGGCCTGGTCTGGTCTGGTCTGGCAGCGTTTCCAGTCCCAAGTGAGGCTCTCGCGAGTTATGGTTGGGGAGAGGGAAGCACAGATGACCAGTCTCATGAAGCTTTTGGGGGGGATGCAAAGACATGGCTGGCACGGCGGCCTTGGCCACGGATCAGGACTGGTGCCCTCGAGTACAGTAATACTTAGCGGTGCAAGGCCGTGCATGCATGTGCTGAAATGCAAACTCTGACCGCATGTGCAGGGAAGAAAAACGAGGGCGAGTGAAGGTCAGCAGCATGTGCGATAGATAGCGATACAAACCAGACCATGACATCAGCCTTTGAGCAGACGTGCTGCATCTGCCACCATCAGCAGCTCCTGCCCCAGCTGCAGCTCCAGCTCCAGCTCAGCCCGTGGGACTGGTTGGGTTGCGCTTGCACTGGTGGCTTCCGACGGCCGTGGCCCGTGGCCCAGGGTGCCCAACGACCAACCGCAGGGGCTGTCCAGTGGTGCAGACGAGCACGGCGTCGCGTCGTCTGTTCATTTTTGGCATTGTCGCGCTGTGCTGTGCTGTCTTGTCTGGAACAATGGCACCCGTCTGAAAAGGCCAGGTTTGCGAATAGTCTTGGCTGCCCACGGCGCTGAGAAGAAGTCGATGCTCACCAAGTGCTCCGTAGACATGCGTTAGTAAAAATGACCATGCCCTCGACAACGAATTCGCCGGAGCAAGCAATAGGCCTGGAAGACGAGCTGGCGGTCATGGTTTCGATGGACACAGCACATGCACATGCACATGCGCGCGCGCACATGCGTACATGAGCGTTTGGTTTGTAATGATGAGGCGGGATAAAAACAAAACAACAAGACAAGACAAGACAAGACTAGACAAGACAAGACGGAGCAAATCTAATTTTTTTTTTTAAAAAAAAAGGAAGAGGAATCAAGAACAGCAAGCTGCCAACTGCCTGCCCCGTACTAGACTTTAAGCGGCAGGGTGGCTGCCTGCCCGTCCATGCGCATGGGAAAGGCGGAATGGACATCTGGATTCTGGACTCTGGAGGCTCTCTCTCGGGATACATCCGGTTCAAGATGGTCACATCGTCCTTTGCCCCGGTTCCCCACGTTTGCAAAGACGGCAAATGTTACCCAGACAGACACTATGCGGTTTCGCACGAGGACGAGGCCGCAAGAGTTGAGGAGTCGAGGCACTGATGCACTGACCCCGCGGCACTGTGAGCAGTGTGAGGCGCTGGTATGGGCGTTGGGTCCCGTGGAGCGCTTCCTTCGATTGGAGGCGGCGCTTGGCCGGAGCTCCATCTCAGATCCATCACCAAGGAAGGGCATAAGCTCAAGTGACCGATTGCCCTTTGCCCCTCCCCTCCTCGCCCGGGTGCGAGGCTTGGAGAAGTCTGGTGTCGGTCGGGTCATCCAGAGACTCGGGGAATGAAGAGCCCGGCAGGCTATTTTGCCCTTTTTCCGTTGCCCGTTTTCCATGTCCTTCCTCCATGCCGCCCGTCCATCTTGAGCGAAGCACATTTTGCAAACAACTCGGCCTCGTCTTGCGAATCCTGAACCGTACATCTTGGGGCCTCCAGCACCGCCTCGAAAACCCCTCGAGCGACCACCGACCTGAACGCGTGGCGTGCGCGAACCATAGCCTCTCTGTCAATCCGTCTCTCTCCGCCTGTCCGCCGCGTCAGCTTTCTCGCGTCCAAGGAGGCACCAGACCGTCTGTCGCCTTTGGCCAGACACATCGTGCGGTCCAACCGGTCCTGGGAATCTTGAGATACTACTCCGTACACACAAGAATAATCATACCTCGCCAGCCATGTCCGGCACCGACAGCACCCATGTCCACGCTCACGCTCACGCTCACGCTCACACTCACGCCCAAGTCCAAGTCCAAGTCCACGCCCACGCCCACGCCCAAGTCCACGCCCAAGTCCACGCCCATGCCCACGCCGGCCATGGCAGCTCCGCTGGCGGCTTCGACCTGCTGAGGCGAGCCACCCAGGCTATGATGTCAAGGTACGTTGCCACCATTGATTTCTTTGTCCGGTCCTGCTATGCGTATCCATGCACGATTTGCCACGTTTTTACCGTGAGTCAAGTCCTTGTGCTCGAATGCTTGTGCTTGCTTGACAGGCAATCGCCACCTGCTGAAGTTGCTGCTCGTATGGTTGGTGATGGTGACGACTGATGGCAAGTGCCACTCGTCTTATCCCCTGCGGCTGTCGAGTTGGGCCCCTTCAATGGATGCTCCTCGCCTGGCCTGATTCCGTCAGCTCGGTCCTGTTGCCTGGCTCTGGAGTCTGGAGCCAAGAGGCCTCGCAGCATCAAGTCGGACCAAACTCGCTCTCATCTCAGCCATGCCGCGTGACGCCGGACCGACCGTCCAGTCAAACAGGATGTGCACTATTACGTCGTTGCGTCTGCATCACGACGAGCGTCGTCAAGAGCATCTGCCTGCACCAGGTGCAGGGCTCGGCACATCGGCCCCTCGCTCTCCCATGGTGGAATGGAATCTTGGAGAAAATGATTCCTGGCCCATCAACTATTTATTACGTCATCGCCATTTGTCATCTTGGTCGCTATTCCCATGGCCGTTGCAGACTTGAGGCTGCCTCGCACGGAGCGATGGAGATGAACATATCGCGTGTCCGCCATCGCTGATCAGGGCCGCATCGCAGGCCTCTGAGAAGCTGCGGTCGCAACAGCGAGTACCTTGGCACTTTGAAGTTTGTGGTGTCCAAGCCGCCAGATCCGTGGGCATGGCCTCTGTTTTGCATCAGGATCGAGTCCTGACACCAAGTACTCCGTACGGACACCGAGTACCGCATCCCATCCACACCTTGAGCCGGCGGTGCCGCATCCTGCCGTTGCCAAGGTAGTTGACCTGAGACGCAGCACGGCGGCCTGCCTGCATGGTGCTCATGCATGCGTTACCGGGCTACTATCCTGCTGCCTGAACCCGAACACACTGTTGTGTTCAGATAAGGTGACCGGGCTATGCCGACACTGCGACCGCTCATCTGGCACATGGCAGATGCCGGAACTATCCCTTGTGCTGAACTTGGGCCGTCGGCATTGCCGTCGGCAAGGGCTACTATCGCCCCCAGCCACGGCGGAGACGTTCACGTTGACTGCCATCTGGCTGACAACCACGGACATGTACATTGGGGGGCATTGACCTGAACAGACGGCGCCACAACGCCGGCTGCTGCGCCAGTGTCGCAAGTTCCAGACATGTTTTGGACCTTTTTTTTTTTTCCAAAATGTCTTGACTCGTTCAGGACACAACCATGGAGAGTAATAGGGCGCATGGAATGACGACGCCATTGGAGGCTCAGGCGTCTAGGTGTCCATGCGATGCGCCGTGGATTCGCGCTTGAGCTGTTGACCTTCTCTGCTGCCCCGTCACCAAGCGCACTGAAATTGACGAGATTCAACCCAAGTCTGTCTGTCTGCCAATTGACAGCCGCTAGGTTGGATCAAAGAGGACAACTTTTTTTTTTTAAAGGAAAAACACAACCAACCTTGTTGGCCTTCCCTCAAGTCCATCACTCTACGGAGTAGTCTTTCCTGATGGGCCTTTCGGAGCCCGGGAGTGAGATCGGACAGAGCCTGGAATGGCCAACATCGAAGGCCTCTCAGATGCAACAGGGTCCGGCGTACAGGCTACGTACCAGACCAGAGCAGCGAGTGCATTGTGCATTGTGCATTGTGCAGAGTGCGCCAGGCCCTAGGATTTTCGGGCTGCCGCGCCACACCCAGTAGGCGGCCGGCCAGCCACAATTGCCTGCCCTCGTTTACCCTTTTATTTTTTCCCCCGCTCGGGCAGCTCATATCAAGCCTCCAACATCTCCACTCCTTTATCAGCGTCGCGCACTCTAGGGATCCAGCGTGGCTTGGCTCCAGCGTGGCTCCAGCGTGGTGGCTCCGGTGCCAAAAAAAAAAAAAAAAAAAAAAAAAAAAAACTCGTCATCTCTTTGGCCCCTTCCCGTCAGGCGCAGGCGCAGGCGCGGCGCAGAGTTTAAGCAGCCTGGACTTTGGCCGCGCACCCGCTATCGGAATTGCTTCCACACACGCCTCCCCTTTGTGTGCAGACTTCGTTTTTTTCCCCTTTCCTTCTTCTTACTCATACTGTTGCTTGCTTGTTTTGTTCTGTTTTCTTTGCACGCAGCCAAACACATTCATCCTTTTTTCCCCCTTCTTTTACACAGGCCCTGGCTGGTCCGCTCTGGTTCTCTGGTTCCGTGTTTTCCTCGCAGCCACTCTTGTGCATCGCGGGATTCACACTTGGCTTTGTGGCCCCTCCTTGGAAAAACCACAGAAGGCTCTTGGCCGCCGTCATGAACTAGTGTTCCCACCAAATCTCTCACCGTTCTCCCTCCCCCTCCGCCTTTGTCCTTGGGTCATTTCATCTTTTCCCTTAGCCTTTTCTCCTCCGTTCAGTCATTGTTTCCACAATTGGCACTTCCCTCCGGAGTGCCAGTGCCTGAATCGACAATGCCGGTTGTTGACCCATCATCATCATCGAACAGGACCGCCGCTACCGACGAAGATGGAGCGGATCACATCGGCTCTGACACACCACGGTCTGGCGTAGCCACCCCTCAACCCGACCTCCACGACAAACGTCTGCCGGGAATCATGAGCTACTTCAGCCAGGTTCGTCAAGACCCTTATGCCGCCGACACCTCTGCTTGTGCCTCTTCTGTTCCTGTCATCATGATGCCTGTCGGCTCTGGCTCTGGCTCTGGCTCCGGCTCCGGCTCCACATCCTCATCTTTGCATCAAGAGCCAGATTTGCACGCCAAGGTCCAGTTTCACTCTTCCACCACTTTGGAGAAGCAGCCGCAGAGCCTTTGCCATAATTCGTCGCGCTGCGCCCCAAGGACATCAGGTTGTCGTCTCCCAATGTCTTTGGATAAGCACGCTTCTGATTCAAGTCATGTCGTACAACCAGCCATGGCCTCACATTCATACCCTACTCCTCCTCCCTCACAGCCGTCAAGTTCCGAAACCTCTTCATGTAAAGGCGCAGACTCCCCAGACGGAGACGCTATCAAGACGGTTTCTAATGGAACGTCAACAATACATGAAAGCTGCCACCGGACAAGCGCTCCCGCACTCCCAGTCTCATCGAAGCCGGAGACGATGGTGGGCGTAGGCGCTGAGCTTGTGCCCCCTGCCACGTCACAAACACCCCCCGTATCGTCACCCTCCAAAACTCCCCCCAGGTTACCCCAAACTTCTGCCCCAAGCAAGTGGTTCTCGCTCGAGGGACTCAAAGAGCTAACTCGTGGTGTCATCTTCAAGAGTGGTCCGCCGACTCCCACAAGAGCCCTGTCTGCTGCCCACTCTTCTCAGTCTGACGGCAGAGACACTCCAAGCAGAACGAGCAATGATGGAGCAGAAACGGCGAGCGGAACACAGACCCCACGCACCGCCGGCGTTCAACCTCCTGCACAAAAGGGCAAGCTGACTATCAAAATCGCCGAAGCACGCGGGCTGCGGAGGTGCCGGGATCCCTATGTTGTCGCAGTATTTCAACGAAGCGAACTCATCTCGGGTGGTCCACGGCCTAATGAGGAGGAGGAGCCCCTTAGTGCCGCCCCGGCCGGGCTGGGTGGCATTCCCATACAACGGCAAGGTAGCGACTCAGGTCGCCCTCCAATGGCCATCCCCATGAGAAGTCGTCAGAGCAGCAATACCAGCATCCACGACTACAATACCTTCCGCAATCGAACTACGCGTGCACCATCAAGCAATCCCAAATGGGACGCCGAAGCAGTCTTGTATGTGGTCTTTGTATTCGCGGGAGGGGGGGCTCATCTCTTGCTAATGGAGCTTTCCCTCCCCCTCCCCTCCCCAGTTCAACGTGCTAACGTGTGTAAATAGCGACGTTGTGGATACCGACATGTTGGTCGATGTTTCGGTCTACGATCACACTGCTACCGGAGAGGAGTTTCTCGGCCACGTCGATTTCCAGGCCGGTAAAGACGGCGAGGGTCCCGTGAGAGGATGGTTCGCTTTACGCGGCCATGCGGATACAATCGCGGAAAACGCACCGACTGGCGAGCTTTACGTGGAAGCCTTTTATCAAAGTTCCGAGAAGAAACATTTTGGACCTAATGATTTCGAAATCCTGAAGCTCATTGGCAAGGGCACTTTTGGACAGGTCTATCAGGTACGAAAGCGAGATACACAACGAATTTATGCCATGAAGGTGCTTCAAAAGAAGGTAATTGTCCAGAAAAAAGAGGTAGCTCATACGGTTGGCGAACGCAATATTCTTGTTCGGACAGCTACCTCGGACTCGCCCTTCATCGTTGGCCTCAAATTCTCCTTTCAAACTCCCTCTGAACTGTACCTGGTTACCGATTACATGTCAGGAGGGGAGCTGTTCTGGCACTTGCAAAAAGAGGGTCGATTTGACGAAAGGCGAGCCAAATTTTACATTGCCGAGTTGATTTTAGCCATTCAGCATTTGCACAACAACGATATCGTATATCGTGATCTCAAACCGGAAAATATCCTCCTCGACGCCAATGGTCATATTGCCTTGTGCGACTTTGGGCTATCCAAGGCTAACCTGACCAAGAATGACACTACCAATACATTTTGCGGCACGACAGAATATCTCGCCCCCGAAGTTCTTTTAGACGAATCTGGCTATACCAAGATGGTAGACTTCTGGTCTCTGGGCGTCTTGGTATTTGAGATGTGCTGCGGGTGGAGCCCTTTTTACGCAGAAGACACCCAACAAATGTACAAGAACATTGCTTTCGGCAAGGTTCGATTCCCCCGCGATACCCTGTCGCACGAAGGCCGAAATTTTGTCAAGGGATTGCTTAATAGAAATCCAAAGCACCGACTCGGCGCGACGGATGATGCCGAAGAGCTGAAGCGCCACCCGTTCTTTGCGGACATTAGCTGGGACATTCTCGCAAAGAAGCTCATTACACCCCCTTTTAAACCAAAGTTGAAGTCTGAAACCGACGTCTCCTACTTTGACCCCGAGTTCACCACTGCCCTGGAACAGAACGGCTCTCTCAACGAGCGGGCCGCTGCACTCGCCCGTGGTTACGCCGCCTCTACACCCCTGTCTCCGTCTGTCCAGGCAAATTTCCAAGGCTTCACCTTTGTCGACGAGAGTGCTCTGGACGACCACATGAGGGATCGATTCCGAAACGACGACGAGGACATGGATGATGCGCACGCACAGTACGACGAGGATGATTGGGACAATCTGGAAGACATTGATCCCCGTAAAGCAAACCGCATGAGCGGCATTGTGAAGACGTCAACTGCAGACGATCACATGGTGGGTGGCGCTCACTTTGAAGTGTAACCAAATTTTCCACAGCCTTCAGACCAAAGGAGGAAGGCTAGGGGAGAAGAAAAAAAAATCCAGCGCTGGTAATTAGTTTACCCAGTACGTTCTATTTTGTTGTCGCCCCATGTCTATGATGACTTTTTCTTGAGCATGAAATGGGTTTATAAGGTCATACTGCATATGGGGACGGTTTGGCTCTCTGCTTTTTCCCCCTTGCCTGTTAGTCGCTTTGACCATGTGTTTTTTATATTGGTTTTTTATTCCTGTCCTTTTTTTTGCATTGGCATCTTCTCATGAGACCTCAACGAGCTGGAGGATCGGCGTTTTATGGTTGTGAGGTGGGATGACGGAGCTGGCACCCGGTTTTTGCTGCTCTTTCTGTCTTGTAAATACTGGGATCCAGGCCCCATTGTTGAAAGTCGACCAAGTCTAAAAAACGGGAATAATAAGGGGCTTTTTGACTGTCTGACGCGCTATACATATTGTGTCAAGAGGCGAGAGTGAAAGGAAAAGAGAAAGGAAAAGGAAAAGAAAAACGCCCAGAGCGAGAAGGGAAACTGGCTTCCATGTCGATTTGTGCACATGATGTTGGGATAATCGGCGAGGTGGACTAATGGATTGGCAAAAGAGAAGCCCGAAAACGGCGGTTGCCGACGCGAGGGATGCAGGGAGGCCGTTGCAAGGCGGGACGCGCAGTATCAATGCATACACTGTGTGGTCATGCTCTCTGGGGCAACAGGAGGGAGCGGCCTGTTTCACCAAAACAAGTTAATAAAATCCTGGCAAGCTGCCGTTCCGCAATGCGGCCCCTTTTTACTGTCAGGCTTGACTTGACATCTTTTTCACGGGAGACGAGCCTTGACAAGCTGTTATTGGTATATGGGTGATTTGATATCTTTGCTTCTTTCTCGCCTTGTCAGAAACGGTCAAAATTTTACACCAAAGTATCGAGGTTCTAGAGGGAAAAAAACAAAAAAAAAAAGTACAATAGGATTATCGACCCTGATCCACCACCACACCCACCACCTGGACGTCTTGTCCTCCGTGCCCGGCTCTGCCTTTTCGCGGAGACGAGACAGTGTCGTCGGTGTGTTACACAAAAAAGGAAACCTTTTTTCTCTGCTGCATGTCCCCGTGTCTGAGGACACCCCTTGCGCTTCCTCTTTAGAAATGTCGAAATCGTCGAGTTTCTTATCATCAGTGTCCGAGGATGTGTGTTGTGTGATATTGCTTAGTGAGCGGGCTCGTCGTCCTCCTCGGCCTCGAGCCAGTCGGGGAGGGCGGCGGCATCACCCTGGCCGGCCTGGGCGGCATCCTGGCCCTCGATCTCGACGGCCATGCTCTCGTAATCCTTCAGGTTGCTGGCGAGGTCGGCCTCTTCGGGCGACGCGGGGGTCTTGGGCATCGTGAACGCCTGGACTTGGCCTTCGGCGTCGGACTCCTTGACGGCGGGGGTCTTGTAGGCCTTGAGCTCCTTCAGGTAGAGATCCTGGACGAAATCGGCTGTCGGGGAGGCGAGGAGGACGGGAATGTTAGCCGTGCACGCTACTCCGCTCGAGCTGTGCGCGTGTAGACGTGGGTTGGGCGAGGCGGGCGGGTAGATAGTTCCTTACCTTTCCTTGAGACGGTTGGGGCGATGAAGCCTCGAACCTGGACGGTATTGCCTCTGGCAACTCGAGTGACGGCGCGGACGGCCGAGGTGGCGCGCTGTTCAACGTCAGTTCCGAGCTATCTACCTCCCGTCGACGCTGCGTCGGGTTCTGCGGGCGATGCGGGCATCGAGACCGTTTCCAAAGTGGTAAATGTCGACTTACCGTGACCCTGGAAAGTTGGCTGAGCATTGTGAATGACGGTGTGTCGCTCAACTGGGAACCCTGACTACTGGGGTGAAAGTGTGGACTGAGGCTGTTGTGAAAATCGTGATGTTCGATCCCCCCCCCACCCCGGCTGAGTCGGCCGGCCGCGTGAATTTCTGCCTGAGGCCGAGCTTGCCTTGCCGGCCAGCCGAAGCTCGCGGCACGTGACTATGATTTTGTTAGGCTTCACTTCTCAGTTGCGTCGGAGTGTTTCTGGCTTGGACTTTTATCACTGTCGGCCATTTGACGGATACAATCTGGGATTGGGCTGAAACGGCCAAGACTTGATTTGATTGTATTTTTTTTATTTTCCTTCTCCCAATGATTCTTGGCTGTTTGCGAATAGATCTCGAGCTTGCAACGGGTGGAGATGGAGCAGTCACCAGTGCAGCGAAACCCGAAGACATTGGGAGCTTGGAAGCTTAGGCCGGACAACATGGCGCACTAGTTTTGTGCAACATGCAACACCAAGCACGCAGTGAGTCTACTAGGACCACCGGTGACGTAACTGACTTGTGCCAAACGATCGTGTGACGGCGCCATTCCCTGCTCCGAAAATGCTGCCAATGGGCTAATATGGATTACTAGATTTCTTAGCAAAAGGAGGGTGGCTTGTTTCCCACTTGACTCTACTGCCATCCCGTTGCCCGGGCGGAACAAATCCCAGCTCATGTCGCATCTTGGAAACAGCGCTGCAAAAGGACTGGTCGACACGCTACGCAAACGACTGGACTCCCAGCTGCAAGCCTCCTCGCCGTCTGGACATACGGCCAACCTTTACAGTTTCCCTAGCTCGGTTAGGGATGACGATCCGAGGTTTTGATTCCGTTGCCACTTCTTCTTGACCCTGCCGAAAGTCACTCCGACAAGATACATAACCGAGACCAAGGCCGCTACTACGGAGTAGGTAGTGATGAATCGTGAAGACGCTCCAGCAGATTGAAGCCCAATACCTCCATCAATAATACCGAAAAGCATTACGACACGTCCTAGCCAGATGTGAACGTGACTGACAGGACCACGCCGTCTGTGTTTGAGAAATCGCTCGTGGTGCAACCAGCCGAGGACTGGCTGGATCGTCATTAGGATGGAGACGACAAGACCGATTTGCGTGTGTGCATCTTGAAAAAGCTAGGGATCGGCTATTAGCAACCTCAAAACCATAGGTGACCCGCATGAAGCTGTGGGTGAAATCAAGTATGGGAGCCTTACCGAGCCGGCCTTTGAAGAGATGATATAGCCGAGAGCAAACCCAACCCACATTCCGGTAAATGCGAGGAGCTGCCAGCTAGCGTGGACAATCCATTTGGAAAGCAGAGGCATGACTGCTGATCCGATTGGGTACCCCAAAAGGAAAGCACCGGCCATGATAATGCCATGCGCGTACAACATCATTTTACTATTGTCCGCGCCAGTCTCGACTCCGTTGACGATGGGTTTGGTACCGCCATTCGTGGCCGGGGTAAGAAAAGGATTCGAGTCGGAGGTAATGGTAGCTTGTTGCAGGTTGACCGAGAAGCTTGAAAAAGCGTCGTGGATCGAAATTGGCTCGGAAGCACTTGACGAGTCGGTGGCTGGTCCCTTCTTGGCCCAGGCGGAAATCCACTTCGAGGAGCTGGTTATGGGAATATCGGAACATTGCGCACACCGCACATTGGCGACGAGGTTGCCGTTGACGACGCCCGATCCAGGAAGCAGCTGAACGTCTGATCGAGCCTCGAACTGAGGCATGCTGTGCCCTGTGCCTTGTCTGGTGCTAAGGGTCACGCCGCTTCCATTGCGATAGACGACAAACATGCTCGAGCCCGCCATGGAAGACCCTGTGCCCAGCGCAAACCACGATAGCGAGGCAGGGGCTCGAAGCTGGAAGTAGAGAACACCTGGACTCGCCCCGTTGGCGCCCGCGGGCGAACCCCATTGGAAACACATTTCTCCATTATCTGGACAGACGGCTGCCAGGGCAGCATCTGTTCTGGACGCATCTGTTGGCGGGAACATGTTTTCTCGTCAGTACTCTCATTGAGATCGGGGCATGAATTCCATTCTTTGCTGGAGGAACGGACGGCACGGACGGCACTCACAGGCTGCAATACTAATGCCAACGGCTGCTCTCGTCGAAAGCCTCATGTTGGTCCCTTGAATAATGTGCAAGCGAATATGCGCTTTCCAAGGTCTTTACCACCACAAGATGGAATTTTCAAGTACGCGGAGAGGAATGATGTTGGACATTCACCAGCAGGTCCTTGAATGCAGGCCGGCCTGTAATACAAGGATCTTTACGGTACAAAATCAATCAACCGGACGTTTCCCCTCGCGGTCAAAGCGCTTCAACCTCACGGCAAGAATGGACAGGCAGGGCCATAATATATCCACCAACATCACGGCCACCAAGGTTGCGGGAAGGAAACCCAGGAAACCCCGGGAAAATGGAGGCGCCACGCGTCACGAGTTGGATGCTCGCTCCATGGCACGGTTTCAAACACTTGCACCCCCCCCATCCCCCATCCCACATAGTCCCCGGACCGAGAAAAGGCAGGCAGAGAGGCGAGCGAGCGACACTTGACACAAGCCTTTGCCATGCAGCCGGCGTGACCTCCAGCAAGGTCAAGGCCAAGACGAGGAGGACGCGGCCCAAGGAGAGACGTCGTCGGCGAATGGCATCGCAACCACAGTGTAACATGCCAACAGCATGACGGGTATCGCATCTGCTACATCTTTGGCCGCAACACTCCGATGCGTTGCGATGGAGAGCCTTGGTTTTTTTTTTTTTTTTTTTTTTGCGGCTGCAGATACTTTTGCCTTGTGCTTGATCTGCCAACGTACGCTGATGACCATATCTGAGCGTCCATGGATGCGCGAGCACAAGCCCTCCACCAACGAAGATTGTCCACGCTCGATTCTGTCAACTGGGTGGCGCCGATTAGTGCCGCGTAGAGGCGCCTCTTCCCCCCCCCCGGGTTTTAGGCGTGTTTCGGGCGTCAAGGAACTTGGGCATGTCCATCCATGTCCATAGGTACTAAACAAGTACGCGGGGAGTCAAGATGCGCAACACTTAAACTTGACTGCTGTCGGACACAGCCCAGTCGCCGTCTCTGCCTTGGCTTGGCAGTCGAAAACTTGGAACAGCGTCGCTTTGCGCTTTGCGCTTGCAGACAGACAGGCCGACGAGGCAAATGCGCGTCAGACGACTCCGTCAGCTTCCTATTGCCAGTTTCACGCCCGCCGCACCAGGCGAATCCAGACACTGAACACTGCCGTCGTATCGGGACTCGGCACGCATCCCAGCAAATCCATCTACTAGTCAGTTTGCCAGTCGGCAGCCCCTTGACATGGCTGGGGTACAAGAGACAGCGCGTAGCACTGACTAGCACGGACTTGCCTCGAGGTGCGTCTCATCGACTGTCACATACGACTCGGTGCTATTGGCAGACTTCTTGCGGCCAACGCCAAAGTGTAAAATCTTCACATTCGCTAGCCATGTAAATTCAAAGTGCATCAAGCATTTCCCCGCGACGACGAAACGCTCTGATCGGCATTCAGCCTGGCCACACCTCCCTCCAACGCTCTGCCCGTGGCCACTTCTACTCTAAACGCGTAGGCTGAATGAATGCATAAAAATCAAAACCATGGCGGCGTCCATGTCATGACAATACCAAGAAAGCCATTAAAGAAGACGGTGCGCAGAGCCATCCCACTCCACAAAACGTCCGCGGATCACGATACGGGGAAACGTGTTCGTAATTCCAGCCCCTACATGCTTTTCCACCACCAAAGACGCACGTGTAGCATTACCCGTCATGTCGGATCCGGAAAAAAAAAACGGAAACAGAATAAATCCTTTCACGTTTGAAATTTGGTCGACTGCAATGCTTCGGAAGGCGACGTATAGCCAGCCAGCAGTCGCATCACACACGGTTGGCCACGGAGAGCATGCTGCTCTCGAGTAGGCTCGGTGAAGCCACAAAGCTGAAGCCGCCAAACACATCGTCCTTGGACGATCCGCTCATAGACCAAGCGTCTTTTGCTGACGTGACCAGCGGGCTGATGGCCAGGTCTGTGAATTCGGGAGCAAAGTTCTCGGCAAGCTCCGGGTCAGTGATCATGGGCTGAATGGGCGGTTCTAGCTCGCGCGCCTCGAGCTTCTTCCAGTCAATCTTGCGAAAGAAGCGGTGCTTCTTGAGAGTCAGTAGGTCTTTGGGCATGCAGTACCCCAGTCTCTTGTGGGGGTCCTTTCTCAAGAGGCGGGTGAGCAGGTCCTTCGCATCGGGGCTGAGAAAGTACGGCATGACGAGCCTCTGCTTGACGATGTTGTCTTGGATCTTGGCGTGGTTCTGGCCCCGAAACGGCGGGTTGCCCGTCATGAGGTCGTAGCCCAGCGCACCGAAAGACCACCAGTCCACGGCTCTCCCGTACCGTTTGCCAAGGATAACCTCGGGCGCCATGTACTCGACCGTCCCGAGAATCGAATTGCAGCTGTCTTCGGACTTCTCCACCGCCACCTTGGAAAGGCCAAAGTCCGTGAGGAGCAAATGACCGTCGGCGTCCAGGAGGCAGTTCTCCGGCTTGAGATCACGATAGACAACTCCGAGGTCGTTGTGGAGGTGAGAGATTGCGAGCACCATTTCCGCCATGTAAAAGGCGGCCACCGTCTCGGAAAACATCTTCTCCGTGCTGAGGTGAGTGAACAGTTCTCCGCCTTGCCCGTACTCCAGAATGAGATAGAGCTTCTCGAGGTCCTGGAAGGCATAGTAGAGCTTCACGACAAAAGGGTGCCGGTTCACGGATTCGAGTATTTGACGCTCCGTCTTGGTCTGCTCAATGAGCTTTCTGTGCACGACCAGCGACGCCTTCCTGAGCTGCTTCTGCGCATAGAGCCTCCCGGTTGCTCGCTGCTTGACGAGGAGGACGGTGCCGTAGGTTCCCTTGCCCAGGCAACGGAGGGGCTCGAATTCCTCCGAAGTCATCTTGCGCTTGGGGTTCAAGCCGCCCTCGACGAATCCGCACCGCTCCCTGACGCTGTCGCTGACGAAGTCGCTCTCCAGGTTGACTTCATAGCTGGCGGATCCGCACTCTGAGCTGTCGCTGCCGGTTTCACTGCGTGCTCCGTCTCGGCTCTGGGCGCGGCTGTTCAGTTCTGTGGTGATTCCGGACCTCGCTTGGGGACGGTCTCCGTTTCGGGCCAGAGAGCTTGAGCGTGAAATCGTGTCGAGGCTGAAGTGGTCCGTCTGCATTCGCAGCTTCGCAATACCGGACATGGTTGGAGACGGCTCAGCCTTCAGAACGGGGCTGCAGTTTGCGCTGACAAAGTCGTCAATTCGAGTTCGACCTCTCGGGGAAGCCAATGTCGGAGTCTCCGGGGCACCGTGGTCGGAATCTTCATCTCCAGAGGTGACGGGAGTGCCGTTGAAGCCACGCACAACAGTGCGGGCCGGGTTGGCAGGGCTTATCATGTTGGAACCTGGGAGGGCGGCAGGGCCTCGTCGTGCAAGGGTCGTCTAGGCCCGGAGACGGTTTTGAATCGTGCCGTGCAGGTCAAATTGACGGCACGCTCACTCAGGTGGTGCCCCGGCGTCGCTCCGGATCTGCGCGCTCCTCCGTGATGAGTGGAAGGTCGATCTCGTAGTGGCTCACAAAGCGCATCTGGTACTTGAAGAATGAGGTTGGCATGTGGGAGGGCTCCTGTATATGCATTTGGCAATAGCTTGCAGGGTGAGTTTGTGCGGTGGTTTCGTAAAGCGGTCGTGATGTTCACCGGATGGTGTACTGGGCAAGGGGAGAAGGAGAGGAAGGAGAAAAAAGAGTCCAAGGACGACTCGTGAACGGACGACTCGTGAACGGACTGGACGTCCGCGTTTGTCTAGTGGCCATGTACTCCGTAAGCGTACTATGTTTGTACTAGTACTCCGTAGTGCTAATTTAATTCATCGAAGCAACGAGGCGCACACGGGCGGACATGGCACGGCCATGACATGGACACATGGGCCCAGGGCAAATAGCCCTCCACTCATGGCCTATGGCAAGCCGCGAGGCCAGCGGCGTAAAATTAAAAAAAAAAATTGCCCTGGGGAATCCCGAGTTCCCATGGACTTTCTTTCTTGGGTTTCCCTTTTTTTATTGGGCAATTCCCCGCTATTATTAGTAATGGAGCGGCCAGCGCGTGGGACGGCTAATGAAAGCGCGACACAGTGGACCGCGTGCTGATGTGTTGAACTGACAGCAGATAGGTTGACTGAGGAGTACTCCTGTAGGTCGTACTTATGTAGTGGTACTTGGTACTTGCACCTGCTACCGCCAAAAGACTCCCCGGGCCGACGCCACAGGTTTGCGACAGCGGGTCTTCCAATGTTGGCAGAGGAAGCCCCACGCAGCTCAGGCGGCCCTCCATCTTTCCAGAGCCGCTGGCAATCGCGTCCAGACAAAAAAGCTTCATCGAAAGAGAGAGAGCTCTCCATCCACCCGTCGCACAACCTCCCACTGAGACCAAATATCAACCCCCCGTCCATGCGACAACTTATATTGACGCTTCTACAACAGCTTGGTGGCCCGTTTCTTGACCCATCCGACCTCCAAACGGCTTCGTCCCCGCCGGCATCAACTCACACACGCCATGATGCATCCGTCGCGTCAGGCATATGTCGAGGAGGCTGATTCGCCTGCCGGCATTGCGCTAGAAGACTTGAAGGATGACACCGACTACGACATGCCCGTGGAGCCGGGCGCACCTCCCGAGAAAACCTCAGCCATCCTGAACCAGTTCAATCGAAAGCGACTTGCCGCTGCCATCGCCGTGCCCACGGATGATGGCCGCGTTCGAGCGAAGCTCAGGGAGATGGGGGAGCCCGTGACCTTCTTCGGGGAGGGGCCAGGCGATCGTCGTGACCGATTACGAGAGTTGATGACCATTCAGGCCGAACTGGCAGGTCTGGAAAATGCCGACGTTGACATGGCAGACGCCCCGGCCGAAGAAGAGACCGAGGAGCAGGAGGAAGAATTCTATTCCAGAGGAGGCGAGCGACTCCTAAATGCGAGAATAAATATCGCAGAATACTCGCTGCCTCGAGCCAAACAAAGGGTCGCCTATCAAAAGCTGGAGGCCACCATTCCGTTGCGAACCCACGTCAGATTTCGCAAACAGATCAAGGAGAAGTTGCAAGAGTTCGAGCTGCAAGGCAGCCAGACCGTGGGGCAGAGGCACATTAGCATGACGAGAATGTCGCCAAGCGGAGAGCTGGTGGCCGTGGGCAACTGGGGCGGCCAGGTCAAGTTGGTAGAGGTCCCCAACCTGACCGAGAAGATGAATTTTCGCGGCCACACCAACAAGATCAGCGGTCTGTCTTGGTTTCCAGGCGCCACTCTCCCGGAGAGGGCAGTATCACCAGACACTGTGAACCTGGCTTCTGGCGGTGCCGAGGGGCTGGTACAGCTGTGGTCGCTGAATCAGGACACTCCCCTGTCGACGTTGCAAGGACACACTCGGCGTGTCTGCCGTGTCGAGTTTCACCCTTGCGGCCGCTACCTCGCCTCGGCGTCGGAGGACACATCGTGGAGGCTCTGGGACGTTGAGAGCACCACCGAGGTGCTTCTGCAAGAAGGCCACTCGAGAGGTGTCTACGCGCTGAGCTTCAACACCGACGGTTCGCTCTTGGCGACGGCTGGTCTGGACAGCATCGGCCGAATTTGGGACTTGCGATCCGGCAGGACAGTCATGATTCTGGACGGTCACTTGGACGGCCACATCAAGGCTATCCATGCGCTCGACTGGGGCTCAGACGGCCACCGTGTCTTGTCTGGGTCCGCCGACGGCTGGATCAAATGCTGGGACGTCCGCAAGGTCCAGAGAACCGGGGGCGTCGGCGCCCACAACAGTGCCGTGGCAGACATGCGGTGGTTCAGGGGCACGGACGACATCCTCGAAGGAACTCCGCCCGGTGTGGACGAGAAGGGAAACCAGATTCCCAAGACGTCGGGGACTTTCCTCCTATCGTGCGGGTTCGACAAGACCGTCAAGATCTTCTCGGCAGACGACTGGACCCTGATACAAACTCTGAGCGGGCACACGGGTCCCGTTGCAAGTGTGGATTATAGCAGAGACGGCAGATGGATAGTGAGCGGCGGTCACGATCGGACAGTCAAGCTTTGGGGTCGGAACAACACCGAGCCACTGTGAAAGAGTCGCCATGCTGCAGATATAAAGAAATAATAGACCATGTGATACCCTCCACTGAGCTCCACGTGTCCACGGTACCCTCGTCACTCTCCTCGGGCTGTGTCTACTCCAAGAGTCATCTCGCCATGGTATGACCAACGACATGTGGAAAGCCACGAGAATCTCCTCCTCCCATTCCCCCGTGTAGGTACCGCCAGATGGCCACGGCGACTCACGGCTGACGGGCCTCGACGGATGGCTCCATTGCGTGGGTTCGTTGTGGAGGAGTTCTGTTCTGGCTTGACTTTTTCTGGTTGGACGGGAACGTTATACATGTCGCGTCCATAACTCGTACAGGATCCACGGCACCGTGATGTGCCGGCAGAGTTCCATTGAAGCATCGAATGCCAACGTCGTGAGCAGCGAGCTGCGTTCCCTGCACTGACAAGACTCGAACGCTTCTTGCACAAGACGCTGTCAAATGTGCTGCAGCCGTGCAAGCGTTGCAACCCTGGGACGTTGGGCCTGTGCAGGGTGCGGTGGGTCAGGTGACCTCCTGCCACCAGTTGACGTTCTTAATTTGGCGACTTGCTAGTTTCAGTCCGGCTAGTCTCTCGTCAGCCTGGCCTGGCCCGGCCCATTGGAAGAGGCGTCTCGTCACTCCACCAAACTTCAAAAAGCCGAATCCCACCTCTTCCGTCACGCGAGCCTCATCTCGACCACAAGCACGACATAGCCCCTCCTCCATGCTGTTTCAAGGTCGCCTTCTCTCCTGGATCGCCATCCGACATAATATCCGCCGGAAATGGCGAGCATAGACCGCTACCGTCCGCCCCGCGAGGGTTATCAGCCGCCCGCCCTCCCTGGGAGCTCGCGAGCAGACGGACCATCGCGGTCTCCCGTGCCTCCACGAGAAATCCCACCTGCCGCCCCAACGCCTCCTCAGAATAGTGCGCGGACGTCTCCCCCGCGCCCTCAGACGCAGCCGCAGCCGCAGTCCGACCAACAGTCGCCCGCGCAGTCTGGCCACAATGGCCAAGGCACTGTGGCGAATCAATGGTCGTTCACGTCAGCCGAGGTTCTGAGCACGCCCAGCATCATCGATGGGATACCGCCGTCAGAGGAACGGCTCCGACGAGCAAAAGGCGTCAATTTTATCTACCAGGCTGGCGTCATGCTGGACTTGCCCCAGATCACCCTGTGGGTTGCCGGCGTCTTCTTTCACAGATTTTTCATGCGCTTCAGCATGGTGCAGGACAAAGGCGGCATACACCACTATGTAAGTCCCGTGTCTGTCCGCCCAAGTTCCAGCGGCAGACCGTCATGGCCTTTTGAGGAGACTGTCTTGCTAACCCCGGGGTCGTGTTTTTTTGGGGGGTTTGTAGAATATTGCCGCCACGGCGCTGTTCCTGGCCAACAAAGTCGAGGAAAACTGTCGAAAGACAAAGGAAATCATCATCGCCGTGGCCAAGGTGGCTCAGAAGAACGCAAAGCTTGAAATCGACGAGCAGAGCAAAGAATACTGGAGGTGGCGAGACAGCATACTGACCTACGAAGAGATCATGCTCGAGCAGCTTACCTTCGACCTCATGATTGACAATCCGTATCGGCAACTTTTTGAACTTCTCGGCCAGCTCGACATTGTCCACAACAAGAATCTTCGACAGGCCGCCTGGGCATTCTGCAACGACGCCTGTTTGACGGCAATTCCTCTATTAATCGAAGCACGGGATGTGGCGATAAGTGCCATCTTCTTCGCCAGTGTCCATACCCGTCACCAGATTGACGATATCAATGGCGAGCCGTGGTGGAGATACTTGAATGGAGACGAGGAGCGTTGTACCAGCGCCATCGAGGTGATGCGCCAGTTCTACACGGAGAATCCGCTGAGGAAGCAGAACCCGTCGCTGCCATCGCCCGCATTCGACTTGGAGAACACGCGGAGGCGTGCAGAAACACTGCCGAGCCAGCCTGACACGCTGTCTTCGAATGGCACGCCCACGGAATTGGACAGGGCTAGCCGCAGCAGAAGCCCTGCACCGAGAGCTAATGGCGCTGACAGAGGGGATGGAAGCATGCCAAGGTCACCGGTGAAAAGAAAAGACGCCGATCCTGACGGCGGGGCCGAGCACGGAAGGTCTGAAAAGCGTGCCAAGGTGTCGGAAGACGAAGGCGAGTTGGTGGAGGACTAGACGGCCTCGTTGGATTGTTCGATGAGGCCAAGCGTTTTCGTATAGGTTTTCTTTTCTTCTCTTTTCTTCTCCTTTTCCTTTTAACCCGTGTGGCGTTATGGGCAGAATTGAATCTCGGACCTTGTTGGCTTTGACCACAGGAGATACCATCAGAAGCGAGCTACAGGGTTCCTCGCGTCTTCTTTTTGTATGTAGGAACCAAGCATCAGACGGCGTCCCGGATGGTTATGGGCGCTCTTCTTGACTGTCGGGGGCACTTGGGTAGCCACAAAAAACCACCAAGCATATTATCTGTACCGTCACGGACGAGTCACGACCAAAAATGCCCAAGTACCAGGTATTGAACCGCTGGTGGTCGTGGTTGACCAAAATGTGAATCAAAAGTGAGCAATTGCTGAACAATTTCGGCGCGGCTGTCCAAGCAGCCAATGACCATTCGCAAGGCCGCAAGGCACGTCGGCCAGACCCGCACTTGCCAAGAAATTCCAGGCAGCCACACCGCAAGTCAAGACGCTCCCCGCTGATTGGACACTATTTTGCCGCTCGCCAGCTCACACCGCCCACACGAGCAGCTATAAAATTCGCGCCCGCCCGCCTGCTTTTTCGAATTTTTCTTTCCTTTCTCCTTAGCTCTCTTTGCCTTTTGGCTTAGATCAAGTGTAGTATCTGTTCTTTTCAGTTTAATCTCTGAAAGGTCTCTATTGAGACCAATCGTGATTATTCTTATTTTTGGCTCGCGGGCAGTTTCCTCTGTGCTTGCACACGATCCTGCCCACAGTGTCCCTGGTATTACACTGCCTCCAGGTGACGCGAACTCATGTCTTTTCATTGCTCCCGCTGGCTTGGCTGGCGTAGTGAAGAAGAGACGTTTAGCGGAGTGATTGGCCTGATGCTATGAAACGGCATTTTGAAGGTAGCTTTTCAAAGTAGCCATGTGGGGGAGATGTGGACTGGCAGATGGAATTATATCGAATGAACACGCGTACTGGCAAAGGATTGAGCTTGAGAAGGATCTTTTGTGAATGTACATGTCCTAGCAGCGGCCGAACTTGCAGAGTCGTTTCTGGCAGAGAGGGCTGTGATTTTGTGATTTTGACGGTGCTCTTTTGACGGTGCATGGTAAAGTGTCTACCCACGTTGTTACCATTGCATCCCGCGTACAATTATGAGCCGGCGCCCACCGGATAACCGCCGTCGGAGCGATGCCATGGCTCGACGATATTGGACAGCAAAGAATGCGTCGCCTTCTTGCGTTCCGTCGCTTGTGTCCTCGCCTCCCTCCGTCGCACGCACTTTGGAGCCTGGTGCCTGAATTTTTTGTGCGGCGACAACGTAGCCCAACGCCCAACGTGGCTTAGCGCGCCTCCGCCTGCTGGAGAGCAGACCTGCCCTGTCCCAACAGCAAATGAAGCTTCAAACGGCATAGTATTTGCGGTTTTTCCTCCCCCGCCTCGTCAACCTTCCAGGAAAACAAAAACAATCCTTTGTCGTCGGCACTCCCGGCCTGCCTGACTGCCTGCCGCCTCCGCGCCCGTTTTCGTTCCGCGCCAGCCGGGGGGATCCTGCAAGCATGGCAACTCTAGGGGGATACCTCAACAGTAAGTGTGCCTTGGACCTCGTCGCCGTGCCCGGCCGCCGGGCGCGCTCGAGTCCCGACTGACGCACTCGCAGAAAAGGTGCTCGTGGTGACGGCGGACTCGCGAATCCTCGTCGGCACCCTCGCAGCCTGCGACCAATCGACCAACCTGGTGCGCGGTGCCCTACCAATCTACCCCTTGACGGTGTCGTCGCTGTGGAACAGCAAATAAATGGCGGCAGTCGCTAACGTCTCCCGTTTCCCCGCGGCCCATCTAGGTCCTGACCGGGACGGAGGAGCGCGTCATCCACGAGGCGGATGACCAGGAGCCGTCCGAAGTCCACCCGCTCGGCTTGTACCTCGTGCGCGGCGACAACGTGTGCTCCGTGGGCCTGGTGGACGAGAGCCTGGACGGGAGCATCAACTGGACCGAGGTCAAGGGGTCGGAAATCGGCGGCATCAAGCACGTCTAGACCGGGCCGGGCGGGCTCGGCGCGGGCGGTTGGTTACTTGCTGGGAGGCTGACTGGCTGGCTGGCTGGCTGGCTGACCCTGGGGAACGGGGGCTTGCAGGGACGGGGGGGCGTTTTGGGGTTGACGGCGGCCTTCTTTTGAAAATACATGTTGGCTTTTCTCTTTGGTCTCTTTGCTTGAACTACTTGCTTTCTGGTTGGGCCAAGTTTGCCCCGACGGCTACGTACGTCTGGTGCTGGGGGCCGTGCTTGGCACCGTGGTCATGGTTACGCGTCGGCTATGGGAGTTCTATGTTCTATGTAGTACGTGGTTGGCGTTGCTTCACGCAAACACGCGCTCCATCCAAACATCCTTGAAGATGTCCTCGCCGGGGGACCCGATGAGACGATTGACTCTGTTGCCCTTGAGGACGCTCAGCCAGCCGAGCGTGTCGCCCGGGGCTTCGTCCTGGTCGACGACGCTGGGATCGTCTCGGGGGTCGGGGGATGCCAGGGCCGCCAGCTCGGCGGGCCGGCTTCGGAGCCGCTTGTCGACGACGTGCATGCCGCGGGTCCATTGGCCCGAGGTTTCGACGCGAATGTCCTCGAGCTTGGCGGGGAACTTCCACTTGGGGTCGTCGTGGGTCAGCATGTACCATATCGTGAGGGGGTCGTGCAGGGAGAGCCCGGGCTCGCTCCCGTCGCCGCGCATCTTCTCGATCTGGCTCAAGGCTCCCTTGATGAAGTGCGACGTCCACGTGGCCAGGGGGCTGCCTGCGTCGATGTAGGGCTGAATGCGCTCGGCGAAGAAATGCTTCTTGATGAGGTGGGGGGTGGTGATGTCGAGGGGGGCAAGGGTCAGCCTCAGCTGGCGCGAGAGCTTCTCCGGGTACGCGCGCAGAGCGAACTCGCCCTCGGGGGCCGGGGGCATGGTGGATGCCGGGTTGTACGAGGTCAGCGCGTAGACGCGGGCGGCGGCAACCGTGTCGGCGTAGCAGTTGAACTCGGCGACGGGGGTGATGTTGCCCTCGACGTTGACGGCCCCGCCCATGACGACCAGCTCCTTGACTCGGAGGAAGGTTTCGGGGTCCTCGGCGGCTGCGAGGGCGACGTTTGTCAGGGGGCCTACGGCGCAGATGGAGACGGTGTCGACGGGGTTCTCCCTGAGGATCCGCAGAATCTCCTCGTGCGCGGGCTCTCTGGACGGCGTGAAGAAGGGCGAGTGCGCGTGCGCCTCGGCCGCCGCGTCTGCTTGGAAGAGGGCTTTCCAAGTGTCGGCTGGGCAGAGGTGAGGATGCGCTTCGTGGACGTTGTGCAGGCCATCCAGACCGTCTGTCGTGTACGGCTCGGGTCAGCTTGGACAGGACCGGATACGCAGTCGTAGAGGCACCGGAACTTCCGGGGGGCGAAGCCCTTCCCCTTCCCTGGCCCGTCTCTTGTCCCTGGACGGGTGCGGCACTCACGAAAGTAATCGGCCATCAAGCAGTTGTCCTCGAGAGAGTGCTCAGGTCCGACGGCGACAATGGGCTTGCTCCTCTTCATGGCCTCAAATCCCTCGGCCCTACCGGTGGATTTTCTCCATTGCAACTCCTTTTCCAAGACGTGAAACATGGTGACGACGTTGCGAAGGCAGCTAGCGTCGGTCAGCCTTGGTGTCTGACATGTCTCTCCCCCAGTTCCCCCCCTTTTCTCTTGAAAGGCACGAGGTCATGGCCGGGAACAAGAGTGCATGTGCATGATGAATGTCTCACCTCTGCAGAGGAACATTTCCGTACGTGACGGATAGCATGGCGACCTCGAGCTCCTCGGGGGAGGCGCTCAGGGCCAAAAGCATGGCCATGACGTCGTCGACGCCTAGACGTGCCTCCGGTTAGCCCGCCGCCGATAGTTACACCTACTCTGCGTCTCCTGGTGTTGTACCGCAATATACCTACCGGGGTCGGTGTCAATGATGATCTTTTGCGGCGCCATCTTTGCTGACGGGAAATCACACAACGGCGGCTATGGCTATGATGTGAGGGAGCGTGAGCTTGCAGGGTGGACTTTATCTCATGTCCAAGGTTGCAATGCAGACCACCGCTACAGGCAAGAAAAGGACCGCGTGGCAGAGGAAGAACAAGGCGCCTGCGAACTGAGCCCTGGGTGTCGTGCGGACAGCCCCTTGCTGGTCTTGCAGCAGTAAGCAGAATCCTGGCAGCTGGAGGGCGGATTCGAAAGTTCCTGGCTGAATAGCCGCGCCCGAGGGGCAAGGTAATGTATGTCGCGGGCTGGGGAGACAGAGACTCGCCACGATGCTGACGGGACGAGGAGCGAGGGCTCTTTTTTCTTCTCCAAGCCAGCCGGGTCGTGGCGACCCCTCGTGAGATTGATAGTCCGGTACGTACCTGGGTACTTGGCTACCTGCTAGTACTTATTAGCAAGTACCAAGTACTCCGTACTTAGTTGGTGGTGGAGAGGAGGGAGGGGGACACGCTCGGCCCTTGGTTGCGGCGGAGGCCGGCGGAAGACGCCGTGGCCACGAGTCAGGCACTCACTGATGGGGACTCGGAACTGTGTCAACCTACAAGTATATATACAGTATACACGAATACACCGTGGTGTATCATGGTCTCGCACGCGACAGCCTGGATGACGCATAGTAGTGTCGGGCTTCCCACGCGTGCGACAGCCAGCTAGTATTTAAAAAGTGCAGAAACAATACAAGCGTAGACGCCCTCCGCACACCGGTGCAAGCCATGACGGATCAAATATGCTTCGCGCACCATCGTGGGTGGCTGGTAGCCAGCAATCTGTGGCTCCTCACCGCCTAAACAAGTCTGCAAGCTGGTGAGAGTGGGGCCGTCAGTCTGCCGGGAGCGGCCGCTGCTGATCCGGCACCGGACAGGCCGTCGGCCCCACGTCCAGCGCTTGTGCATACTACTAGAAAAGAAGAAGAATAGAAGAGGATGAATCTTGATAATCGTGGTAGAAGCGACAGAACGAAACAAACAGGCTGGCGAGCCAGTATGTGGGTCTGAGATGGGTGCGGGCCGACAAGTACATGATATAAAGTGATCAAGACGTGCAGGTTAGCCTGGCGTGGCGGCCCTTTCACGCGAAGACATTGTAGCCAACGCATCGGCGTCTGCTTGTCGCCTCCCAGAGGACACAAGTACCACTGTCGCCTTCTCGATGGCGGATATTGGATGTGATGGACGACTGCTCGAGATCCTGCTCGGTCGTCTGTGAAAGTGGTAGAGCGGCGCGGCAACCAAGACCGGGACGCGATACAAAGCGTACAGGTTAGCGGTAAGGCTCTGCACACGATTTCGACGCCATTCGTGGTCGGTCAGAATCCATTTCTGAGCCAGTCAGTGGTGCTCTCGATGCCCTCCACTGCAGCCGTATCTTAGATTGGAAGAACGAGGACGGCAGATCTCGACAGCGCTTGTAAACTTGGCGAATTGATGGTTGATGTCGAGGCTGTCCGTCTGCCTGCTAGATCCGCCCACTCGACTTTGATGTGGTATCTGTCAAGTGGCAAGGATTGGTGGATTCTATGATCGACTTGGTTGACGGCGGGCTTTGTCGAAGCTGGCTTTTGGTTTGTAAACATCGCACAAATAAATATATACGTGTTCATGTCTGCCGACAAAATGTCATTCTGAAGGACCACGAGCCACGTGCAAGTACCAAGGCAGTACGAAGGAACCCGTGACGGCACTTGGGTACCTGAGCGCACCAGTGGGCATTCAAGGTACTTAAGTACTTGGGGTGACTAACATGTGCCTCCTGAGCTTACGTCAAGACAGCTTCCATTAGAGTTTGCTGCTAGCATAAAGAAGTATGTGGCATTTTCCCAGCTGTCCCGTTAGAGCTCTGCTGCCCTTACAAGCGGGCAGCCGCGTGTGGCCGGCTGGCAGCTGGTTTGACACCTGCCTAGTGCCAAGACCATCTGGCGACGTCGCCACAACTCGGGATGCATGTGCCGTCCCAGTACGGAGTATGTATCATGTACGGCCTCCCGTGCACAGTCTTTGAAGCCAGGCACCCGGGCACCAGGGCACCAGGGCACCCAGCACCCAGCACCTGCAGTGTCGCACGCACGACTCCAGCTGCACGCAAGCCGCACGAGTGCTTTGGTACTTGCTGTCGAGGTCAAAGTCCGGTGCGTATTATTAGTGGTCGGCCGGTCCAATCCACATGCAGGCCAACTAAAAGTCTGGAGTGGCTACGGAGTACTCCGTACTTAATTGACATCTGGCCATTCCAAAATCACCTGTCCCACCTCAACTCACTGCCTTCCCTTCTCGACCTGCCTCTGGTCTCTCTTCACTCTTCACCACCTCTCAATTTCTACTCAGTCTCTCCCGCCCTCTCCTTTCCATCCTCTTGTTACTGCTTCTCCGTCTTACATTCCTGTCATCCATAGCCTGTTGGTTTTCTGTCTATTCGCCAGCGCCCTGCCTCATCCCACCGCCCCTGACCTCCTTTCCCGACCCCGTTTTGAGATCACCCTCCGCCTTCAGTCAACTACCTCGTCGGTACCGCGTCGACGGCCTCGATTGGCAAAGCATCGCCATACTTGGGCCCGAGCGATTGTTGCGTCGACAATCTAGAGCCGGCCGACTTTACAACGTTTGCTCGGTCCTTGGCCTTTCCTCTGGGCGCCTCTTCCGGGCCTCGCTGATCCTTGGCCATCGTTTATCGAGCCGAAACCGTCTCGCTTGCTGCACTTTGTGGCTCCTGCAGTGCTTCTCTGAAACCCTTGGTTTCACACCGCACACCACCATGGCCGACTCGAACATGAGCTACATGTACACTGCCACGGCTTATGCCGCCCTGCTGGGCCTTGGCTTTGCCATCTATCATGTTTCCACCAAAAAAGCCAACGGAAGAACTGCGGCCAATCCCCCACGCATTGCAAGGACCCGACAAAATGAGCCACGCAGGGAGGATAGAAAGAAAAAGCAACGCCTAGAGACCTTCACCTCTGAGGCCCAGGAAGCCTCCAAGGCCAAAGCTCGAACCAATGCTGCCGCTGGGCCCCCTCCGGCTCAATCCTCTGTAGACGATACGCCAGACGATGGGGTGGACAATCGCGAATTCGCCAAGCTGTTGGCAAAGGCCAAGGAAGGCAAGAAGTTTAGCCACAATACGGAGGGAGGCAAGCACAAGGAAAAGTCTGTCAAGCAGTCCCGGGCGAACCAGCTGTATAGCAACGTTGTCCAGGAGAAGCCGACGGATACCGGTGCCGAGGCCGATGATGATCGGTCCTCAGTCGAGTCCCCAGTCGAGTCTCCTCAGGAGTCTCCAGAAGCTCGCCCCGTGGATGCCTCGGGCATCAGTGATATGCTTGAGCCTGCCGCTGCTGGCCCTTCTGTCCTGCGGATTACCGACGCGGACAAGCAAAAGGAGAAGCTCAAGACAACCAAGGCACCTCAAAAGACGGAATCCAAGAAACAACGGCAAAATAGAAAGAAGGCGGAAGCTGCCAAGCAAGCACGTGAAGAGGCAGAGAAGGAGCGCAGGGTCTTGGAGGAGAAGCAGCGACGAACTGCACGCATAGCTGAGGGACGGCCGGCCAAAGATGGCTCCCAGTTCAAGCCCACCAACGGCGACAGCTCCTGGGCCAAAGGCGGTCCCAATGGAACTGGTGCCAAGCCCGTCGAGAACGGTGAAAAGTCCTTGCACCAGCCTCTGGATACCGTGGACAAGGCGGCAGGTGAAGTCAAGAGCCAACAGGCCCAAGCACGGTCCGAGAATTCGTGGATTACCTCTCTTCCCTCTGAGGAGGAACAGCTCGAGATGCTCAAGAACGACGCTGACGAGTGGAGCACTGTCCCAGCCAAATCCTCTCGGAAGAGCAAGAAAAGCTCTGGCGGCTCTGGGGACGAGGCGCCCAAGCAGCCAGCTGCTCAAACCGACAAACCCACGCCTACACCTGCACCAGCGCCAAAACCGACATCCAAGTCTGGTGCTCCTCAGAGCTTCGGTGCGTTCTCAGCACTCGATGACGGTGCAGCCGAAGAGGTAGAGGAGGAGTGGGACGTCTAAATGATTGGCAGGATTTCAATACTAATGCAGTGCTGTAGCACAAGCCCGCCTATAAAGTTTTTCGCTTCGACCTTGGGCCTGGGGTATCATGAGATGCACTCTGACCCTGTATAACTACCGCAAGTTGACGCGAAGCTGTCATCTTTTTCAATTCACATGTTTTTATTGTTTAGTTTGGAACTTTATTTTCTCCGCAGACCGGCGAAACATGGTTGATCGCAAAAAAAGTGTAACTGATATCTGTAGCACAGGGGAGACGGGCGCTGCATTAAAGAAGGGGAGGGGGGTGGTGTGTCGGGGAAAATGCCCGTCCAGCACAAACGGTGTTCCGGCAGGGCAGCTCATGTCCAATCGATGCTGTGATTGGAATTCTGACGACTTCGAGTCTGCTTTGATTGGCCCTGCTCAAAGTACAAGCCAGGGGGAAAAACAAAAAAAAGAAAAGGTGATGGGGTTGAATATGGAATTTGAGATGATGAGTTGTTGGCTGTCCATGGCAATGGCATTGCTGTGTATGTCGCGATTCTAGGGCCTGGTAGAGCGGCAGCATGAAATTGAATTTCCTTGGATACATTATTACGCGGACGCATACTTCGGTCAACAGCTAGGTGGATAGATGGTACTCGCGGTTTGGTCGTTGCTTTGGATCCCGAGGCGCGGGGGGCACGTCTCCTCCTCCTCCTCTTCTTCATCGGGCGCATTGGGCGCTTGCTGCCCCATGTCTGGGAACTTGAGCAACTGCGTACTTATACATACTAGGACCCCGTACTCCGTACCCCGTACTAGTGCTCCGTAATCTCGAAGGTGCCAGCTTACCGGAAACCATCTGTGCGCTAGCTGCTTTTGCCGCGGGCGTCTGGACGGGGGCGCTGCATCTCGCATGGGACGCACTTGATCGTGTCTGGTGGTGGCGTCTACGGCTTCGACGGCCTGCGCTCAGCCAATCACAATCACGCTGAGCTGAATGTTGGTTGGTTGGGCAAGATTGCATGCACACTGTTGCAGAAGGATGGGGGTTTCTCTTCTTTTCTTCTTTTTTCTTCTCCTTCTCGACATCTTCCCCTCTCCTCGGTGCCGCCCCCCTGAAATTTTCTACACATGATGCAGTACGGAGGCGAACGTATTTGGTGGACGCAGGCTGGTTCCCGAGTTGACGGTTCGTGCGACGGTGCTCACAGTTGGGCGCCCCGCCGTCGGCAGCCACCAAAGTCAAGGACATACTCCGTTAAGTACATAGTCCGTACACATAGTACGGAGTATAGTACTATGCATGTACTCCGTACTGCACTTCATATTGCTCGGACTGGGCCACACTTCCATTAATATTACTACGCACATATCGCCATCACACCGGATCCTCCAGACGCCCGGCGCCGGCCCAACAACAACACATGGACACTGACCGTTGACAGTTGTAATTGTCATGATGATGAGTTGTTGCATGTCTTGTGCATACAGTACAACACTGCCGCTCCCGGCTTGCATGCCAACCCGTCAACCGACCCCAGGCCCACGAGGCTCCGTTGCAGGGCCGTTTCCGCACGCACCCTTGCCCTTGTCCTCGGCTCAAAACGGCCACGATGGACCAGTTCATCTCAGACGCCGTCTCGCCCGCACCCTGCCTGCAGAATCGATTCCCCAGTCGGGCCTAGGCTCGCCATGGCGCCGGCGTCTCGTTGACGTCGGCTGCGTTTGACGCAGCAATTGAGTCGAGCTGACGCTGCCCTCACGCCGACACCGTCATCGCTCCATGACTCCACGGCTCCCTGGCTCCATGACCAGCTTGCGCGGAGGCTTGCCGCAAGGAGGGGAGCGGCGTGGGCCTGGCCTTTGCCCTTGCGTGGCCAATGCCAGTCAGTGCCGGACCATCAACCGCCGCCGCTCAGTTTGGGCAACGGGCACTGGCACTGGCACCAGGGCTCTCAGCCATCCCACTCACCACTCACCCACTCACCCACGCCCCCCCCCCCTTTCCCCCTCCTCCAGGCGCTCCAGGCGTGCCGGTGCCCGTGGGCCTGCTGTGACTGGTCGACTGTCTCACTGCCGCTTGGCGGTTCCTGTGCCTGCCCACTCCATCGCCCACCCGAAACGACCCCCAAGTGCGTGCTGATGCGGCGGCGGGTACGTCTTTCCATCCTCCCATTTCCCTCCGTCTGCCTGTTTCCAGTCTCTCATCGCATCTCTCCGCCGGCACTTCCCCCTCATGTCTATCCTCCGTTTCCCTCTGCCCAATTCTTGTCTTCAATTCGCCGCCTAACAAGTCCAATCTCCTCTGCTTTGTTGAAAAATCTCTTCCATTTGTACCCATCTTTGCCTGCGCTATTTCCTGACGTGGCTAGTCCAGTCTGGTCTGGGCCTCAACTGCCTGTCTCGCCCCCTTTGCCCGTCAAAAGACCGCCGCCCTCTCGACGTCGACGTCGACCCTCGACCCTCTCAACCCTCGACTTGGAGAGCCATTCACCCCCCCTGCAAGACATTTGGCCGCTTGCAATCCCACTCCAGCCAAGCCAAAAGCCCGCAACGCCGTCTGCTCCGACCATAGTGCAACTGCTCTCGATTCCGTCTTCTGTTTCCTCACGCCATCTCCCGACTCCGTAACCGAGCTTGCCGCTTATAACCAACACCTGTTGCACTCCATTGTCTTTCCTTTCGACTACTTGGGCATCACAGGACATTTTACAATTGCATCGTCCTCGCCGCGATTCGATTTTTCCTCCTCTCCATACGGATTGTGCGGCCTCCCATGTACACGCAACACCAGGCAGCAACTTCACAACAGGCTTGATGAAGGGGATCCCCTGATTTATCAACGTCATGTCTTTGCCCGTCGCTTTCCAGTCGGCCGTCTTCTACTTCCTTGCCTGCACACCATGCGCAAAAGTTCGTCATCGACAAAAAGCCAAGGCCCAGGCGAGGAAAGAGAGGGAGGACAGGGCCAAGTTGGTGGCGGAACAGCCCGGCTTGTACCGGCATCCTTCGCCGTTCAACACGAATCCCTACTGGCAGGAGGAAATCAGCATGGGTCCGAGTTTGCCCAAAAAGTCCGTGAGCAAGAATTCCAGTCAACGTGGTTTGACTAGCAGCTCAGGGCGGGACAGTGTGACACCTAGCATGTCTGAACACACAAACATTGGTGACAGTCGAACGCGTTTCAGTGACAGTATGACGGCCATGCCGCCAGATGACACTTTGTCCGGGGATTGGAACCGGCGACGAGGTTATCAACGCGAAGACGAGGAACTTTGGGGACAGTTGACCGACCCGGGATATGTCGGATCAGGACACAAGTTGATGGACGCCTTCTCAAAAGCTCGCGACTCCGCGGGGAGATTAATCGAGTCTACCTTGGGAATCGAAAAGGAAGTGACGGAACAGGAACGCCGCGACTTTTATCTAACCCCCAAGAACCCACCGGTGAATGATTATCACCCACCCGTGGTCAGCAGCAGACCTCCTCACAGGGATGCCCGTAAATGGATGCTGCAGCCGCCTCCGCCGGCCAAGATAATGGAAGGTAAAGTTCCTGTCTTGCGTGCCGTCAGCTCCGGAAGCAAGTCGAGTGGCGGGACATTGATAGGAGACGACGGCAGCTTGGGTCGCAAGTTGCACGAGAAGATGGCCAAGGAGAGGAGGACAAGGAAGGAGAGCAACCCAACTGAGGTCGAACTTATCGAGTCTCTCTTCATCACCCGCAGCAATCTGTCAGTAGGCCATACCCGGAGTCGCAGCCTGTCCTTCAACGGGTCGGACGATTCCATTGACAAGCCGTCCGAGCGACGCCGCAGTCGTCGACGTGTGCCTGTGGCGGTGCCTCCCGGGATCGAATCTGACGCCGATGCGGACACTGTTCCGCCACTGCAGATATCAAAAACGTTTAGTCACACCAGCAGCGCCATGGGACATGTTGCCCAGAGACCCAAGCTGGAAACAATACACAGCACAGACGGGAGTGGGGGCTCTCGCACGCTGTCAAAAAAGTCAAGGCGACAAAAGTCTGCCAGAACTAAGGCCAACGTCTGGGTAGATTCTCCAGTGGGAGATGACACAGACTAGAGGCATTGCCGCCGACACATTTGAGTTTTGCGGCGTCTTCCGACGCTCGTTCTGCACCATATTGGAGTTTCATAGCATTCACATTTCGAGTTGCGTTGACCGCATTAGACAGCGAATTGCGAGGCGTTTGTTTATTACACTGTTTTCATCTTGTATAGCATTGGGACTCTCATGGGATCGGCACGCGTCCAGCTTGGATTTATTATCTTTTGAACGAGGGGGACTAGGTAGTCATATGTGTATATGTATATATACATCATTACAAAGGTCCACGACACTGTGCACACGTGACACAGTACCTTGTGTCCGTAATCTTGATGGCTGCTGCATCAGAACTGTGCAGCTGACAATCAAGTTTCATTGACCACGCGACAAGAAAACCTGATTGCCTTGACTCTTGAAGATGCCTCACGCCCTTGAATCGACTTGAGTGTGCGTCCATGCCCAACAATTCCCACGTGTACAATTCTTGTCCTTTTTCCTTTTCTTTCCCCTTTTTGGGTACAAAAAACTGCGACTTGTTTCCCTCTGTCAAACAACGACGCCGCAACGCAAACTCTGAACATGGGGCGACACCCCATTCACAGGTGCATGCCACCATCGTCTTCGCCGTCGCTGCCGCCCAAGTCCCGCATCCTCTCCTCCATTGCCCGCCTCAGCTCCTCATCAGTCAGCCTCCCACCGGGATGGTTCCCAGGCCCTGTTGGAGGAGCAGGCCTCGGATCCGTACGAACCTGCCCGTCGCGTATCGTGCCGGTCTGAAAAGTGCCGTCCGTCCACGCCGAGTGCGTCGCGTGCTCGTGCTCGTGCTCGTGCTCGTGCTCGTGCTCGTGGCCGTTGGGCCGGGATCCCGCGTCCGCGTCCGCGCCCGCGCCCGCGCCCGCTCTCGCCTCGCCGGCAGCGGCCTCTGCCTCCTCCTTGCTCCGGAACTCGGTCCAGCCGAGGCCGCGGCCCTCCAACTCGGCCCGGATGAGGGCCATCCGCTGGGCCATGCGGTCTATCACCACCTCGTTCTCCCGGATGGCGTCGATGCAGTCCTGGTCCGGGCCGGGGGCGGCGCCGTCGCCCGGCGCGGTGGCCGACCCCTCGGCGAAGGGCTTCAGCTGGTCGTTTGAGTAGTGCAGGTGGGCGATGGAGTTGCGGATCTCGAGCACCTTGACGTGCAGCATGGGGACGGAGAGGTCTTTGAGGGCCGTGGCGAAGCGGGCCGGCGATATGGGCCGCGTGTCTGCCGACATGGCGGATGGATGGTTGGGCGTTGTGTCGGCGTCTTGGAGGACCGACGTCGATGCATGCGGAGTTGCGAGGCGGTCTGGGGTGCTGATGGAGTGGCTGACTGGTGGGGGTGTCGGCCGGGTTCTGCCGTGCCGAGCCGGTCTGTCTGTCTTGCTTTCTCTCTGTCTTTTTTTTTTTTTCCGAACCTCCAACTGCCAACTGCCAACTGCCGACACCCAACATCCGCATCCAGCATCCCGCTTCCAGCATCCAGCATCCAGCATCCCGCTTCCGGCTGGATGCTTGGACGACCCTGCGACGTGCGGCTCCGAGGGCACGACGCGCGCAGGAGGCGTTTCCTGCGGCCTTGCTGCTGCTGCGAGATGAACGTGCTTACCGCTTGTCCGGGGCGTTGCGCGCGCGCCGTGGCGGCCGCTGCGAGGGGACTGCGACTGTCCACGGCGGACGGGCCACGACTCGTGTCGCGCGCCATGTGTTCGCGGTCGGCCGTCCTCGTGTACCCCGGGTCGTGGCGGCCGCCGAGGGTGTGTGTGCGCGCAAGCCCGCTTGATTTGCTTCAGGGCCGGCGTACGCTCTTCAGCTCCTCGTCCAAGGTCGTCCGGAACTACGAGGACCTCCCGCGCGACTACCGCGACCAGCAAGGGCTGCAGTTCCGCGCCGGCGACCTCTCCGAGGAGGAGATTGGCAGGATATTCGGGGCGGGATTCTCGGCCGCGGCGGGGAATCGATTGCTGCGCATACTGCACGGGCGGCGGGTGGCGGGCACCTTGGACGACCCGGCGTTTGCCATTCACACGGCGCAGTTTCCGGAGGCGCTGGTTGCCAGGGGGCTGGAGTACCTGCGGCAGCATGTCCCGGTGGACGAGGTCATGAATGCCGGGCTGAGGGCGGAGGACGAGCTGAACCAGATGGACCGCGAGGCGGAGGAGCGAGCGGCGCGAGAGGGGGCCGCGGCGCCCGGGCGAGACGACGCGACCGAGGGCGAGGACGCAGCCTCCGAGGCGGACGACCCGGTGTACGGCCGAGGCGCCTTTGACCGCATCCGAGCGCGCAACATTTCCAGGCAAAAGGCCCGGGACAGGGCCGCCGAGGAGGAGCGTGCGGCCAAGGACGCCGAGGAGCAAGTTGGGGTCTCGGGGCCCCTGGCCAGACGGCCGGACGGCAGCCGGGCCATCAGCAACCCCAAAGTTGCAGAGTACTACGAAAAGGCACAGTCGGGGCTGGAGGCGCCGCCCGAGATGAAGACGTGGGAGCGCGTGCTGCCGTCCTTGACGCTCGTCGCGCTGGCGTTGGGCTTCATGGCCGCCGTGGCCATGGTCTACGAGGAACCCATGCCGCGGTACCGGCTGCTGCGCGACGTTTCCACCGCCCACGCCACCGTCGGCACCTTGATCGCCATCAACGCCCTCGTCTTCCTGGGCTGGCGCGTGCCGCCGCTGTGGTCCCTGTTCAACAAGTACATGATTTTCGTCGTGGCCACGGTCAAGCCGCCGACGCTGTTTACCGCCGTCTTCTCCCACACCAAGCTGAGCCACATGCTGGTCAACATGGTGCCGCTGTGGTTCGTCGGCACGGCGCTGCACGAGGAGCTCGGGCGGGCGGATTTCCTCACGCTGTACCTGGGCTGCGGCGCCGTGGGCTTCCTCGGCAGCCTGGTCACGTACACACTAAGGGGGTGGTTGACGGTGACGTCGCTGGGGGCCTCGGGCGCGACGCTGGGCCTTTGCTCGGCGTACTTTTGGGCGCACAGGAACGACGGCTTCAAGGTGTTTGGGCTGCCGCGGCAAGGGGATGGGGTCCACGGCATCGTGTTCCTGGCCCTGATGGCGGCGCTGCAGATGGCGGCGTTTGGCAGGACCAGGACGCTCAAGGTGGACATTGCCTCGCACCTGTCGGGGATGGCGGCCGGCATTGTGGGCATTGAGATGCTGAGCAGGACGGGGAAGAGGAGGAGCAGGAAGGGAGAAGACGCGGAAAAGGAGCTCATTGATGTCTGGGGTGCTGATGGCCGGGGAGGCGGCGGCGTGAAGGCGGCCGGGGGGAGTGGCAGGCCCAGGGTTGGCCGAGGGTGAGGGTTGATGAATCTGTGTATTAATAGACTTGTCCATGCATGTATAGACCTGCTCATCTCCTCGCCATGTACATGCGAACATATCGACCGCAGTACTGTTCCAAGTGTGGCCGCGCCAAATTCGATATTGGGACGAGGATTGTGAGCGGAGCGAGCATTGCATTACCATTACACACGTCGGCAAGCGCTGGGCCGCGCGTACAAGCAAAGGCCATATGGAGAGGATGTAATCGCATGGTTGAAGCGTTCGAGGAAAGACGATGCCACGCAGCAGTGCCACGCATGCGGTGCCGTGCCGTTGACTCTCAAGCTTGAAGCGACAGAGCGAGGCCTCGGCCAGGAATCAGGATTGCCGAAAATGCGACTTGCCAGAAGGTGGGGCTGGCGAATCGGCGGAGACTCGGCTACGACTTCTGGAAGTTGGTGGGGCTGAAACGGAGGCCAGGCGCGTCTCCTGGGCAACGGGGATTTTGCAACAGGACTATGGGCCTCTACGGCTACGGCGTAGCTGCACTTGTTGTTACGCCAATTCCGCACCATGTCCCGGGGGCCGCTCTGGTATGTGAGGTGGTCAATCACCGGTCGGTCAGCAAGTCAGTCATGGACTCGCGGCGGGCGGCTTTGAAGGGGAGGGAAGTGGTCGACTGTCAGGTGCCGACTGATGGGTGTGTGGAGCGGGCTTGCGGGCACCTTCCTTGTTCCACCTGGATCTGGTCTTGCTCGCTCCTGCCCCCTTCCTCCACGCACTGGCGATGGCGATGGCGATGGCGGCGGCGGCGGCGATGGATTGAGTCGTGGAGTGTTTGACATTTGGTCCTCCGCTCGCCCGCCCAGCTGCACGTAGTCGGTTGGCAGCATTTGCAGTCCTTGTCCTTGTCGCCTGTCCTCTTGTGTTTGTGTGTGTGAGCCTGCCTGAAGGTGACAAGTGACGATCCTGACGGCAACTTTAAAAATCTCGTCTTGCCGCCCGTCAGGTCAGCACAGTGCATCCCAGCCGCATTGACGCCAAACAAATGACAAAACCCACTGGGCCGCTTAGCCTCTTCTTCGCTCCTTCCCTTGGCCCTTTTGCATTCTTGCGCCTCGAGGTGAAGCTCGCCTTCCCCCCCAATCAGTTCATCGCTTGGCCGGCCCACGCCCACGCCCTCGCCCGCTTCTCCCGTTTCCGACCGACTCCGCTTGGTTGGCCGTCGTCGACGACTTCCCTACTTCCTCCAAATCACTCACTGCCTCCTTGTCCACGACTGGGAGACGCGACATTCATTCAACAGCATCTCTTCTTGCAAAATTGAATCGGAACGCCGTCTGTCGTCCGCGTCCACCTGTCCGTTGCCTGGCTCTTCGCGAGCACCTCGTCTCTTCGGCTTCAGGACATTCTCCGACATTCAACCAATCTCCCCTGCTGGACTTGCCAACGCCCACGCCCCGTTGCACCGCCATGATTTAAGCTGGGATCTCTGTCTTGTGCCGGGTTTCGTGTTTCCTCTTGACCTCTTCGCCTCTCGTCACCTCCGATCACTCGCGGAACCGCGTCACCCATTCTGCCCAGGAACTGCCAGCTGACCAGCCGTGGAAGAAATGACGTCGAGTCCGCTGTCAAGTGTGACGGCGTCGTCGCCTCTGTCAAGTCTCTCCAAAACCCCGTCTCTGACCAGCTCGCCCGATATGGAACCGGACGCTGGCACCCGTTATCCCTCGCCGTCGCCCACCTCGACCTCGGGAACGCAATCGCCCATCAAGTTGGGTGACGCCGTCGACGACAGTCCTAGGCCTGCCAAGAAGAGACGAATCACGCCGCCCCGCGAGCGCATCACCACGTACCTCAACTTGATGAAGTCGCATGACGAATTCAGCCACGAAGACAACTTTCACATGGAGAGATTGCTCAATGCGCTGCGCAGGAAGAAGAAGATTGTCGTGGTGGCCGGTGCTGGTATTTCCGTCTCGGCTGGCATTCCCGACTTTCGTTCGTCGACTGGACTCTTTGCGACCCAACGCAACCAGCACAAGCTCAAGGCCTCGGGCAAGCACCTGTTTGATGCATCCGTCTACAAACACGAGTCGTCCACGTCGTCATTTCACACCATGGTCCGGGAAATGAGTGACATGACCAAGAATGCCCAACCCACGCCTTTCCATCACCTCCTCGCTTCCTTGGCTCAAGAAGGCCGTTTACTGCGGCTCTACTCCCAAAACATCGACTGCATCGACACGTCAATGAAGCCTCTGCACACCCAGATCCCACTCGAGCCAAAAGCCCCCTGGCCAACTACTATTCAGCTGCATGGAAGCCTGGACAAGATGGTGTGCACCAAGTGCGGCGACATCCAGCCCTTCAAGGGCGACATTTTCGACGGGCCCGAGGCCCCTCTCTGTGAATCTTGTAGAAATCTTGATGAAGTGCGTACGGCTCACGCAGGCAAGCGGAGCCATGGAATTGGACGTCTGAGGCCGCGATTTGTGCTGTACAACGAGTTCAACCCCGACGAGGACGCCATCGGCAATGTTATGCGAGCAGACCTGAGGGCTCGACCGGATGCAGTTTTGGTGGTGGGCACGACACTCAAAGTGCCGGGGACACGACGGCTTGTGAAGCAGTTGTGCCAGGTTGCGCGAGGTCGCAAAGATGGTCTCACCGCCTGGCTCAACATAGACTCGGAGCCAAAGATTCCCGATTTCAAGGACTGCTGGGATCTCGTCGTCAAGTCCACGTGCGACAATATTGCCAGATTGGTGTCTCTGCCGCCGTGGGATTGCGAGATTGGGAACGACTACTTGGTATCCAAAGAACAGGAACGAGAAAGATTGTCGTCGCCACCGGCCAAGTTGGAAGTCCGGCTTGATGGTACAAGAACGCCCTCTGCTGAGGACATTCAGGCGATGCCGACCCCCCGCGCAAGCCCGCCGCCGCCGCCGCCTCCTCCTTCCTCAGGGAGAAAGCCTCTGCCAGAAGCAAAACAGAGCAAGCTCCCCTTTGGCGCCCCAAAGCCTCCTGCGCTGACCAAGGCGGGAAAGATTGCCAAACCTCGTGGCAGAAAACCAAAGCAGCTTACCAAGGCTCCACAACCAGCGCCCATAAATGGTCTCTTGCAGACTTTCAAAGCCTCCAAAGTTGTGTCAGATGCTGTCTCGGGCAAGAAACCGGGAACTCGTTCGCCGCTGCCGGATCGCAAGCCTTTTAAAGAGGAGCCGAACCTGGTGGTCTCCCTGCCGTCTCCTAGCCACGATGCCAAAGACCCCGGCGAGCATCAGCCTGCCAGGTGAGGCCATTCCTACGACCCCTACGACTCCAACGAAGCTGGCGCACCAAATCGGCGAGACGATTCCGCCGAAATCCGTCCCTAAAAACATGCAAAATCTAATACACGTGTCCTGACACCGCGGAGGGAGGGGGTGGGGGTTTCAAAATATAGTTTTATAAGACTGGGGTCTTGTGGATAGATAATCTTGATTTTGGAGTCGATATCTCATAGGCGGCGGGAGGCTCATTGGGCGTTTGTCGTTGATTGGGATGCTGGACCGCACAGCGTGGATGACGGAGTGCCCGTCGTCGTTGATTGTACATTACCATACTCGAGGAGCTGGCTTGGCTGTCTGCGCCTGCCCACCATGCGCTAGTGTTTACTTGGTGCGAGGGATTACATTGACGGTCTTTGATGCTTATATGTGCCTTTGCAGTGATAGGACTCGGTCCCGCCCCCTGGTTGTCCGGATGAGAAGAGTGTACCATGGCCTAGTGCTGGAGAAGCATTGATGGAAGCGCACGCGTCTCCCAAGAGTAGGGCACCCTTTTTGGACCTCGGACTCGGAGGTTTCCCATCCATGTCACTCACAACACCTGCTTGGCGGGCCTGGATGTCACTCGCGGGGCCGACGAGAGGAGGGAAAAATGATGTAAAAAAACAAATAAACCCCTTGTGTGGTTCGCGGACCAGGGCCGAGCCGGACTGTTCGAATAGGGCTCGACACGCCGTGTGGCAACGGTCAGAGGAGACGACGGAATTCAGAATGCAGACGCGTCACCGGTAGATTTGGCCCCGTCCAGGCCCTCGGAGACAGGGCGTCTCTCTCTCTTCGCAGCACGTTGTTGAACCAAAGCCTCGGACGTGAGGACTGCTGCTGCTGTGTGCCTGGTCTCGAGGTCGAGGGTGTAGCTACCGCCGTGTGGGAACCCGGGTGCAACGGCATTCACGGGGACATGTTCTCGAACGAGGGAGGGTGTCGTCGGCACGGACAAGACTCATGCGAGACTGGCGGAACGGATGTGCTTCGCGGTCACGGGGTTCTGGGCAGGTGGCGAAGCGGCAGTTGATCGGGGTATCGTCTTTTGGTTTTCTTCAGAAAAGGAAATATAGAAAAAACTGATACGCAAAAACGCCAAGTCATATGTATGTCCGTCCGTCATTCGTGCTGACACGCCACTATGCCCTGCCTGACGTGGACTTCAAACGTGTCCATGTCGTCAATCTCGGCCTCGTCCATGGTGACGTGCTCTTCTAACCTCTCGCCGTCGAACCAAAGGCCCACGTCCTTTTCGGACCCTATCGACCGCTGCGCGCGGAATCCGGTGATGAGCGTCTCGACTGTCGTTTCTGGCCGCACTGTCAAGTTGACGTCTTCCAAGTTCCGCGCCTTGAGGATGACGCGAATCTTGACCTCTTCGGCCGACGGCTCTTCTGGTGCTGCCGCGTCGTCCTCGTCCGATAATTCACCTGCTTCTCGTTTCTTGCGTAGCTCTTCCTCGCGCTCCATCTCGCGGAAGAGGTCCAACGTCCACGCCTCCATGTGCACTCGTGTCTGACCGTCAGCCAGGCCCTCTGAGCCATTCCCGTCCACGACGGCCCGCCCATTGCCCTGAGGCCGGATACCCAGCGTCAGCAATGTAGAGAAGGTATAGACTCTTTGCCTCCGCCATGTGAGCACAATGTCGTCTTCCCTTTGTACGTCCAGGAGGATGCCTTTGCGATGCTGCAGCGTCAGCCATGTGTTGCGAGCGATGCGCAGCTGTTTGTCGAAGAGAAACTTGAAGCAGCAGGGCTTGGTGCCTCGGACAACCGACGTGACGAGAATGTCAATGGGCTTCTTTGTCGCTTCTCCATCCGCGCCGACGCTAAGCATCTGGTCCCGTGCGCGCTGCTCCTCTGCCTTGCGAACATATTCGGAAAATTCGTCGCCGTCGCTGTCGTCCTCGTCGGAGGCGGTGGCCGCGAGGCTTGACTCTAGGATTTCTATGCCATCTCCTCGCTGTTTACTGCCCGGCATCGCCTCAACGTCGTCATCATCCGACTCGATGAGCACGACTGGTGCCGGTGCCGCCTTTGGCATGCGCGCCACCCGGTGCAAGCTGGCCGGCGGGGCGGTTTTGGTATGAGAGCGCAAAAGTCGAGCGGAGGGTGAGTCGCCCGGCGACGAGTCTATATTTTCCACGTGGAGCTTCGCACCCTTTGACGGGGTCAAGTCTGGGCGTGTGCGTTTCGACGCCGGCGGCGTAACCAAGTCACTGTTTTCATTTTTGAATCTCCAGTTAGCCTACGTGAGAAAAGCTCGAATGAGATGCGCAAACAAACCTGACCGAGACATCTCCATCCTTGGACGGATAAGTAGCAGGTGTGCCTCTCCTGTCTATCCGAGGGGACTTGTGTGGTTGCGCACCCACGGCGGCCTCGAATTCGCCGTCGTCATGGTCGTCCAACGGCCTCTTGGCGGACTCAGCCGACTTTCGTCGCGCTTCCTCTTCCTCTTCCTGCTTCTGCTTCTGCTTCTGCTTCCTCCTCATTCTCCTCTTGCGATCGGCAGCCTTGATCGGCTCCATCTCCTTGCACCTGCGAAACAGGTCGAGCCCATCATCAAGACCGGTGTCATCAGACGGCGTGGCGAGGCGCAGAGCAGTCGGCTTGAAGGGGAGCTTCTTCACCTTGGGGCGAGGCGGGGTGACGTCTTCGCTCATGGTGTCGACGGTGCAAATGACGGAACGGGTTGCCAAAGACGCTGGTTGAAAGGCCGGGCGCCTATGCGCGCGTGCTACGCAGTAAGCAAGGGATCGCGAGGTGAAGACTGGATCGCGTAGACTTTAAGCTTTATGGGGAAGGAGGTGTCACTTGCCGCCGCCCGGGGCCAGGCAGCTGCCGCCAGGTGCATTTTCAGGCTCTACAGGTGTCAACATCAGTCAGTACACGAGGCCTACGGGCACGCCCCCGCACCGGCACCCAGAATATAGAGAGAACAGCACGCACGTGCGTTCGACAACCACGGCAAGTGCCGCCTCGACTCGTGATTGGTGCTGCTGGCGGGCAAGTTTGTTGTTCCCTTGGCTGCCGCCAAGCAACCTCACGATACATGCGTCCCGCATCCAAGCACCCTCATCGCCATCCCTCACACCATGTCCTCTGCAGAGAACGGCAGCATTTCGCAGGGCGAGGGCAAGGATCCCTCCAGCTTCCTGAGCGACATCATCGGCAACCCTGTCATCGTGAAGCTCAACTCGGGCGTAGTCTACAAGGGTGAGGCGCTCCCTCGAAAACGTGTTGCCGCAGCGCCGCGCGTGACGCCGCCTGCGCAGTGCCAGACGCGAGTGGCATGTATGACTGACTGGATGCGAGCATGTAGGCGAGTTGCAATCGGTGGACGGCTACATGAACATCGCGCTGGAAAAGACGGAAGAGTACGTCAATGGCAAGAAGAGGCGGGATTACGGAGATGCTTTTGTGCGAGGAAACAATGGTGAGCACGTCCTCTGCTTCTTCCCCCCTTTTCTTCGGCAACTTTGACGGAGCGGCTAACTCGCGTGCAGTAATGTACATCTCGGCGGACTCATGAAGCACGCCAGGGACGTGACGTGAATAAATCATCGTGATGCGCCCACCGCAAAGCGCCATGGCCAACACACCCGTTCTTCTGGCCGCCTATCAACGCCACGCCTTTGAATCTGCTTCTCAATTGAATATACGCCATAGCCTACAGCCTGCTCGTCCACCCGTACACCGTGAACCCATGAAACTCAACCTCCCCCTTGTCGTTCCAGACCTGATCTCCCTCGCTCATAATTCCATCAAAACTGGCCCTGAAGGCGTCCCTGTCAGCATCTCGAAGCACCGCAACCTGGCTCAACGTCTGGATCCGCTCCCACAGCAACTCCTTGGTCAGCCAGACCGTAAACGGAATCTTGTCCCGCCCAACAGGCGTGGTGAATAACGGCGCCGGATCACGAGCCTGGCGCTCAAACACGTCTCGCCATGTATCGTCGCGGAATCGATGAGTCCCGTCCGGTGGGAGTGTCATGATGAGGTGCTTCAATTTTCCCTCCCAGGCAGTAGAAGCAGCCCAAGCCGCAGGCTGGTTATCTGCACCATGGTCAGTACTCCGGCCAAGAAACAAGCCTGGGGAGGGGGTTGCTCTCGGAGACGTGCAATCCTCAATGTTCCAAACGAAGCCAAAGTGGCCGCCGGGCCTAAGCACGCGGCGGATCTCCCTCAACGCTTCGTCGTTGGCAAACCTACACTGCTATCAGTGCTTGCAAGGGCTCCGTCACGCCGGAAAGTATGCTCACCAGTGGAAAGACTGCGGGGCGTACTCATCAGCACCCGTCCGATATACAGACTGCAATGGTGTAAAACGTACCTGCGCGGCAACGACGGCATCAGCCCACCCATCATCCAGATTCATACGCGTGGCTAATCCATCCATCGCCTCAACGTTTTCTAATCGCTTGTCTACGAGACTCTGTCGCATCCTGGCCAACGGCTCCACTGCCACAATTTCAAAGTGCTCCTCCCGGGCCGCCAGTAGCTCTGTAAATTTGCCCGTCCCGCCCGCAAGGTCGACTATCTTCGCATTAGGCTTCTTGACCAGCTCGAGGTTGTGCAGTAGGGCCTGGACTGCCGGGGCCGGGTACGACGGGCGATGGGCGTCATATGCTGAGGCGTTGTCGAAGCCGTTTATCGCGGCGTCGGCGACTTGTTGGGGCGGCATTGTGAGATGGCCTCGTGTGGGCTGATGCGCTTATTGTGAGTATTGCAGGCGTGAGGCGCGTGTCGTGTCGATTTTTCAGAACTTGCAGTCGGGTCAGAGGCAGGTCAGGTCGTTGCTTCGGCCAATTCGATCATGGTCGTTTCCCAGCGACTGACTCCCTATTTAAGTACCGACAATCGGGTCGCGATAAGTATTCGTCGCCCGACCCCTTCAAGCCTCTCAGCGGTTGGCGGAGTGGTCGAACCAGGAGGTGGCTAACTTGGCACTACTTAGTTAGCTGTTCACGTCATCGCCGAGGACCCGATCGAAATACGAGACGCCAATTCCTGCGACGGAAGGACGTACCTAGGTACTCAAGTAGGCAATGTCCTGGGTACGACCTGGCTAGTCAGACCCCATGGAAGACGCAATGTAAAAAAGTTGCGGCCCCAACGAATCCGTCACGAGCGCCCGGTATCCCACCGCGGCAGTTGTGGCAAATGGAAGGTAGTTATATTCCGTGTACCAGATTTACATGCAATGATATGTACCCTAGCCGAGATCGGACGTCGCAGAAAGCCCCTCCCCCCCAAAATCTAAATCATCATTAAAACGCCGTGGCAGGTGCCATTACCTACCGCCTTTGCTTTTGTAGTTTCGACGGCGTTGGCCGGGTCTGCAATTCTATGCTATGGCGTTGCGGCCTTGAAGCAAGCCTGGCGGCTGCAAATTCGGAGCGAGCGCCAAATGTCCCCGCCGGCAGGACCTCAAACCCAGCTTTCAGCCTGCGATGCGTCCTGTTGACGAATACCTGAGCAGAGCCGTAGACCTGTCTCGTGTTCTGCAGGTTGTCGACGACGCTCGAGTCCAGTGATACCGCCCTCGATCTTGGTCTGTGCCTGGCAACCTGTTGAGGCGACAGCGTGAAGCTTCTCTCTGATCCCTGCAAAGAAAGCCTCTCCGACCCGGATGGTCTGTATGCCGTGCCGTCCGTCGTTGCCGGCACACACCTGTTCTCGTCTTTGCGTTCCACGGCGTAGTCGGAACACCCGGCCACGGGATGCGCGCTGGGTGGTTGCGACGGTGCACTCGTTCGAGTCAATGGCGAGCTTGACGACTCTCCAACCTTGTGCTGGGCATCTTCCAAGCTGTAATACACAGTTCCCCGTCCACCAGGAACCGCCGGGATCGAGTCCTGGACCGCCGAGGCCGAGGCTGCAGACGCAGAGGAGGCATCCCGACCAGCCACGGCTGGACCGGAGCCGGCTATCCATATGCCCTCCACCTCGACGCCGCGTTCGATGGCTCGCACGCCAAACGGAACATTGGAGTAGCTCAAGTGGCGGATCCCGCAGTGCTTCATGTCCGTCATCCGCGAGCGTCGTTCCTCGTCAAGCACCTCGTACTTTCGGAGTTCTCGATTGTTCTGCCACAGTTTCACGAGGCCGATGAGAAAGACTATGGCTATGCAGCACGCCAGAACCTGCAGGGCAATCACATCGGGTCAAAGTCAGCAGTGCCGCCTCCGCCAAGTCCCACGATGCCTCGCAGGGCAGTGGACGGGCGTGTATGTGCCGGGAGGACTTACAAACGTCATCTGTTGCCATAGCTGCCATTGGACAAAGAAGGAAGTCATGCTTGAGGCCTCCCCTCCCCCATCGGCTTTCGTTCAAGTGCAGGCGAAAACGAGAATCAGAGACCGCATTCGGCAAAACGTCCTGGGAGAGCGACATTATTTATGCGAGCATGGTTGGGACGGATGGAATTCGAGGGCCCGCGACGAGAAGTGAGTGAGCGAGTGAGTGAGGGCAGGGCCCAGGCGTAGTTCCGGGTGAAAGAGAGCAAAAATCAGCAAGAGCCAGCGAGCAGCCCGTGTACCTGACGAAACTTTAACCAAACACGCCCGATTGTGCTAATTTTGCACTCTTTCGTCTGACTGCGAATCAGATGGGGGAATTTTGATTTTTTTTCCTCTTTTCCCCCCCAAAACAAGGGCCTGCTTCGTGCCCGGTGGCGTGGCGTGGTGTGCGCGGCGAGCAGCGTCGATGGGAGGAGGCGCGGCGGAAGAGCAGAGCAGAGCAGAGCAGAGCAAAGATCAAGAGCTGAAAATGCCGGGGAAAAATGGGAAAATGGGAAAAAAAAAGACGAAATTCCCGCACGTGCATCGGTTGGCAAGGATGTTGGATGTTTGGGCGACCACAAGAGGCAACCATACTCGGTATATGTACTCCGCAGCTCAGACATGCTGGAGTTGGAAAGCTCCGAAATGGTCAAGATCACCAGGAAATGGGGGTTTCTTGTGCAACGACGGGACACACACGCATGTCGGCCGCTTCATTGCGACTTGTCAGGTGTCACAGATTACGTTGACGGCTGATGAGATGAGTTGACGGCCAGTTGGGGCCTGAGGCTGACGACGCGTACTCGGTGCTTCGGGCTTGGTACGGTTGGATTTGTATTGTTCCGTCAATCTTCTCTTTGCATGCCTACTGATACTGACCTACCGAGTCCCCCCGTACGCGTGCGTGCGTGCTCGGGCGTTGCATTGTTGCATCGTCGCATGGGGCGCGCCGCTTTCTCGTCTTCTCGACCACCTCATGCCCATCGCAGCACGGCAAAACCACCAATGACACCAGCAACAAGAGCCATCTTGGATCCACCAACCAGACTTCCAGCGTCGCCCGTGGCCGTGAGCGCAGTGTTGTTCCCCGTGCCGTTTCTCGGTGTGGTGGCACCACTGGCAGGAGGCGTCGTCGACAACGCAGCCGGCAGAGTCGTCGTCGACGGAGGCGCAGCGACGCCATCGGAAACGGAGCCAACTGAAGAAGATGACGCTGTTGTCCTGGTCAGGGGAACAACAGAAACCGCAGTCGAAGCGGGAGCGGAAGAGCCGGTCGACATCTCTTTCGACGGGGCATCAACGTCGGTGTTTGTGGGTGTCGACTCTGCCCACGATCCGACGCTGCTCTCGCGGTCCGTCGAGACAGCCACGGCAGCCGTCGAAGGCGTCCAGCAGGGGAGATACGACGGCTCCGTCCTCAACGACTCGGTCCCCGTGTAGAACGCACATCCGGGAACATCCTTTCTCGGGGGGGCTCGGCCGCCACCGCAGTCGTGCGGATCACAGACCCGGCCGTCATCCGGGTCGTACCAGTGAACAATGTGGTCTGCGCAAGTGGTGTAGCTAATGTACTGGCAGCCAAACGCAGCAGCGCCTCCCGTTAGCAGAAGAGGCAAAAGGACGGAGAGCGCTGTCTTGGCCATGGTGACGCCAACGGGACAAGAGGATTAGGGCAGCGAAGAAACAAGGAATATCTTGTTGTCCTTGAGCTCGAGAGTGTGTGTTACAGACCCAAAGGTTTCGCAGACGAACGTCTCGCCAAGGAGGCGGAAGGGATGGACTGGATATAAATCCTCCTTTTCGGCGAGACCCGCCAGCGACTCAAAAGAGGCACTCGCCGACCGGACAAGATCGGAAATTAGAAATGCGGGCAGACGGGACAGTGACGGTTACTCTATTGACGGAAGGATTTTGTTTTTTCTTTTTTTAGGGGTCCAAAGGAGCTACGACCAGCGGAGACCAGCTGAGTCCCTGGTCAACCAAGCCATCTGGCGGCATCCTGTACAATATCACGGGAGCTATAACTCGGTAGGGCTGAGACTGTGCTCACAACGACGACTGTCCAGTCACGGCTACGAAAAAAAAAAAAAAGACTCGGTCGAGGCAGCAAGTCAACATATGTGCTCGCGAGAGGAATCAAGAGATTTCTTGCTTTTTAATTTTTTTGTAGTTTCTTTTCCCAGGGCAAGCCTCCACGTTCTTCTTCCTCCTGTCCGTCATCGTGACTGGACGGACCCTGGCTGTCCAGTCCGAATCGGGCAGTTGCCGCCTGAATACCTAGGTAGGTACCGCAGCCACAAGCGACGTTTACGAACTTCCAATTTCTTACCATGCACTGTAATCGATGCGCGGAATTCCGCTGTCTGCACGGTATTGCACAGTGCTCATGGCGCCATAGAAATTTCCTCGTTGGCCAAGATGCAGCGACGATGGACCGGCCGGCAAGCTTCATTTCGTCATTGACGCTGCTAGAGCGAACCCGGAGCGGCCTCCCACTGCCCACTAGTAAGAGTTGGTAGCTTTACCCCCTTCTGGCAGGGTACAGGGTTTAGATCTGGAGAGATTATGCTGCCCCGGACTCCCCAATGGTTGCTCCCGGGCCGTCTGATGGGACGGCGCACTGTTTGCCTCTGTGTTTACAGCCTGTTGTGTGGCTACCATGTACCGGGTAGTAGGTACTTCCAGGCACGGAGTACTTGCGTCTCAGTCGCTCGACAGTGTGCTCAAGTGGGCGTCGCATCGGGGGCCAGGTCCGACAAGACCCCCTGCTCAATGTCAATTTAGTGTTGATGGGCCCCCGCAACTCCGTCATGGAGCGCTGAGTGAGCACCGCCAGACTTTAGCGTCACATGCACTTGAGTGGTTCGACGGTTCGATTTCGGCAAGTCCATGTCTGGTCAATTCGCTCGGCGGCTGCACTGTGCGGTCCTCAGGGCCGCCAATGCCCATCACCATCCTCATCCGTCGCCTTGCCGATGCTGCGCCGCAGTCCTTTGCATCAACCACTTCACCCGACAGTTTTTCACCGTCTATAGCCTTTTTCCTTGTCGGCATTGTTCCAGACTTGCGTGTAGTCCTCTGCCCGTGACGTTTCGATTTTTTGATTTTTTTTTAAATTTTTTTTTCGTGTTTCTTCCCGACTTTGCTCGTCGCATCATCTCAAGTCGGGCACTGTCGTCCTTTGCTCCGTCAACCACGATGCCAATTCGCAATCCTTTTGCTCGTCGCACCGCCACGGCCACCGCGCACGACGAGAGCCTGTACCCCGAGCAGGACGCTTCCCATCCGGGCTTCGAGCGTGTTGACACCATAGGGTCCAAGGCCTCGTCGGCCCTCAGCATTCGAAGCAACAGGAGCCACGACACCGGCGAATACAAGATGAGCGGTGCGTGACCTGATCTCTTTCTCACCCGCCACACCCGCCTGCGACATGATGCCACCAGACCGTCAGATCATCCGACCACGCTTGCATGGTCTCGGGTTGGCGCTGGCCCCGGCGCTCTTCATCAAAGGACTGTTTGTAACCAACTAACTTTCGCCTGTTTGCAACCCTAGTTGTGAATGACAGCGGCGTATATCTTCCGGTATGTGCCAGCATTGAGCGTGCGCCGTGTCCTGCTTCACCGCGACATCAAACTAATCCGCACGAACCAGCCCTCGCCGACACAGGACAAGGGTCAATGGCCTCGCAAGTACCTGTCCTCCAGGGCGTCGACGGAAACAGGGAGCAGCCTGGGCGACATTGAGCACTTTCCCATCTCCCGGGAGTCATTTGATTCCTACCGAAGATCATTTGTTCGTCTCCCAGTTGCTCATCTTGCACTCAGACCCAAGACATGATTGATGGCTTGGCCCCGGCCCCTGCACACTCGGCGCCGCTGCCTGCTGACGCGACTGTTGGCTCTAGGATATCACAGCGCGGTCCCCCGTCATCTCCCACGATGGTCTCGGACGGCAGAGCCTCGACTCTGCTCGTTTCCGTCGTCTCCCCAGATCGGCCATTGACCGCAAGTTTGAGTGCGAGCCACCCACCGCCGAGGAAGGGTTTGAGGACGTCGGCCTGGACGATCACAAACAGCAGCCCCGCAAGCGCGGCTTCTTCGCCAAGCTGACCGAGTCGCAAGATGCAAACGGTCAACCGACCGTACCCCGATTCTTGATCCCGGGACGGAAGCGCGGCCAAAGTGGCCAGGGCTCGGAGCTCGGAACCATGAACTATCCCAGGACATCTGATGAGGCACGAAATTAGTCCACACGGACCGTGGCTGAACATTTCGTTTGTTGACGCCTGGATCTGTCGCAATTTGGGACGGGTGCAAGCGCAGGCTGGTGTCATCTTTCCGGGAAACGGAGAGGTTCTGCTTCGGTTGCATTGACGGAACTACGCATCGAACAGCGCGCTTTGGGTGGGCCTTGGGGCGTAATATAATAGTGTAGCAGTTCGCGGGAGAATTGCGAGTGAAATAGGCATGTGCTGGAACTGGCTTTTTGCCATGGTGCAATGACTTGACGATAATATCAATGATGATTTATTTACTCATCATCCGGTGGTCCCGCGCTGGGGAGCAAGAGGTTGTACATGTTGAAAGCCCAAAGGAAGGGTCTGCGTGACTCGAGATGGGCGGCAACAGCACTGAACAACTGAGGCACCAGGACTTTTCTGCTGAGGCCTTGGAACGGCATTCTGCCCCGAGACACCAAGTCGACTCAGGCAAGAAAAGGCAATTTGCCGTTGGCAGTTGGCGCCGTCCGGAGTCCCGAGTCCCGAGTCCCGGACCCCGCCAACGCAGCATCCGTGCTGCCCCACCCTTGCCGGCCTCTCCAACGCAGATTGACGTGATTCAACAGCGTGGCTTGCCATCCACGCCCTTTGCCCTCCCACACACATGCTCTGCACGCGGCTCCGTTCCTGGCCTCGGATCGTCAGGTCGTGGGAGTACAAAAGCGCTCTCCAGAAAGCCCCGGACCACCTGAAGACCTTGACCTCGACCTCATCCGATCATCCGACCGTCGGCACGCCCGTAGTTGCGCGACATGGCAGCACGCACCGGGGTTCCGGCCGAGGAAATGGCCCGCCTGTCCCTATCGTCCAAGGCCGTCCACGCAGACGACGCCATTTCCGCGCATCGAGCGGTAGCGCCCGCCATGCACGTCAGCACGACGTTTCGATATAGCGACGACCCGGCGCAGCTGAGGCACGCCTCGGACCCCGCCAAGCCGGGGGACTGGAACAATGCCGATGTGAGTGTCCCCGATGACGCCGGGCGGCCCGGCAGTCTCGGCGAAGACAAACACGAGGCGAGGGCGCGATGCGCCGTACCGGAGCACTGACTGACTGACTGACTGACTGACTGACTGACTGACGGCGACTTGAGCAGCCCTGCGCGCCGCTAGACTCGCACATCTACTCGCGGGACTCGAGTCCCAACACGACCCGGCTCGAGGCTGTGCTGTCGAGCATCCTCGGCGGGCCCTCGGTCACGTACGCCTCGGGCCTGGCTGCGTTCCACGCCATGCTCGTCCGCCTGAATCCCCGGCGCATCGCCATCGGCCAAGGGTACCACGGGTGCCGCGGCGTCATCAGGCTCGTCTCCCGCCTCAGCGGGCTCCGGGAGCTCCCTCTGGACTGCGACCCGTCGGAGCTGGGGCCCGGGGACGTCGTGCACGTAGAGACGCCGCTGAACCCGACGGGCGAGGCGCGCAACCTCCGGCACTACGCTGACCGGGCGCACGGGGCCGGCGCCGTGCTGACCGTGGACGCGACATTTGCGCCGCCCCCGCTGCAGAGCCCGTTCGACCTCGGGGCCGACGTCATCATGCACAGCGGAACAAAGTACCTCGGGGGGCACTCGGACATGCTGTGCGGCGTGCTGACGGTGCGGCCGGGGAGCAGCTGGGCCCGGGAGCTCCGCGAGGAGCGGCTGGTCCTCGGCTCCGTCATGGGCAGCATGGAGGGCTGGCTGGGGCTCCGGTCCCTCCGGACGCTCGAGCTGCGCGTCGGCCGGCAGAGCCGCACGGCGGCGGCGCTCGTCGCCTGGCTCGCGGGCCAGCTTGGCGACCCGTCCACCGCCGCCGGACAGCTCGTCGAGAGGCTTCACCACGCGAGTCTGCAGCCCGAGGCGGCGGAGGAGGGCAGCTGGCTGAGGAGACAGATGCCCGTCGGGTACGGGCCCGTCTTCGCCGTCGTCATGAGGGACGTGGGCCTTGCCAGGGAGCTGCCTGGCAGGCTGAGATTGTTCCACCACGCGACCAGCCTGGGGGGCGTCGAGAGCCTCATCGAGTGGCGGGCCATGACGGATCCGTGCGTGGACCAGCGGCTGCTGCGGGTGAGTGTCGGGGTGGAGGGGTTCGAGGACTTGAGGTGCGATATCGAGCAGGCTCTGGAGAGTTTGAAGACGGCCGGTTCGGGCTGAAGCCACGCTGGCGGGGGCTGGGTTGTTCCTCGGGACGAGCGAACCTGCGTGTTGCTGGGCGAGGAGAAGGCGTCACGGCGTGGGTGGTCATGGTGAGCCCCGTGCGAGGAGGACTTTTACGAGCCGGCGTCGCCGTCCGGGTTGGTGTCAGTGTCCAAGAGGAAAGTCGAGTGTCCAAGAGGAAAGTCGCGTCATCGTTGTAGCAGTGGCAGCACGTGGTTGACGTGCCGGTATGTGATTCACTCGTGCGTCGAGGCCCGTTTCCATGTGTCTTGCAAGTCTGAATCCCCATGGAGCATTCGGGCGCCATCTGCAAGACCCGCCAATCGCTTCCGCCCCCTGCTCAACGGCTCGCTCGCGCGCGGCCGGCGTCCAATTAGATTGTGCTAGCAACGGACCTTGACCTACCTTCCTCGCAGGGGCACGACGCATCGACATTGGCACTGACACTGACACTGACACTGACATTGACATTGACATTGACATTGACATTGACATCGACATCGACATTGGCATTGGAAGCGACATCGGCATCGGCATCGACATCGACAGCCCTTCTCCAACCCATCTGCGTCCCCGGCACAAAGCCACACCAGCTCCGGTTCCCATGAGGTAAAGGCTCACCCGGTTCGACCCATCAAACGGTGTCTGCGCGCACACCATCCCCGACGACATACACACAACGAGCGACGAGCCACGGCACCTCCCAGATGCCGTGATGCCGCGCCTCGCCCTGTTCCGGCTGCCGACCAAGCTCCGGCGCAAAGTACGCCGCAATAGGATGGCCACGCTCACGCTGCTGGGCACCCTCGCGCTCCTCCTCATCTTCCCCATCTACTCGATCTACTGCATATACAAGCCGCCCAAGGCGCTCATAGGCTACCTGCGCCAAAGGTACCCCGACGTGCTCTTCGAGGTGACGACGGACGCCAGGGTGGTGGCGCTCTCGCTCGACGACGCGCCGTCCGCGCACACGGCCGACATCATGGACGCGCTCCGCGACCACGGAGCCCACGCGACCTTCTTCGTCATCGGCGCGCAGGCCGACGGCCGCGCCGAGACGCTGCGCTCGCTGATCCGCGACGGCCACGAGCTCGCCAACCACGGTATGCACGACGAGCCCGCGTCGCGGCTGGGCGTCGACGAGCTCGAGAGCCAGGCGGCCGAGGTCAAGGCCACGCTGGCGGCCGCCTACGAGGCCGAGGGCCGGGTCCTGCCCAACAACTACTACCGCCCCGGCTCCGGCTTCTTCAACTACAAGATGCGCGACGTCCTGGGCAGCCGGGGCTACCGCATCGCCCTGGGCAGCGTGTACCCTCACGACCCGCAGATCCCGTACCCCAAGAGGAACGCCAAGCACATCCTGAGCATGGTGCACCCGGGCGCCATCATCATCTGCCACGACCGCCGGGAGTGGACGGCGCCCATGCTGAGGATGATCCTGCCCGAGCTGAGGGACAGGGGGTACGAGGTCGTCACCATAAGCGACCTCGTCAGGAGGGCCGAGCCGTTGGACCGGCGGTAGTTTGCTGCGCCGCAGGTCGTGGATTTTCCCTTTTTTTTTCGTCCCCTGCTCACCTGGCGTCCCTGCATCTCTTGGGTGTCTTCACATTCACGGCGTGCAAGTCAAGGGGGAAAAAAGGACCGCTGATACTGGGGGCCCGTCGGACTCCGTCTGAGGTCGCGTTTTTCCGCGTGCATCACATCGCGTACGTGCACACAGCCTACGGGTGACACTCTACACGTCTGCCGGCAAGAGGGCAGGGCAGGATCTGCATCATTCTTCACTTTTTGGCACCCGCACGGGCGGGCCGGAGCGGACGCGGGAGAGAGGAGCGCAGCTGACTGGCGAAGCATTGTCGGAGCACAACCACAGGCGCATAGAGGCTGTCGAGGAGAGCGCAAACAAGGGAGACCAGCGATGCTTTTTCCTCCCCCATGTAGTACCAGCTCCGTAGCGTGTTGCAGAACATGACGGAGAATACTCCGTTTATTTATCATTTCTTTTCCTAAAGAGCGAGATGATGCCGTCCACCGCCGGTGGCCACCTACCCCATGACGTAAGACGGCAACCGGACCAGGCTGCACCGACGGCCGACGCCCGCCGCCCGAGGCTACTAAGAAGTACAAGTGTGTCCGGTCGGGTGAACAAGGAAAGGGCGGCTCCAGCGCGAGACACAGTGTTCACTGTGCACCGCGCACCATTCATCACCATAATTGGCCGGCAGTCGACGGCACATGCGCCGGGCTCGGCTCGGCCGGAGGTGATTGATGCGCGCCGCGTTTGGGGGCGGACCTGGCCCTGCGCGCTGCGCCCTCCCTCCTTCCGTGTTGCCCGTTTCCTGCTGCCTACCAGCCAGCCAGCCAGCCAGCTCCCCCACCCACCACCAAGCCCCGAGCGTCAGTCAGGTGCTCCAGCGTGTACCGCCCCTCCCCCTCCATACCAGTCGTGGCCCTCGCCCACCTGGCCAACCGCCACAGACAGGATGAGTAAGCGGCAAAAGTGGCCGCAGCCTCTACGTTCCACAGGGACAAACAGAAAAAAAAAAAACAAAAAAAAAAAAAAAACCGGGACGGCAGAACCACGCGCTCCATGACATGCACGGCCACGACAGGCACCAAACGCATCACGCTACGTGTCGTGGAGGGCCATCTTTGCGAAGGGGCTTTGAAAAAAGAAATCCATTCATCAGTGTCCTGAATGAGTGTGCAGGGAGACACCGCAAGTCGGCCTCCGGGGCTATGTACTGCCAACTTCCATAGCTGGCTCGAGATGTATATCCACATCCGTAGCATTCAAATCAACCCGTGTCCGATCTCTTATAAAACGCCATATACCAACAAGATTTTCCCCTTCTTGCCCGAGGAGCCCAGCCTCCAAGTGGCTGGTATCTGTACTAGTCCCGACTTGAATTCCTTCTCCCGTGAGATTCCACCGCTTGACACAAGACAGAGGATGGAGAGAGTGTGTGACAAGTTAAAAAGCGCGTAGAGCGAAGCGTACCAGCCAGTTCGTTCATACAGTCCAGTGAGTGTGCCTTGAATATGTACAGCGAAGGACGAAGAAGTGTCACATGAACAAATTTGTGCCCTTGCCTCGGGGCATGTCGAGGAATGACCGGCTTCAAATCCAAAGAGGTGCGACTGACTTTGTGTGGTTTCCTTCGGGGGGAAAGAACATTGCAGAAAGTCCCTGAACAGCACTCAGATATTCATCAGGGCTGAGCTTCTGTAGGCCTCGGTGATGGAGATACTGCTGTTCCTCGTCGATGGATTCGAGGTGACTGCTGACGCTGTACTCCTCTGCGAGCTCATTGACTTGAGCCAACTCCTGCCCAAAGGGATGGGACTCCTTGGTCTGCACTTGGGTCACGACCGTCGTGGTGGGTGCTGGTCGAAGCGCCGGGGTGGCCTGCTTCTGGACGAGCGGCAATGAGGCGTGCGAAACCGATGACGCCCTTGTGGAAGTTGAATGGGAGCGAGAAAAAGGCTGGCCAGCTTTGGTGGAAAAGGAGTGGTCGGAATCTCGAGACATGCGCGAGACAGATCTCTGGCGGGCCAGAGCTTCGTATGAGTTCTTCTTGGTGTGGGAGGGAGAGCGCTTGGGGATTGCGGGAGGCTTCCCCTCGACGGGCACGGTCGTGGATGCCGATGAGGCAGCTTTGAAATAGCAGGACAGATGATTCGGCTCTGGAGACGATACATCGGGACTGGTGGGGGGCGTGGAATCCGCGTTGCTCTGCAATTCAACGTCTGAACTGGACTTGCTGGCGGTCGAGCTGCTGCGTGATGAACGAGGAATGTCGGGAGCGTTGTAGGACAGCATGTTGGTGGTGTGAAGGAGCTGTACCGGAGCCGAAATCTTGTCGCGGATGTTGTAGGCAACCTTGGTAGTGTTGCTTCGTTGAGGCATCTTGGCCGCGTCGGCTTGGTCGCTGCCACCTCGCAGACGAGTCGTAAAAGCGCGCGACAAGGACATGTTTTTAGCTGGACTTGCAAAGAGCAAAGGTGGAAGAAGAGACTCGATATGGTGGGAAGGGACCTTCGGCTCGCGTATGAGACCCTGGCCGGCCAGTGCAGACTGTTTACGTGTGACTCGGATCCGTAAGCGGCCAAACTGTGGAATGCGGCTGCCACGAGTGACCACGAACCACACTTTCCCAAACGGGCCTGACTGAGGAACGTTGCAGAGGATCACAGTCTATTGGGGGCCACTCGAGCAATGGTGGGCAGCACTTGAGCGCACGATGCTAGACGGTGTAGCTCAAGAGTGCGATGCGATGGACTGATCAGTGGCTGAAGGGGGAAGGTGGTTGTTGCGGGCTGCGATAGGCCGCGGTCGCCAGGCCGGTGAAGAGGCTCCTCGTGATGCGAAATACAAGATCTGGCTTGAGAACCAGGCCGCCAAGAAACAAAAGAGGTCAAGTTGGTCGGGTCGGCCACAGGTGCCGTGGTCGACAACAGGACGGTGACTAGATAGATGCTTGGTCCTGAGGATCGACGGTGAGACGGGGCGCCGTGCGACGGCTGGCTGATGACGCTGACTGCCAGGGTACAAAGGATGCGAAAGGACAAGTCGAGGCTGCTCGTCAATGCTGATTGGCACGGAGGCGCAGTGACGGGCAAGATGAAGCGATTCCTCGGCGAAACTCGAGTGCGATAGCCGGTTTGGTGGGTTTCACACACTGGGAAATCCAGTCCTAGTGTGGTGGAAACTGTGTGACGGCGAGGTGAGAAGAAAAGGAGGAATGATGAGACGAAAGTGAAGCTGCAAGTGAGAGAGACCAAGGCCGGCTAGTTTTGTTTGTCGAGAGAGACAGGGAGGTTAAAAAGAGCTAGAAACGGCGCCGTTGATGGTGCGGTGCTGGTGCGAAAGGAACGGTCAACGTTGTACTTGTCATGCAAAGCAGTTTGGCGATTCTTTTGTCGCGTCCGAATGCATGCAAAGGCGTGACTATTGTGAACTGGGCTGCGGATATAAAGCCGACTTCGCACTTGGCGGCTAGGGAGCGAAATTCGAAGGACCCAAGAATCAACGTGAGCTTCGGAGCTGTGAAAGGAACGAAGAAACAGCGCGGAATCAAATCACGTCAAGACAGAGAGAGACGGGCGGAGAACCGGGCGCGCGGACGAAGAAGCGAAGATGAAATCAAGGATGCGAGGCTGTCGACGGCAGGAAATATGAAGGCGACGGGAAGTCGACGGGAAGGTGACGGGGGATGCGGCAGGCGATGGAAAGATATTCTCCCGACACCACCAGCATTTTAGCGCGAACACATAAGTCATAAGTCGCAAGTACAACACACCCGAGTACAATAATAGTACAGGTACTAGTAATAGTAACAGTGCTAGTACTAGTACAAGGGGGTGCTAGAGCCCCAACTACAAGGCACCCGAGTACTCAGGTACTGCTGCCAGGTATCGGGCCACAATACTGCGCAGCACAGACGGGGGGAGACGCAGGCACAACTTGTGTGTAAGTATGTACAAGCAAACACAAGCACAGCACGAGCAGAAAACCAGAAAAAGGCACAAAGGGGCACGAGCGACGTGACTCCCTCCCTTCCCCACCCCCTCCTCAGCTTTTTGTTCTCATCCGGCTCCTCATCCGTTCAAAATGTTGACCCCTCCTAGCCCCGCTGGCTTGTTTGTAGGCTCCATCCAGAACGGAGTAGTCCGCGCGGCTACCACTAATCATGCCTGCCCCACATACTTTAGGTGATCGGTTGCCCTCACCACCTTTAGTAGTATTGACAATAAATTGTTCCCTTATTTTTTTGGTTTTTAGGCTTTGCCAGATTTGACGCCCTCTCGCCGCACGGACGACATGGCTGGCTCACCCCTGCATCACCGCTTGCCTAGTCACCAATTGCCCGCGAACCCGGCCAGTGAAGATTTGCTCACCTGCGCCGAGGCGCCCTTGTCGGACAGGCTGTGTGGATCCTCGAGGATCGATGATGCGGGCCTGACCAATGAAGCTCGAGGAACGACTCTGGCTAGCCAGGGGAAACCTTGAAGGGAATAAATACTCTGTGCTTGGAGGGCCAGGAGAGTCGTTTGGGCTTTTGACCATTGGTGCTGCTCTATTTTTTATTTTTTTCGGCCCACTCTCCCTTTTTACCTCCCCTACTTGATAACTACCTGAGGGCAACCATTACAAGTATTGGATGGAGGCATTGGTTTTGGTCAAGTATACAAGTATGCACTCCCTGGATTTCCACCTTGCTGTTGGGCGAAACACGGCTGCAAATGCGGCGTCATGCCTCGGTTCGGGCAGCACGACATTGAAATTTTGTGACGAAGCATTTCCCCGTGAATCGTCGTCTATTACCCGGTCATCATTGCTCGGCCGACGACTCGAAGCCGGTCCACTCGTCGCGTGGCGTCTTGGTTCACTCCGGCCCAAGGGCATATGTACAAAAGCTGTCGAGTTTGGTCCAGAGTAGCCATTACACGGTACTACTGCAACACATAAAAGGGGGAGTAGGGAACTAACAGGTGCCTCGGAGGTCAGCAGACACGCCGTAACATGCGCAGAACCGCTGGCGAGACTAGGAAGTGCCGCACTCCCTATCTCGGGGTGCAGGTCGAGAATCCACTTCCATTCAGCCTTCTCCAACAAGCGCCGTTAATACTGCCACTGCCACTGCGTACGGAGTAGTCTTGCTCGGATTCTTGCCCCGTGCCTTGGAAAGCTGGAGCTGCGAACCCTTTCTCAGCCATCGAGCACTGCAAACGCGGCCAGCCGTTGGATTGGCATGTCGATCCACGTTTCAGAGTTTGTGTGGCGCGCGGTGCCTGCACAAGCGTTGTTTGCCTCTGCAAATCAGCCCGCCAATGACAATGCCGAAATAGCACGGAGGTGGGTGCTTCCGTCGGCTTGCGGCCAGCCAGCCAGCTGGCACGGGTCGGCCAGGTGTTGACGGTGCCTACGTACCTAAGCCAAAAGTCACAAGTCAATGACACGTACTCCGTAGTTACATACAATACAGCACCCGCACCGGAACCAGTGACGAAGGCTATCCCAACGCAACCTCGGTCCAGACTTCAACACCACGTTGTGTCCGCCAGAGACTAGAACAATTTCGCGCGCGATACACAACATAGCCACCGTCGAAAGGAGTCTGCTCACTGAAAGAGTGGGGGGTCATAAGTTACCCGGGAAATAACGCCGTGGAGATCTTACGAAAAGGCAGAGGAACAGACCACCCAGACTCTTCGACTCCATGATCCCCCGCCAGTCTGCGTTTCGTCCCTACTAGTAGTTACTTATACAGCGACCGACCACGGGCGATCCACCAAACCCGCGTTTCATCTCGCCCGGGTTGCCGTACGACAGGTCCATGCCATCCCTAACTTGGATGGGAAGGTCGGACTCAGCGACGAGCAAGGAACGAGCAAAGACGAGGCAGAAGGTCCTTCTCTGCATAAATTCAATTTCATAATCCCTCCTGCTGCTCCCTGCGAGCCGTGGTATCAACTGCTCCTTGAATTGCAACCGACGTGAGCGTGAGCGAGCCACGCGCCGGCCACGAATGCGTCGTACAGCGAGCCAGCTGCCCAGTAGATGCATGCGCTTCTCATATGCCGGCATGTGCGCAATATCGTGCCCGCCCAACATCACCTCTTGCCCGCGCACGTGGGCAGTCCGCTGCCTCTTGGTCCACCAGCCACGGCGGGCTTGAGTATCGCCACATCCTCTTCATTTCGGCACCCCTACGGAGCACACTGAGGGGGAACCCCCCTCCCCCATATGGGGTTGGATAGTCGTAGACTCGTCGTGCCACTCAATCGCCCGGTCTGGTGTCGACGAGACTGCCCGCGGGCCCTTGCTTATGTTAAATCTCGGGCAAGGCGTCGACTTTATTATACTACAGAAAGACCACGCCGGAACTACTACCATGACCCCGGGAGCGCAGACGGCTTCAATGTTCCACTTTGCCGGGGCCTGTGCTTGGTGAAGACGATGACGCCCTACGGACTTTGGGACTGGAAATTGTGCCAGGACCCTGGCTGGATTTGACACGTCTTAGCAATGCCAGACGGCGCGTTGTTATCCTTGACTTGATGCTATTATTAGTCGTCTGATGGGATGATGTGTCTTTCGGCTTGATACAATGTAGCCCGACGAAAAAGCCAGAGACCGACGGTGATTCTAGTTACTACGGTGTAATTACTAATTGAACGGCTTATGTGTTTACATATTGAACAATATTTTGTCTCTTGCTAATCTATAACGGAACATGGGCATCGATCATGTAGATATTTGTCGATATCAAAACACTAATCATCTGGCTCACACGGACATACCACAGCCGTGCGTTGATACAGTATCAAAAAAAAGAAAAAAAAAAGGATGAATTTAACCCCGTGTTCCGACTCCACTTTCTTTAATCCTCGTCCATGGAATCGCCTTCACCATCCCCGTCTTCCTCAGATGAGCTGCTCTCGTCCTCCTCGACACCAACCAAACGGTCCTCAGTGGCGCCATCTTTCTGAGCCGGTATCCTCTGTGCAAAGACCTTGCGAACCGCGGCGTTGGTGCTGGTGTCCCAGACCTGCATGTTACCGTTGCTACCCGCCACGGCGAGCCGGAAGCCGACTTCAGCGTCCGGTGCGAATGTTGTGGCAAAGACTTTGCCGACGTCCAGGTTGCGAGAGACAACCATTGAGGGTCCGGTAGATTGAATGTTCCACAGCTTGACGCTTCTGTCTGTTGACCCGGTGGCCATGAAGCCCGGGATGACGGTGTTGATATCAAATGACGACACAGACTCGTCGTGGGCTTGGAGCGTCCAGACTGATTTGGTGGCGGTAGGGTTTGAGGGCGCATTTCGGACGTCGTGGTAGTGTATGCAGCCCTTCTCCGTGGAGACGAAGAAGTAATTCGAGTCATGCGGATCCCAGCGTACGTTCTCGACGTCGCTTTCCACACCCCAACGCGGTGCTTTGGCGTCGGGGGCTCGCATGTCCGCAGCCAAGACGGTGCGGTCGTAGCTACCGCTCAGCAGAACCGTGGCCTCGGTCTTGTGCCATGCCAGGGAGCACACCTTGTCCGTGTGATAAGAGTACGACTTTGCGCATTGCGTCGTGTTGAGATCCCATAGTTTGACCGTCTTGTCGGCCGACGCCGACGCCAGCAGATTGCGATGTTGCCTGTTGGCAGCGAGTGAAAGTACTGCATCTACGTGGTAGGCATCGTTGGCCTTGGCCTTTTTCGACTTCTTTCCTTTCTTCTTCTTCTTCTTCTTCTTCTCCTTCTTCTCTTCGCCCGACTCTACGTTTGCGCCCTGTCCGAGAATCGCGTTCGGGTACATGCAGTCGATGGTGTCGAGATCCCAAATCTCAATGTCTGGGTCCAAAGTTCCGATTGCGACGTAGTTTCCCTTGCCATTTTTGTCGCCGCCGGAATTGCTGACGGGCATGTCGAGCCACTCAAGCGCAAGAGGAATGGCGGGCAACATAATGTCGTGATGCACATAGAGGTTGTCGCCCTCGTCTTCGAATACGTAGACTTCAAGGTGGGCGAGCTCGTCCTCCACCTTGGCAGAGAGGATTAGGTTATCAGTGGCGAGAATCTGGAGGTCTTCTTTCTCTTCGTCGTCGTCATCCTCGTCTTCCAGAGTAATGTATGGATCGTCCTTGTTGGAGTCGTGGTACGCCAGTGCTTTGAGGTTCCCAAACATACCCATCCCCGTTCCGTCTGCATGTGCTTCGGCTCCGTCGTCATCGTCATCGTAGTGCTCTAAATCATACTCTTTCAGGTCGTCGTCGTCGTCGTCATATCTATGCCGGGGTTAGCAATCCGACTTTGGTCTTTCTTTTCTTTAAAAAAAAATTAAGAAAAAGAAAAGGTCGGCAGACTTGGCTTCGGTCGTTGACTTTGCGCCCTCCACATCCATACTCTCATCGTTATCTGCCTTGTTATTGTCTCCCTCGGAGCCCTCTTCTTCTCCTTGCGCATCCTTCAAGTCCTCCTCGGCATCGTCCAGTTGGAGCTTGGCGAGTTCAGCTATGCGCTCGAACTCACTTTCGTCCAAGGTATACTTTTTGGGAAACGGAGCCGCAAAGCCTCGAGGAACCCATTGAGCGGCCGTTATCATAGACATCTTGACCGACTAACAAGAATATTTTCCGGACTTTGCCAGCGATGCACATAGAAATGCACGCCGACCTGGAACAAATATCCGCCTGGCAGCGTCAAGTCCAAAAATTTTGGTTGTGGGGTTTATCGATAAGGAAGCTTGTCTGTCTTGGCCAGACAACTAACTGGTCGGGAAATCTTCGCGACTATTTCGATGGTGACCACGAACTACGGTGCTGACCGCGTCACGCGCAGAACTGGTTTTCCCAACGCAAGATTAGCTGCCCGGGGCAGCACAGCGACGACATGGCCGGGGAAAGAAGTTTTGACGGATACAATCCGAAGAGGAGAAGATTGGACTCGTCGCGGCCACCACACAGACTTCAGGATGGGTCTCGTGTCTCGACACCTCGGGCTCAATCTACCTACGGTGCTACCCCGTCAAGAGAATCCGAAAACCAGGGGCCAGACGAAGAAGACATTCTAGCACTTGATCGAGATTGGTACGGAGGTGACGAGTTGGGAGGCCATGCCTTTGGAGATGATACACACAATCCTTTTGCATCTTACGAGATCTCCGCCTGGGAGAGCCAACAACAGGAGTCTGCCAAGGCCGAAAAGATGGCGAGTCGATACGACGCAAGACAAGAACAACGTCGCAAAGAAAACGACGCATGGGAGACAAACAGAATGCTGGTCTCAGGTGTTGCTCAGCGAAGAGACATGATATCAGACTTTGACGATGACGAGGCGACCCGAGTACATTTACTGGTTCACGACCTACGACCACCATTTCTCGACGGCCGTACCATCTTTACAAAACAACTCGAGCCCGTTCCCGCGGTCCGGGACTACCAGAGTGATATGGCTGTGTTCAGCAGGAAAGGGAGCAAGGTTGTGAGAGAGGCCCGCCAGCAGAGTGAGCGCCAGAAGCAGGCTCAACAAGCAACCTCGATCGCTGGGACAGTACTTGGCAATATCATGGGCGCCAAAGATAACGACGAAGATAGCGCGTTACCTGGACCCGGTGAAGACGGCGTCGAGAACGGTGAATCCAAAGGCAACAAGTTCAGCCAGCACATTAACAAATCCAAAGGCGCCAGCGACTTTAGCAGAAGCAAAACGCTTCAAGAACAACGACAATATCTGCCGGCATTTGCAGTTCGCGAAGACCTCTTACGAGTCATTGGGGAGAATCAAGTCACCATTGTCATTGGCGAGACGGGTTCGGGGAAAACGACTCAGCTAACCCAATTTCTATACGAGGATGGATATGGGCGTACTGGCATGATCGGCTGTACGCAGCCTCGGCGTGTTGCTGCCATGAGTGTAGCGAAGCGTGTTGCCGAAGAAATGGAAGTTGATCTGGGCACAACCTGTGGCTATGCCATTCGGTTTGAAGATCACACCAGCAAGGAGACTGTTGTTAAGTACCTGACCGAAGGCATCCTGCTCAGGGAATCTCTTAACGAGCCTGATTTGGAAAGGTACTCGTGTATTATCATGGATGAAGCGCACGAGCGCGCGTTGAACACTGACATCCTACTAGGATTGTTCAAGAAGATTCTTCAACGGCGACGGGACCTCAAACTGATTGTGACCTCGGCGACCATGAATGCGAAACGATTCTCGGATTTTTTCGGAGGGGCTCCGGAATTCATTATACCTGGACGGACGTTCCCCGTTGATGTCATGTTTCATCGATCGCCAGTCGAGGATTATGTGGACCAGGCAGTCCAACAGGTACTAGCTATTCATGTTTCCATGGACCCGGGCGACATCCTGGTGTTTATGACCGGACAGGAAGACATTGAAATCACCTGCGAACTGGTACAGAAGCGGTTGGATGCGTTGAACGATGCCCCAAAGCTGAGCATTCTTCCTATTTACAGTCAAATGCCGGCAGATCTCCAAGCAAAGATCTTTGACCGGGCCCCGCCCGGGGTGCGGAAATGTATTGTGGCGACCAACATTGCAGAGACGAGTTTGACAGTGGACGGTATCAAATACGTAGTCGATGCGGGTTATTCAAAAATGAAGGTGTACAACCCCAAGATGGGCATGGATACCCTTCAAATCACGCCAATCTCTCAAGCCAATGCCTCGCAACGTTCCGGTCGTGCCGGCCGAACGGGGCCCGGAAAAGCCTTTCGCTTGTACACAGAAAAGGCTTTCAAGGACGAGCTATACCTGCAAACGATTCCGGAAGTCCAGCGTACCAATCTTTCAAATACAGTTCTCATGCTCAAGTCGCTGGGTGTCAAGGACCTGCTGGACTTTGACTTCATGGACCCGCCACCGCAGGACACCATTTCCACGTCCATGTTCGATCTCTGGGCTCTGGGAGCGCTCGACAACCTCGGAGAGCTCACAGAACTGGGGCGCAAAATGAGTGCCTTCCCCATGGACCCATCCCTAGCCAAGCTTCTCATCACGGCAGAGCAGTATGGCTGCAGCGAGGAAATGATTACGATTGTGTCCATGCTGTCGGTGCCCAATGTGTTCTACCGACCAAAGGAGCGCCAAGACGAGGCAGACGCTCAACGAGAGAAGTTTTGGGTGCACGAATCAGATCATCTGACATATCTCCAAGTGTACCAAGCGTGGAAGGCTCACGGATTCTCCGACGGCTGGTGTATCAAGCACTTCCTGCACTCGAAATCACTGCGTCGCGCCAAGGAAGTGCGTGCGCAAATCGTGGACATCATCAAGGCGCAGGGCATGGAAGTCAACAGCTGCGGCATGGACTGGGACATTATCCGAAAATGCGTCTGCTCGGGTTACTACCACCAAGCGGCAAAATACAAGGGCTCAGGAGAGTACATCAATCTGCGGACAAATCTGGCCGTCCAGCTTCATCCCACGAGCGCCCTCTACGCCGGGCACCCTCCCGACTACGTGGTGTACCACGAACTCATCCTCACGTCGAAGGTGTACGTGTCTACTGTCACGGCGGTCGACCCTCACTGGCTCGCAGACCTAGGCGGCGTGTTCTACTCGGTCAAGGAGAAGGGCTACTCCATCCGCAGCAAGCGCATCACGGAAACTGAGTTCAATCGTAAGATGGAAATCGAGGCGAAAATGGCAGAGGACAAGCGCAGAGACGAAGAGCGCAAGCAAGCAGAGGAAGAGAGGGCGACGAGGAAGAAGGCGCCCCCCGACGCCAAAAAGATCGTCACGCAGGGCGCAGTCAGGAAACCTGTCGTCAAGCGAAGGGGTAGAGGCTTTTAAAAAGCTGGAGCTGATGTGTTTTTATACTGTCACGCTGTAGACGCATGCACGGTTTACAGCAAAAGGATGGCGGGGATTCCTTGGATACAAATGATACCAAATAACTACACGCACATGCACGCACGCAAAATGCAAGTATCAATGACGTATAGTGAAACTTGTCTCCCCGTCAACGACATCGCGATCCTCCTGCGTGAGCTGCACGACCTTGGCATGTCGCGGTCCCTCGTCGACATGCTGGAGAAACTTGGACAGGGTGGCCTCGTCGCCCTGTGCTTCCCCCTCTACCTACATTGATCGTCGGATCAGGCACGCCATTCGAGGCAGGTTACATGAGGGTTGAAAAGGGACGGCTGGGACGACGGGTGGTGCAAACCTTGTTGTCCGGCGTGTTTCTACACCAGCCCGTGATTCCGCACTCTTGGGCTCTCTTTCTTGCAAAGTACCTGGCGTCGAATGTTATTTACTTCTGGACAGGTTTGATTTCTGGCTCGTCTGGACTCTTGGCGAATGTACCTGAACCCGACACCTTGTGCGTGCGACAGACAGTCAGCGAGATTCTGGACCACGCTCGAGCAGTTCATCAGTTGGTCTGGGCGTCAACCTTGCACGACGCCGCCATGTGCGACGAAAAAAACCTGCGGCGCGCGGGTTACTTTGAGAAGGGGGAAGGGAGCACGCTGGTGCACTTTGCGTGGCGGCTTACTCGTTTTGCCATGTTGCTTGCGTATGGTCCTCAGGAGCTGGATGGCGATGAAGTTGTCGTCGTCTCTGACTCTGGGCTGGCGAGGAAGGAGGGTTGTGTTTTGTAAATGCAGACAAGCCAATCAGAGCAGACAGAGCAGCTTTCGATGACGTCCGCAGCGCTACAACCGCTATCGATATCGGCTCACCCGCCGGCCCGTTCGTTCAACCTCAGAAAAACCACCCTCGCTCCCACTTCCTCCTCTCCTCCTCCAACCACCACCCACCCGCGACGGCCTCATCATCCTCATCTCATCCTCGCCGGTCCGTACACGATCCCCCTCCCCCCCCCACCCCCATGGAGCCGTCCCAGGACCCCGCTGCCGCCATAAGATTCCGGCCTTCCAAGAAGCGCCAGGCCTACCGCCAGCGCCCCGACGACCTCGCAAACCCCCATCCCCCCCAACAGCAGTCAAGCCAAGATGAGCAAGAAGAGGAAGCACAATCCGCCGTCACAGCCGCAATGCGCGTCCGCAACGCCCGCAGAGCCCGTCTCCGCGGCGTAGGATTCGCCTCCGACGACCACGATCCCGACCACGACCTGCGCCCCCAAACAGACCACGACCTCGCTGCCCCGGCAAAAGGAATCCCAGACCGCTTCATCCATCAAACAGGTCTCATCGCCACACTCAACGACAAACACATGTACGTCGCGCGACCTCGATCTACGCTGTGCTCCTCCCCCCCCCCTTCTCCCCCCAAGCAGCACCGGGGCGGCGCGCAAAAGCAAAGGCAAAAGCAAAAGCTAATCATTCAGGAACGAATACATAGAATCCCGCCTCTCCTCCGCCCGCGCCCCAGGGCCCTCACAACCCGCCCCCCAAACAGACGCATCGCCAGAGCCGCTCGCCGGCGCAGACCCCCAACGCTCCCACCACCACCAGCCCACCCGGCAGGGTAAACTCTTCGAGGTAGAGGTGCCGGCCGACACGCGCCGCGACGCCCAGAAGCAGAAGCGCCCGGCCTCGACGGATCCCCCGCGGCCCAAGCGCGGGCGCAACCGCCGCGGAAGCGACGACATGAAGCGCGACCAGCTCGTCGACGCGTTTCTGCACGAGAATAAACGTACGGGGCATTTCTCCCCCCTCTTCCTCTTCTTCTTTGACGCCATCAGGTCCCATACGACAAGTGCTGACCTTTGCTACTCGCAAACAAACCTCTAGTCGATGTGTACGACGTCCCCGTGCAGAATAGCCACGTCGACGGCGAGAGAGACGGCCGCTCCGCCGACGACCGCATGGCAGACGAGTTCCGCCGACGGTACATGGATGAAGTTGCGGCACGGCGGCTCAGGAGACGCCCGCCGCCGACGAAGCAGCAGAAGCAGCAGCGGCAGCTGCAGCAAGCCAATGTGCTCAAGGGCCCAAAGTTGGGTGGTAGTCGGAACGTGAGAGCCGCTGCGAGGAATATACTGCTCAAGGAGAAGCAGGAGAAGGAGAGGGAGAAGGCTGGGAGGTGGCCGTGAACCCCTCGTGTCGCGGTCCAGTTGAGTTTGGATAGTGCAATGGTTCTAACACGGGGGCGCAGCACGAGTTTGACACACCCAGACGGACCCTGTGTGATTGGTGTTTCAGGTGCATTTACGAATTAGTTACAATGTGACTCATCGTTGGCGACTCGCTCAAAGCACGTGTTGTCTATCCAGCCGAATTCCTACGCGCAAATAGGTGGTCTTTACCAATGGCAAAAAGGAAAAAAAGTGTATTCAAGTGGGACATTGCGCCTAGCACAAAAGGATTGGGACATCATCGTCTTGGCATTAATAGTAAAAATCACACCCATGACCTTGCATGGGCCAACCATGATCGTCAGACGTCAGACAAAGAAGAAGCCACCCAGCCGGTATTCCTATATCCAACGGTCTGTTTATCCCGAGCTTAACGCCGACATCAAAAAAAAAAAAAAAAAAAAACTACGAGAATATAAAATAAAAAGAGGGACCCCATTGAAATCATCATCGGCGTTTGTATCGGAAGATTTGACGTACCCTGGCACAACTTTGTGATGGCTGATAAACCAAATGGGCCGTGAGCAAACCAAGCAACCCAGTGTGGAGAAATAAAAATGAAAAAGAAGTGATGGACACGCCCAAGAGGAAAAATCAATGCTGATATACGAGAGTCAAGACCTGTACTGTAGGGTAGTTACGATCTCCCAAAATACGCCGAGGCATCAGTGCAAGTATTTAGCCCATCTTCAATTTTGAAGCAGGCATAAAAAGGAGAGGACGGGCAAGGCAGAGCAACAAAACATTAGAATAGCCAAAAGGTCTTAACCGTCACAGAGTCATTCATCTGATGTCGAGCTGGAAAGGCTTGAACCGACCGCCGATGGTAGCACAGCGTGGGCACTTCCTCCGGGCTCCAAGTTCTGCCATGAGCACCTCGACACATGTCGAACATAGGCCGCAAATGCATTCGGTGCAGGCGTAGGAGCTCTTGAGCAGCGATAGTTTTTGGCAAGCTGCGCAGTAAATCTGCGTGTTTTGCGACGAGTAGGTTGGCGAGGAGTCAGACAGGCCGCGCGATCCGATGTGAAAGTTCTCGCCGCTTTCGCCGCTCTCGACCGAGGGAAAGGGATCGACACTGTCTTGGTTATATGAAGGGGGTGTCAAGGCTTGCTGCAGCGGGGATGCTTGGTAGTTCCCAGATTGAAATTGAGCATGGGACAAAGGTGGTACGGAAGCTCGATGAATTGATACTGGAGACTGCGGTACCTACGATTCTGTTAGCGGGCTTCGCCGGTCCACGTAGGTATTTACATTGATGAGCCTTACTGGAGTGCGATCTTCGTCCAAGTCGCCAGCCGCAGAAGCAGCCTGGTCCGCGGCATCGATCAGGTCTTCCCATCGTTTGCCAAAGTCGGCCGATGGCTCTGCTGACAAGGCTTTCCTGTCGTTGGCGGGTCTGAAACGATCTTCATTTTGGAAGCGCCGAAACCAATCAGCAGCGGATCCGCGCGAGCTCTTCTTTTTGTGGTTGGATTCACGTCCACGCTTCGTTATAGATGGCTTTCGTGGACGACTGGGACCCAACGGCCTCTGAAGAGGAGGGAGGGTGGAGGAGCGGCCCGGGGGCGAGTGGGCCAGCAGCGACGGAAGTATCTCGCGCTGTCGATTCACGTTGGACGTATACGGATCGCTCGTGACATCGTTATTGGATAAATGCAGCGGGGGCAATTCAATTGATGTCCGAGGAATGCGGCGGCCATCGGAATCTGAATAGTAGCCCTAGTACGACCATGCCAGAGCAGTCAAAATGTCAGCCACTCCCCAGGAGCCACACGCAGTTGACAAAGCCCATTTGGCAGCGGGTAGCAGGACGACTTACATCCACATCGACATCTCGTTCTGACTTGACGCCGTGGAGCTCTGCCAAAGCTACTGCGGCATTTGCAGCCCCGAGCAGTGAGCCACCACCGCTTGTCGTGTATTCATCGCTATGGCGAGGGGTGCCCGGGTTGCTAGAGCCATCGCGGTAGTACGTTCGTCGGTCATGGGCAACTGTGCCTGTGCGAAACCGGCTATTAGCAAAACGCGGCCTGTCGCCTGTAATCCAGGCAGACGGAAGTGACAAACTTTGCGAGGTTGAAGTGGAAGCTTGATCAGCTCGATGATCTGAGGGAGGGGAATTGATCATGAGCAGAAAGCTTTCTTCTGTGGCAGGAAGCTTCGGGATGTAATGCTCTGGGTGAGCTCGGCGAATGTGCTCCTGCATTGAGCGGTAACGCTTCTCCTAAACCAAAGATGGGACGAGTCAGACCTGGAGCAATACACAAGCCGAAAATGGACACGTTCAAAGCCGAGGATGAGACGTTGGACGGAGAGTGCCTCACAAACGATTGCTGATCAGGACCACGGGACGCCGGGGCTTGGGATTGCAACGAGAAGTCGCGAATGGAACCAAGACAGCAGGCAATAAGTACTTACACCAATGCATCGCTTGCGACAACTTGAGCCATCCTGATTGCGAAGCGGGCAGACAACCTCATTATTGGCGTCAGTGATTGAAAAGGACGATGTCAAGGACGTCCGAGGCGGCATCTTGATTGACCCCACCATGCGCCTGGCCGCGGGGAGCAACAAGTTGGCGAGATGAGTCGAATGAGTAGAGCTCTAGAGTCTGCCAATTGACAAAAAAGGAGCTATGCCAAGCTTTGGCATCACAAAGCTCTTGTTGGATGAGGCGGTTCAAGACGCTGCATGCACCAATGGCGGCTTGTTGAAAAAGCTGTGGCCGAGCAAGGAAGGGGTTTGTTGAGCGACGACGTGGGCGCCTGGCTGACAATCCCGAAGACTGCGATCTGCCTTGTGATCAGAGTCCTGCAACTGATGGAAATGGTAGCGAAGACAGATGTTGAAGACGGAAGGCGAGCAGAAAATATATAGAAACAATAAAGAATTCGAAAAGTCAGGACTCGCGCAGGAAGCCTTGGGTCGGCCAGCTTGACCCTGGCCAGACTGCAGCTTGTAAAAGAAAGGGTGGGCGCAGAAGATGGAACGTGATTCGAATGTCTCGAGAGGAAGCGAATATGGGAGGCAGGCCAAGTAAACAAATGTTGCTGGAAAAGGTTACAGAGGAGGATAATTGGCAAAAAAGCAAAGTGTCTTCTTTGCCAGCTGGCTGTCGGCGATAATAATGGTATTGACGTCGGGCCCAAGGAACCGACGCAGCTTCGAAAACGCCGGAAGTCAGTATTGCAGACGAAGCTTGGTCTGAAGGCCGACGGTAGTCTGGCAAGCTGCAAGATGAGTGTCGGCGGTCGCGAACACGCCTCCGAGGTTGGATAGGCAGGAGGATGACTAGTAGTGGTAGCTGGTAGAAGAAGGTGAAGATGGAAGATGGCAGGTCGAAGGTCAAAGGGTCAAAGGTCGCAGGTCGCGGGCCCCGGGGTTCCAGGCTCTCAGTTGCAGGCTGGAGTTGCTGGGAGGATCCGATGAAGCTCCTGCCGGTGCCGAGAAACCGTATCGACCACGACAATACGACCACGTCGGGATGGGGGCTGAGAAGGACGAGGAACCAATATTTGGAATCAAAAGAGCAGCTTGAGAGCAGAGGCGAGCTCGTGAGAAGGGGGGGAGCAGAGCAGCTGAGCAGCGAGAGCAGGTGAGAGCAAGTGGGTGGGGACGCTGCTGAAGTCGATTGGCGTTGACGGTTGATGATGAGTGATGAAGGAATTGCGCCGAGTCCTGGAGCTGGTGGTGGGCGAGCTACTTCAGACGGTCCCAAGTTCTGACCCCATAACGACGACGACGACGACAATGAGGGAGGTTGTGCGGGAGGAGCCAAGTCGGTTCCGAGGTCGAGGTCGCAGAGTGGGAGGACAATTCAACACGGATCGACCGAGGTGGGCAACGGGCAATGAAATGAATGGGCAAAGCCAGCGGCCGAGCTGTCGAATATTTGAACGTCGACCTTGGACCTTGTACTAAGTACTCCGCACCAACCAAAGCACACCACCACCGCCAGTCTGGCCACTCGAGCAGACATCGCTTGCTTGCGCCGCCGCTGTCCATGTCGCCCGCCCATGCGGCCTCGTCTCAGCGCCCCGGCGGCCTTTCAGTGTCAATCAAGCCTAGGCCGGCTTGGTCGACAAAGACCACCGCCAATTGACCACCTGACGAGTAGCGCGCCGATTAACTCGTGTGGTTCCGAGCTTGTGCGCAAGACGGCGGAGGCTCGAGGTCCCCTTTTTACTTTCCCTTCCATGCGTCTGCCCCCCCGGTGCTCGAGTAATGACAGGGACCTCACCTCCAGGCGGCGAGCTGCGTCTCCGAGGCGGGCGGCCGGTCGACCTCTCCAGTCTCCAGGTACGTTGAACATGGACGTTGAGCTCATGTGGCCACCAGAAGTCCATCTGGAAGAGACCAGTAAAATGCACCGCAATAAGTTACAAGGTCGGATGGGTTTCTGAATTCTGCCACAAAGCTCAGTTTCTCTTGGCCTTGCTTGGCCCTTCGACGCTAGCCAGATCCCGCCGGCGCAAGTGAAGACCTCCAGCTGTCGCGACTCTCAACCCTGGACACTCCTCGCGCTCCCGACGCTCTGATGAAGCTTATGGGCGGCCGGGGCGTTCAGGAGGCGTCTGGCACAAACACCTGAAGCACTTTCAACACCAATGCTAGCGGATCGCAAACGTGTCTACTCCCTTCTCTGAGTGTACATGGTATTATTGAACAGCCTTGGGCCGTCTCCATTCGTCACGAGCCCGCCGGTTTGCTATTCAGCGGCACAATACATCCACAGTTGTATGTACTCCGTGCTCCGTACTCCGTACCCTCCGACTGACTCGGACTAGCTGATGGCGGCGGGTCCTGATGTCGAATTCCAAGGCTAGTCCATTTGGAGCCGCCGAAAGCGATCAGAAGAATAACTTTTCCCTACCTAGTACTCTCGGGCTTCTCTAGTAGCCTGCCACGCCGTTGGCCACGCCGTCTCCTGCCTTTTGCATCATCGGCGGGTGGCCATATCTAACTGCTGAGCTGCATGAGTAAAAAGGGGGAAGGGGGGGGGAATAGTGTTTGGAAAGCGAGCTGATGAACAGGCGAGATACTCCCCAGCTTGCCGAGCTCCATCGCAGCTTGCCCTAGCTTCGAGATCAAGAGCTGACCACCAGCTCCCCCAAGCTCCTGACCAGCGCCGTCGCCTACGGCGTCGGTCGGGGTGGTTGCAGTGCTCCAGCATCAGTCTTCTGTCCGGAATTCCATGTCAGTTTCGGTGCCATGTGGACAATTGACGGCTCCGTACATCATGTACCCTGTCAGTTTAGATTCGACGTCGCAGGAAGTTTGGGCGTGCAGCAATGATGCTGCGAGCTGTGACTACTATGTGGTGGCGACAACTGGTGGATCCGCGTGGGGCAAGGGGAGTTGAGAAATATTGCCGGCAGCACAGCAGCCAGAGCAGCCCAAAGCTCCCCGTGGAGACAATTACCGATTACCGGAGTGAGAGAATAACTGAATAACTCGCAACTCGAGATCCCAAGGCCCGCGGTAGACTTGTCGGGTGATTGATGCTACTGCGCGCAGCACTGAGGGCTCCCGTGGAATCGGGACTCTGGCCCGCTGACGTGGCAAATGGTGCCGGCATCGACAATCCGTGTCCAAGAACCGGAGTAGAGTGGACTCTAGTTTCCGGGTTGCCCCCTACTGCTCCCGCCAACTTTCGTAATGCGCGAGAAGTGTTCATGTGGACAGAAGTCGCCCCTGGTCCGCCTTGCCTGCAAGAGGAGCCTGTGCCGTCATGCAGAGAGGCCAGAGAATTTGCATGTGGAAGCATCGGCACAAAACGAATGGGACCAATATGGCATGCCTCTTTGGGGTTGGAGCAGGTCACCGGCCGGCGAGTCCGATCAGACAACGACCGCCACCGAAGCTCAAGCAGACTCCCCGACTCAATGACTAGAGCACTTCCGGCTGGCGGCTAATGATGGATGGGATGGTGGTGCACGGTGGCAAGCTGATAGCAATCGGCTCCGTGGCTCTTCGGACGTCGAGCCCGGATTCCCAGAGTATCAAGCCTCGCAGAACAGTATTGACGGTCAAGGCCCAGTCGACGCAGGCAAACACGGACGTACTCTGCACTTCCTTGCCTGCTGTTAGCCAGTGTTTCACCGCGACACAATGGCCAAGCCATTGCCCTCTTGACTTTCTACCGCGTACTACCCCTGGATCATTGTGAAGGAGGGATGGGCTGGATGGGCTTGTCTCGAGCTTCGACCCAGCCGCCAATGACCATCTAACGCGGCGTTCCAGGGCGTCGGGATGGATGATGGATGGAAGGGTGGACGGTGCAAGGGGCCGGGTTGACTTGGAGCTGCAAAGAAGACCTTTTAATGTTACCACGAGAGCTAAGGCCACTTGACCGCCTTGCACTGCTGACATCGTTTAGCACCCCAGCCAACAGTTGCCGCCAGGCCGTCCTGGCCGGCCTCACAGGCCATGAGTCGATTGCTTTGGCGCCAGCCAGGGTCCCCAGTACCTGCCAACTGCCAATATTGAGCCCTCGAAATGTTCCAGTAACCTTCTAATAGTACTTGAGGCATCAATCGGATTCTGCAGGTGTCCATCGCTGCCGAGGCGTCGCATCCACACCAAGTACTTAAGTACTTACCTAAGGTACTTACTTAACCACCCAAGTACGTGGGTAAATACCTGAATACTTTGGCTACTTAGGTATTAAGTACCTAGGTAAGTACCTAGGTAGGTGCTCCAACACGGAGGAGACCTGGGTCCAGTGCCTACTGGGAAGTACTTACGGAGTACCTACTTAAGTAAGTACCTAAGTAACCAACTCAAGTTCCCGCCCTGGTGGGTAAGCAGGTCTATCGGTGTCGTGACTGGGGCCTGTCACCGCCTGCGTACTAAGTACTTGAGTAAAAGACTGCTGAAGATAAGCCCAGCTGACAGCAGCTTTTATCGCAACTTGAACTGCCAGGCGGTGACCCCGCGTGTGTGTGGGTGGGAGGGCTGCATAGGCGCGGGGGCGCTTCCATGTCAGGTGGGGCGTCTCTCGGGAGGCCGAGTGATTCGTTGCGCCCTTCCCGACATTGAGAGCTCCAGAGAGCGTCATTCCTGCTCGCCATCAACTATCGCATCAACCAGCTTACTTAGATGCAGCCGAGCCAGCCTTGCCCTCACAAGACTACCAAAGCTGGCGACACAGCAGCATGAGATTATTTCATCCTGTTCCCTGTTCGTCTGCTTGCTGACACCATGTCGACTTGGAGGGCGAGAGCGGCCATGGATGACTCCGACTCGGGAACTAGTTTAAGGCTGTCTAGGAGGCTGGCTGGTATGCAACTGACCAAAGTGCAACCACCAGCACTGGTATGTTAATTTGTTGCCATGGAATTTGGGGTTGGTACTCCTCATCAAAGCCTTCCGTTGCAGCTCCCACGTTGAATTCCTCAGCTGTTCGGACGGGCGGCCTGCGCATACTGTCGTCGACCTCAACAAGAGAGGTTCTTTTTAGTCAACTTTTTCTCGCAGTACGACTGGGGATGGGAATCAAACCACCACTGAGCACATATATTCCATGCAAATAGATGAGCCGGATGGACATTCTAACGGCGTTAGATATGCTTCCGGACGCTGTTCCATACGCGACTTATTCTTGCAGTAGCCTCATCGACCCTCTCATACCAACATACTGTCGACAAAATGCTCCGAAGCACAGGGTCTTGGTTGCGCATAATGCCAACTGTGAAACACTCTGCAACATCTTGTCATTGTTTCGGCGAGCTACGCTTTTGTTGACCAGACAGGCAGCATGAGCCAAAACCCGCGGCTCATAACATCTGCCTCGTGCGCAGTTGTTTTGCCAGGCGGCTTTTTCATCCCCAAAAAGAGCCTCTTTGGCCATTCAAAACGCGCCCACCAGCCTCCAGAATGGCACTTAGCATTCGACAGCTGAATTGGGATGCATCATTCTTACTTACGTTTGAACCAGTTCGGTCTGATCCCATCGGTTGTGTAGGGGTGCCCCAGCTGTTCCGAATTCTCCTCGATCCGTGGCTTGTCGGACCGTCAAACATCTTCCACTCCAAATTTTCCTCTACGACTCATGTTCAGGGAGCATGCGTCTCAACGTTACGAGACCTACCTGAGCCTGACCTAGTTATCGTCAGTAATGGCCGCAGCGACCACTGCAATGAGGCTACCCTTCGGCAGCTCGCACCCTGCGGCACGAAGACGACCATACTAGCGGAGCCTACGGCGGCAAAACTAATTCGAAGCTGGGGATATTTCGATGAGAGGAAAATTGTCACCCTTCAGCGATGGCAGGACCCTCGACACACTGGCCGAGACACTGCCATTAGAATACCTATACGCTCTGGTGTGGCCGGCGGAGACGGAGGCCTCGTGACTGTTTCTTTCATTTCCCGGCGAAGAAATACGAAAGGGGTCGATTCGGCAATAGGAATAACGTACAGACCGACGCCCTCGGGACTATTAACCTCTCGATCGCCACCGCCCACAGCTTCCACTCGTGTCTCAACTCCTTCGTTAAAGTTTGCCTCAGGGACAGCGAGCCCAACCGACCTTTATACTCCCGAGACCCTCGACACGCCTACTTTACCACTGCTCCCAGCTTTGCCACCACTTAGACCTGCTGAAAGCCCCGTCAGTCACCCGTCCAAGGCAGGTCGATCCTTAGCCGCACTTCACGCCAGGAACCGGAGGGCATCTGGGGTATCCGTGATATTGTCTCCCCACGGCATCTCCTACAGCGCCATTGAGGGGTACGCAACCTCACACCTTGTCTCCGAAGCTACGCTGCCGCTCACAGCTCTTCTACATTGCTTTGATGCCATATCCCAGCCGTGGTGGCTCGGCGGCAACCTCACGAGTGGCTTTCACGACGGCCAAGAGATTATATCTAAGCTGGGTGCAAGAGCCTGGATCAGCACGTACGACGGAGACAAGTTTATCAGAGGCCTAGCCAAGCGTTTGACCCGGAGGAAGAAGTACAAGACTTATGAGGTGCGTCGCTTTGTGCACGGCGTGACGGCTGGCGTCCACGGCTCCCGTACAGCGGATTCCAAGAGAGGCGGAAAGATGGACAAGCCCACTGAAATCATGGCTCTCAACGTTGGTGAAGAAATCGTCCTGACGAGTGACGGGTTGTGGGTGTCGGAAGAAACGGCCGTCGTTGAACCAGGCTGCCTGAACCGTCACTTGAGTATTCCCTATCTGCTCTCTGCCAATGCCTGCGGGGAGGGCATAGGCTCGCAGTTCAGGGTCAGTCAACTCTGGCCGAGCATGTTTCTGGCTTAAAAGGCTCAGAGCTGTCCTGTTGTTCACACCTTGTTGCGCCAATATACGACGTCAGCGCTTCGATCGCGTCGCATAGCCGGCGGGAAATATGGTATGATACTCGTTTCTACCTTTTTGCCCTTTACGTCACGCATGCTCAGCCGCACTAATGTTTCATAAGCTCCAAGTCATCTGAGCCTGGCTTCATCCAGAGTACTTGATATTTAATACTCCGATATGAAATGGTGTTAATGTACTCCGTATCTTGCTCCAAATCCAGCCAAGTATTTGAAATGGGGTCGGTCTTGTCTGCTGCGGTAACAAGAATAATAAAAATGAAAATATAAAAAACAAACGAAAAAAATTAAAGAGAGCCACAATATCGCGCCACAACACACATTCCACTCGAGTAGCTCCTGCTTTAAGCTTCAGAGCGGCTCGTATCTCCGTTCGAAGGGTATCATCCACCCCAAAAGCTTGGATCACTAGCCAACCAGTCATCAATCCCAACCATTTGCCCTCTGTGAATGTCCTAATTCCCATGCATTGTGTTTCATGACATGTTCTCATTCACCCAGCTCAATTTTGATTTTTTGATTTTTTTTTTGATTTTTTTTTTTTTTTTTTCCCCCCTCCAGTCCCTACTTGAGCTGTCTCAAGATTTCGCTCAAAAAGTCCTCAAAACTCAGCGTGATGAAGCCGTCCCGGTCGTCGTCGTACTTCTTGAAAACATCCGTCATGCGCTTGAGCGAGATGCAGCTCTGCACAAACAGATCGAAACTCATGACGCCCTCGTTGCGCTTATCGTAAGTGCGGAAGAGCAATTCGACAAACTGGGGGCTGAGGCGGTAGCGGAACGCGATCAGGGCATCGGTGAACTCCTGGAGAGAGATGTTGCCGCTGCGATCGACGTCGAAGCGGTCGAACAGGGTACGCCAAGAGGCAAGGAAGGACCATAGTCCGCAAAACTCCTCAAAGTTGATGGTGCCGCTGCGATCAGAGTCGAACATGCGAATCATCATCCGGACGGTTTGAATGTCAAACGCTGTCCAGTCGCCGTTCACGAGAGCTGCCGAGAGTTCCTTTTCGGAGAGCTGGCCGGTGTCTAGCGGCATGTCAGCGATGTCACGCCGAGAGGGTCTCGTTTTTGTTCAACATGGCGGAATGACAACCTCGGCCGGCCTGCGTGTGCGCGGTGGCCGCACTTCTGGTTGTCAAGTTTCTGAAAAACTTACTGTCCTTGTCTACAGCCCGGAAGAGCGGCAGCAGTGTCGAGTCGGGGCCAGACGCGGAATCTGGGGTCGGCGGGGGTGCCGAGTGGTTCTGTGGTGGTGTTGGGCGACTTTGAGGCTGGGAAGCAGGTCGAGGTGCGGCCGGTCCGGGTGCATGGCTGGAGCCGCAATGAAAGGTTTGGCCGTGGGCTGGCTGAGGATGGGGCGCGGAGTAACTGGCTCTCGGGATTGCTGGAGGGGGTTTCTTTTCGTAACGGCTTTGCTGGTGCGTCTGCGGCGGCGAGGAGCCAGACTTCTAGAGAGGTTGAGAAGAAAGATTGGGTTAACATGTGTGTTTTGGACGGCCAAGGCGCGTGTAGAGCGAGAGCGCCTCTTGTCTCCGCGCGGCCATGTAAATTTGACTCCCGGACGAAATTGAATGACCTACTCGTTCGGGCTCGGGGAAACTTGTGGACGGGAGAGAGAGCGTTAACAAACACATGTCATGGGGTTCGATGTGCGGTATCGCGAAGCAACGATGAGGGGTCGAATTGGTACCTGGGCAAGGCATCTGGATCGAAGGGCCGGTTGTATGCCATGGTGCAGCAGTCCTTTGCTTGACTGACGTACAGCGGGGATGGCCAAGGCTGGGGTAGAAATGAGCGAAACGGCCAGGGTGCCGAACTGCTTTATACAGACGGACAAGCAGCAGGGCTGATTCAGGCTTTGTGTTTGACTGAGGCTGAGAAGAGACGTTCGGTTCGGTTCCAACTGCGTACTTAACCAAGCATCAAGGTCCATTGTTTGCCCCAGCTGCTCCGAATTATGGAGTCTGTAGCCCGAGCGTCACCAACATTGCGCCAAGTGCCCAAGAAGTACAAGTAGGTAAGTACCTACTTCTTAGGCAGGGCATGTACTTGGCAGGACACGCCCGAGACACCACATGTCCACCACCACCACTGTGCCCGCAGATGGCCAGCACCTGCATGGGGTGCCGACAGCCGGGTCGCGGGTCCGCCCGGCGATGAACTACATTGATTCGAGAAGTTTCGTGTTTGTTCAACTACCAGGCGGCAGATGGGTTGGGCATGCCGCTCCCATTGACACCGGCGGACGTCTAAACTCTATGAGCGCATACCTAGGTACTTACTTACCCAGATACCTAGGTGCCCATGAGGCTATGTAGGACGCGTGGGCCACGCGCGCGGCCCCGATTTCCAACGGCAGCAGAACTACTACAAGGTGCTTTAAAATCATTACATGCTGGTTCAAAGCTGTCTTGTCATGGCTGATGAAGCTGAGGCTGGTCCAAAGAACACCTCGGTACCCCCCCGCGCGCGCTATAGAGACGTACCTAGCAACTTGAGTATGGGCTATGGAGACGATGACGATCGTGCCTTCCCCTGGCAATCACGTTGTCGCCCCACTTCACATCAATGGGTCTGGGGCCTCCGAGAAGCCGCCCGGCCCTGGCTAATAAAACATCTGCCATGATATCAAGCTGCAAGGAGCACCACGGTTCCTCATCTACTCTGTGGCTGCCTTTCTGGCTGTAACAAGGTAGTTACCATGCCCGCCACGGCCAACACAACCGATTACGAGACTGCATCCGAGTTCTGGCTCTTCGGCTACGGGTAAGTCCCTTGGTATCCTGTTCTTCTATCCGCTTGATCTGCTTCCACATAGCTAATTGCACCGGCTACTGCAGGAGTCTCATATGGAAACCGCCGCCACACTTTGGTACATACATGCTATGTCCTCTTCGTCCTTCCATGGACGACCCCGTGCACGTGCATCAATGTAAACTGACCGTCTCGTTCTTGGGTGCCGCCAGATAGAAGAGTTCCGGGCTGGGTAAATGGTTATGTCAGGAGATTCTGGCAGGTATGTACAAGGAATCAGGAAACATACTCGCCCCCGCCTTGAGTCTCTACTTACACATCCTCATCGCCAGGCAAGGTTGGTCTCACGCTCCTCCTTGGGCTACATGATGGCGACAATTGTCCGATGTCCCCCCTCCCCCTTTTTCCCCCTTTTCCAACTTTTGACCCATTTCTAGTGAGGACCACCGTGGTACGCCAGAGGCCCCTGGTCGGGTTGTCACCCTGATCGAGCGCTCTTACTGGGAGAAGCTGACAGACCACCACGATTCGGCGCCAGAAAAGGTCTGGGGGGTCGCGTATCGTATCGTGCCGGAAAAAGTGTCTGAAGTCAAGGAGTACCTGGATATCAGAGAGATCAACGGCTACTCCATCCACTACACACCTTTTTATCCCGCCGACGGGTCAACGCCAATGAAGACTCTGGTGTACATTGGCACGCCAGATAATGAGCAATTCGTCGGCCCTCAAGATCCCCAGGCGCTGGCACGGCATATCTTCAACAGCAAAGGCCCAAGCGGTCTGAACAAAGACTATCTTTACGGCCTTGAGCTTGCCCTCAATGAGTTGTCTCCGGATAGTGGAGATCATCATGTCAGCGACTTGGCACAACGCGTTCGAGCTCTCGAACAATCGGTCAACGGAACTTCATCCTAGGGTCGAACAAGCGGGGCTCACTTCAGTGTTTTTTTAATCTCGACCTCCTCGGCAATTAGTATACAGGAAGCCTGCCGACTCGGGATAGACGCTTACATATAAAACGGCATGCTTTTTATAGACAACCCCACGGAGCGAGAAACACCTTTTTTTTTAAACCCTATCCTTTTACTTTCTTCAATCTGGTGATGTGGACTAGCTTTTGCCGCGCAACCCTGTTCTCTCCTCCCTCCATCCAATAGATGCAGCCTGCTCCTCAGCGTGGTTTGTTTATCATCTTCGCAATCGAATTTGTTGGCCGTCACTTCTGTTTAAGTCGCATTTGGCAGGTAGTTATAGACCATTATCGCATCGCCGCCGTTTCTTTTCAGTGGACGTATTCCAACCCTCTTCGGATACTCAAAAAATAGGCAGGAAAGGGACATTGTCCCTATGCAAATAAGACGGAGAGATGCACTAAAACAGGGCACCAGAGTGAACATGCAGCTTCAATTGAGCCGGCGCCAATGTACCGAAAACTAGCGGAAAAGCCAGGATGGCCGGCCAGCCCAGATATCGGGACATTTGAGCGGAATTTCACCCCGTCTCTCCAAGCCCTCATCCCTAGCCCCTGCCCTTACACCACACCCCAAAACGCCTTATGGAGATAGCGTGTCGAGAGAAGTCGAAGGCGTGGAACACCGTTCAGCCCTTCTGCTTGGCAACCTCTCGTGTCGGAAGCATGGCATGATACGCGCTATCCCCAGACACCAACGTTAATACCCCCTCCCACCCTGAGGAGGCGGTTGAGCAGGAGGCTGGTGCTGCTGCGACATGGGAACTGGCTGCTGAGAGGGGTCTGCGTATCCGTATTGCGGAACGCCGTATGCTGCACTCATTGTTAACCTATGCGCCCGAGAAGGAATACAGGGTCAGGAGATCGGATAGGCGTACCCTGAGGAGGCATGCCGTAGCCCGGCTGAGGTTGAGGGTAAGGCCGACCATATGCTACCGCAGCGGGTGCGTACATCTGAGGAGCGACGACTGGATAGGCAGGAGGCTGCTGCGGCAGACCGTAAGGCATCGGTGTCCCGTAGCCTCCCCTTCCTCCAAATGCCGCGCCTCCTCCTCGACCACCCCCATAACCGCCGCGAGAGCTATTGTCAGACGCTTTGTCCACGCGAATCGTTCGACCGTCAAATCTAAATCCAATATTAGAAACCGGGTCAAACCGGGCGACCAATCAAGCACTCGGTCCGTGACGACAGAGAAGAAGCGAAAGGGGCTCGTACTCGACGTTGTTCATGGCAGCTATAGCGTTCTGGGCATCACTCTCTTGGGTGTAGCGCACAAAACCAAAGCCGCGGCTGCGAAGAGTATCTCGATCCTTAACCACCACCTTCACGCGCAGAGACAAACTCAAATTAGAAAACGATCTTGACGCACTTTGAACGAAGCAAACGAGGGTGTCATTGAGAGGTTGGAACAGCGATCATGATCCGCGCGCAGGCCAAAAGACTCTGAAACACCACAAATGAAAGGAACAGAACAAACATACCGCTTCTTCAACAGCGCCAAACTCCTCAAACTTCTGGCGAAGAGTGGCCGTTTCGGTATGCCATGCGAGGCCGCTTTCTACGCTGTCAGTTGGTGGCTTTTTTTTTCGGCGGCGGCGGCGGTGACACGATGCTGTGGGGAAGGTTTTTGACCGAGGGGGGAATTCCGATGAGTTATCTGTCTGTGCTTACCCGATGAATAGCTTCGACATGGCCAATATGTTGTTGCGCTTATCTCTCGTCTCAGTTCTATGCGACGGGGTCAGACGATGGATGGGAGGGTAGAAATGGAACGGCGGTGGTGTGAGTGTTTCTTGAAAGGACGTAAACGCAAGGCTGCGGATGAAGGGATTGATATTGGGGAGAGGCTTGAGGGCGATGCGAACACCAAGGCGGCTGAGGAAGGGTACGTGTTTTCTCTAGGCAAGGTTGGCCGTTTGGAAAATAGAAGACATGCGACAACGACTAGCAACTAGTCGGAGATATGGACTGAGCTATGAGCCAAAATTGGCCGACTCCCCCGCCTGCCGGCTGCCGTGGCTCAGAGGAGGCGTTTGCCGAGGGCTGGACAGGGTCTAGCACTCGGAACAGCACTCGGAACCCTGCGCCAAGTGTCGCGGGGAGCAGGACGGCGGTTTGAACCTACCTCAGCGTACGGTCGGGTTGGAGGCCGGATGGACGAGGACGAAATTGTGGGCGCGGCAGCGAAGTCGCGTGGGCGATGCTGGTATAAGGAGAAGGCCAAGTGCCGTCGATGAAGTGCGCTGCTGCAGTCCTGCGAGCTGCGAGTTTAATCTCCAGACTGCAGCGAACAATGGGTGAAGAGCCCCAGGTCCACTTGGCCGGCGCACAGCACACTGCCGAGTCGCCATGGCGTGCAGAGAGAGGAGAGGACAATGTGTTCAGAGAGTCCATGATGGGCTCTGCTCTGCTGATCTCATCAGCGTTAGGGATCGCCGCCGAAATGCAGCGGGACAATGTGCTGCGCTAACGCCGGCCTCGAGGCTTTTGACTGGACCGAGTTCCCACAACGAGGCGAAGTACCATTTCTGGAGCGTCAACTTCCGTCGGCCTTTGTAGAACGAGGCAGCTAGTTGCTTTGCAGGGCAAATTACGAGTACTGAAACCTCTAGTCTGCGGTTGGAGGGCCGGACTAGCGGCGAGGCAGATTGCCGGCTCGAAACGCCGTACGGTCAGGCGACTGGCTGGTGCTTGCTTGCTTGCTTGCTTGCTTGCTTGCTTGCTCGCTCGCTTGCTCGCTTGCTTGACTTGACTTGTTGCTTCTCGGCTCGACTCGCGCCGTTGGGTTCGGGTCGGGTGTTGGTGTTGGGTTGGTTCTGGTTTGGGTCGACGTGGGGTCCAAAGCGCTTCGGGAGTTGGGGACGCACCCGCGTGGGCAGGCAGCAGCGGCCGGGCGGATGGTGCGGCTCGGCCTGCTGTCGAAACAGCAACAGAGGGCGGCATGTGTCTTGTCTTGTTTTAATCAAAGGACCAGAGGCCTGTCTGCATTCACAAGTCGAGGCCAAGGCAATCCGAGCCAGCCAGCCAGCCAGCCAGACGAACGAACCGTGACTGCTGGTCGGCATAGACCTCCTCTGGGGACCAAGATAATCACTGGCAGACGAAATGGTTCCAATATTCTCACAAGACACGGACACTTCAGCATACACGTGTGCTGACCGGAGCCGAACAGGGAAAAGGGTCAGAATGAGGCCTTCCACACGGTTATAAATCGTCTTCGCATCGACTGACTCTGGACAAGTGGAGGAAGCTGCCTAGCTTCGCCCACATCCTCTGTCGACACACAAGGGCCCGGCCTTGTCGACAAGGGCTCGTAATGCTCTTGTAAAAGTGACTAGGAGTCGGTCCACACATCCCATACTCTAAAAGCTAAAAACGAGAACCCTCACTAATACAAATGCACAGCGTGGACAGGACGACGTGCCAGCCCCTCTGCCACCATCCGGAGAGACAAGTCGCTGGCAAGTGCAAAGCGTCATGTTTCTTCACTTCAGTTTACAATCACCTTGCTGCTTCGTGGCATTTCATGTCACTCGAATGGACCGTCACGGTCATTTTTGCTCAGGGGGAAATGGTTGTCTGTGGGCGTGTCAGTGGACGATCCCGCGTCTCAAACCCTGGAGGAAGCAGCACGTCCAGGGGTGAAAGCCAGGGTCAAAACAGCAGATGCTCACTGACCTAGTAGTTCCCAGGCGCCCGCCGAGGCACCTGCAGTGTCCGTCCTCGTTTGAGGACAAGCTCAAGGGAGGGAGAGGCATGATTGACTGTCTCTGAGCACGACCCTGCAGCAAGCCACCGTCGACGCGTGTCGATTCCCAAACAGATCGAGCAGCCCACCACAAGATATAGCTCAAATTGACCAACCCCAGGACGCGTGCGGCCATCCCATAAGAAGTCGGTGGTGGGGAGGGGGAGGGGGGGCGAAGCGCATGTGGCCTTGCGACGGCAGCCGACTTGCTGGTAGGGGTCTCTACGAGTGTCTGTCGACGTTCACGGGCTCCACGACTCCGCCATGAAGTGAGGTGGCCTGGATCATTGATGTCGACGAACGTCTGTCCCTCATGGCGGCTTGACGAAACGAATCATCTCCATCAACAGGTCCAACAGCGTAGCACTTCAGGGCAGCAAGGTACGGATTTGAGGAGTCTCGCAAGTCGAGGCTCGTCTATTTCACGTGGCCCGTACCACTCAGCTTGGTTTGGCACCCGATGGGCCCCGGTCACTCGCACTGAGTAGATGGAAAGCATCGTATGCTCCTGTGTCAATATAATGTTGGAGGCTATTCTCCCTGCCATGATCCTTTTCAGTATCAAAACACTTGTATGGAGCGCGCGACGACGAGGGTCAATCGTAGTCCGACACAGCAGGTCATGTGTTCACCGTCTCATGCGCCATCTAATCGGAGGGTTCCAAAAATATTCTGCTACAAGCCTCCAACAGCCTCGTCTGGCGGCAACAAGCAAGGGTCCAGGTTCTGCGTTGCATTGTGGGACTTTTGATTTGCATTAGTGTGGTTGTACCGAGTAGTTAATCTGGGAGGGATTCCCAACGGAGTGCTACGTGCATGCGGCCGAGCTCGAAACAAATCAGGTTTCCTGGAACAAGATTCCTTTTTTTCCAGCTTGGAAGCTGCAGGGTTCTGGCGCCATCAGTAGCAGTGGCGCTGCTCCATGCCCAACATGTGCAAATCCGGGGATGGAGTATCTTGGCTGGACGCCTACTATTTCCGGCACCAACATGGCAAGACGAAAGAGACATTGCTCCCGTAATTGAGACAAACGAGACTGGGCGGCTGCCATGGAACTCGAAACGTTTGCGCGTATCTCCATTTGGGCGACACAACATCACCGAGAAGGACCAAGACGGTTCCGAACTTGTTTACTCCCTCGTTCCTTCCATTCTTTTCCGCAAGCTTGGAGCGCCCCGTCATCAGGTGTGTCTTGGAAGCAGGCACAGGACATGTCGCCCAAAGGTTGATACTTTTTCCCCTTCCGAAGTCGGCAGCTGCCTCTATATCTGGAGCATCAAACACAATCAACTCGATGCAAACATGCGGAAGCCTTGGGCAACCTTTTTTTCTTTTCTTTTTTTTTTTGGTCTCCTTCTCCTTCTCTCGCACCCCGCTCGGAGCTCTGTCTGTAGCGACATTCCTGCGGTTTCATTCAGCAAGGTAGGGTTGAGAAGCTCGTCTTTGCGCTGTCATAGTTGCCATAGCTGACATCGCAGGTGCTCATGCTTGCCAGCGATTTGAAGATTCAACCGTACTTGCTCTTTCGACGTGACGACAACGGTCAAACTGCTGGTTCGCGACAGCCTCGAACGAGTTGACGTTTGAACTCCAATATGCCGAATCACTCTCACCTGCCTCCAACAGATGGTAGTGAGCAAAGGTCTCAAAACCATGACAACGGCAGCTTCTGCCTGCCCAGCCGTCGGAAATCAGTCCCATTCTCAAGCCCAAAACCGGTTCTCGTAGAGACGTGGCTGGAGAGTGTCCGATCGGGATGTCTCGGTGCAGCAAGTCAAAACAATGATCCCGTAGGCATTTCACGGGACAAAGCTGGGCCTCAAAGAACTCCTTATCTCCCATTCGGCCATGAGCCTGACGAGCGTTTGCAAAGGGAACAGACCTCAGCTTGCAGTTCGGAGTTGTTTATACCAGCCAGCCCTTGTGTTCAGAACAGCCCGAATTCATCAGCTCATCGACAGATGCTTGAGCAATCAGAGCTGGAGTTGTTACGGAAAGGGGGCAGATTTAGATCCGAAAGGTCAAGACGCTACTTCAATCCTGCCCCCGGGCCCCAGAAGCGCAATGTTTGTGATGAATTTCAGCGCCAAACACGGCGCAAGACTCGAGACAGCAGATACGACATCAAACACACGGCGATGGAGGACCAAGAATATGCAGATGGGCTGGCCCGTCGCCAGGACAGTCCTAGAATGCGTCAAAAACGTAGGGTACGTTCCGGAAAGGAAATAATGAAGAACTTTACATCTGATGCAGTAAAGAAAGGGCCCCTCATCGTAAGTTGGCTCCTTAGGATTCTGCTTGCACTTCTGACCAGAGACCAGATGAAACCTCATGTTGCAGAGGACTTGTCTCCCAGTTCTGCTCTGCACTTGCTCCCCGAAGAGAGATGTTGGAATAACATCACTTGTATGCCCAAACCCGTGGTTGATTTTTTTTTTTAGAACTGAAACTGACTTTGCCTATCTCTTGAAGTGACAGACCTCTCCTTCAACAATTTTGACTTGAGTCTCTCGAAGACGAAATCGAGTACATTTAGCGCCGCAGATATTGATAACTCAAGTAGAAAATTCAATAGGCTCCCTGAGCCGGATGCATTTGTGTCCACGAAGAGAGAGAAACAAGGAAATTGGGATGAAAGGTGGAAAGTGAACCACGGACGGTTTTTCAGTACACCAGAACACTTCGCTGCCATGTCCAACGCATGTCTGACTTCCCACGGCGAGGAGATGGATATGGGATATACAGCCAGCCCAATCGGAACAGCATCCTTGATATTAGACAATCAGACCACTCAAGATTCAGACAGGTTCTTGTGGAAGAAGAATCAACATAGGCCCATAATGCGCGCCACAAATTCCCGGCAGTCCAGGATCCATCGCTCGCCATCAATGAATGGGCCAAGACAACGTGACAGCGTCATTGTGGACGAAGCACTCAACCCTTCGCGACACCTTGCGTATGAAGACAGCCAATGTGGCGGCAAGTACGACTTGGCAAGAGTTTCTGCACCGATGTTTCGGACAAAGCCCAACAGCCCAACGGGTTGGGCGGAGAGCGTTTTCCCATGCATTGGGCGAATGCGCCGTCAAACTACATGTAATCCCGGCTGCCGCACAACAGAACGCGAGTTGTATGGATTCGAGAGCTTCGAGACAAGAACGGATGAGCAGATGTCCCCTTGCGATTCTTATCGTGGGCGTGCAGCGAATCGAGCCTCTGGCACATTTGCTTTAACAAGAGGACGCTTGGAACATGGAACAGAGCTTTTACAAAATGATGACTCGATTCTCACACCCGACCCCAACAATGACTTCCACGACAGCTGCGCCCAGTGTCTTGGCGATGATTTCCACCATCTTCACAGGGCCAAAGACTCGCGCTTCCTAGACGATGCGCAAGGTAAAAAGGCAAACAAACATCCTAGCAGTGAGCGTTGGAGAGACGTGGGTACACAGAGGCAAGGGAGTGGCATGCAAAAAGGTAAATTTGCTCCGTCAAGGGAAAACATCCATGACTCGGCGCTCTACGAAGCACATGAGCTGCCGTACAGCTCAGCCTTCAGGCTATGTTGATGCACAAAGTTGTGCATTCATGCCAGCAAAATCGCTAGGCATTCTCTCAAACAAGATGCTTGCGCGTGTACAGCACGCAGCCTGGGCGAGCAGTATGTCGATATCATGTCGTAAAGGATGACTCCGTCAGTCACACCTTTAGGGCATGAGTTCAGCTCCGGCTGAGAACAGTCAGATGTCTACAAGACGTTTCTACGTTTATCAGACTGCGGACGGTCCGACGAGCGCCGTTTAATCCACGGGCTGTTGACAACATGTGATTCCATCACCTCGGCCACAAAATGGATCCCCTCAGTCTTGCAGACAGAGTTGACCTTGTTAAAATACAGTGCTATTGCGGTTCCGCATGCTTTAGTATCAAGTCTCTCCTATCAGCCTTCCCAGCATGGCATCTTGGAAGGGCAGGTGACAAATCGGGTTGCGCTTTCAAGTTGGTCTTGGTCGAGGCGTTCGCCTTGCCATGAATATGGCCTTGACACTCACAAGCATAGTCTACAACAAAATGCTACTCTTATTGTTGGAGTGATGCGTCCGAAATAACCATTGTGTGCAGGTGTTTTCAGAAGCCACGGTCGGGAACCCCGTCACTTCTTCACGCAGTTGGGCTACCTGTCCGTTTGTCAAGTCTGTCTCATGGCTCATGACTAGACGGTTGTGCCGGTGCCGTGCTGTACGATTCTGCGTGCAATAATGTAGTGTGCGCTGAGATGGCATTGGAGGATGGGTTCCTGGGCTTGTCATTGACGTATCTGACTGACCGGAGCAGAAGTCCTGGAGGTTTTGGACAGATCTTTTCTCGAGAAACCATGTACTCGCCCACATTCTCGCTGCTGTAAAATCAGGTGTAACATGGCCAAGAGATGACGGTCATTCAGCGACCCTGTCTCAGCGAGAAGAATGGGGTGATGAATGAAGGCCTTGGGCGAAAACTGTGACTAGAATGGTTATTCGATGCCAGTGGTCTTGCTCGGCCTCTGCCCTCTCTGGCCGGTCCAGGCCTGGATGGACAAATCATCAATGACGACGACCGCCACGGACCTGGGTCAATATCTGTGCCTGCTCCAACGGCTATTATCCCTGACCGACAAGGCTCGTCCGTCTTGTACAAATAAAGTGTGCCTTGGCATCGGCTGCAACTTGTGCACTGGCCTCACGGGTTTTGCTCATTCAGGTTCTTGATCGCTCCACTTGCGCCTCAGACCAGCAACGTCAAATGCGCACTGCTCGGCTCTGGCAATGACGGCTCGCGCCTTGCCAACAACCGGAGCGTCGATCATCTTGCCATCCAAGGCCCACGCGCCCCTGCCCGAGGCCGCAGCTTTCTTGTCCGCAATCACCACCCGCGTCGCCCACGCAACTTCATCCTGGCTCGGGGCAAACAACCTCTGCACCGTTTCCACCTGGTCGGGATGTATGCACTGCTTGCCGTTGAACCCCATTGCCTTGCCGCCGGCGCATTCCTCGGAAAGCCTCCTGATGCCCTCGTCGCCACGGTAGGACGTACACACCAGATCGATGGCGCTGGGCAGACCGGCGGCCCTGGCGGCGGTGACGATTGCGGAACGGGCATACAGGAACTCGTTCAGAGACGGCGTCCTCGTAATGGACAAGTCGAGGGCGAAGTCCTCGGCGGCGAATATCAGGCCGCTCAGGTAGGGGGAGGCGCGGCAGATGCTGGAGAGGTCCATGACGGCGCGGGCCGACTCGATCAGGGCGATGATCTTGACGGGACTGCTCGAGGCGGCGGCGTGCCTTTCCGGGGCGGCATGGCGCAGGACGTCGGACACAAAGGTCAAATCGGCGGCCGACCCAACTTTGGGCACGACAATGGCGTCGACGAGGGGCACCGGAGACAGCGTCGTCAGGTCATCGAGGGCGAGGGCGGAGGAGACGGCGTTGACGCGGACGGCGAGCTCGGAGATGGATGGCGGGCGAGCCGTCAGGGATGAAAGATGCGACTTGAGCTGTTGCCGGGCCTGTGGCTTGAGAGAGGGTGTGACTGAATCCTCGAGGTCGTAGGTTATATTGTCCGAGGCGAGGCCCAGCGACTTGGCGAGCATCTTTTGCGAAGAGGAGGGGACTGGGCGAGATTTAAGTTGCGAGGACAATGACGGGCGTGGTGGACGGAGCGTCTGCTTACCATAAAGAAGAGACCGTCGAAGAATGGTCGTCGACGCCGCTGCGGCTGTGGCCATGGTGGCGAGCTTTCGACCACGAATGGCCGATTGCTGCTTGATGTGAGTGAGGGGTGGGCATGAGATGTATGGCTGTCCAGATCAGATCAACGCGCAGCTTGGACGTTGGTATGTCATGGCGTGGATTAAGTCGCGGGCCTGATTCGCATTGACGGCGGCTAGGGCAGCATGCGCGGCGGAACTCTACCGGTTGCTGGTTTCTAGTTGCTGGAGGCAGACGGACGAGGTTCTCGTGACGCCGGACGAGTGACTGTACCTTTTTGGACGTGCGGGTGCGGGCCGGATCAACTCATCTGCGCTGGCGCGTCCACGTCCAAGGAGCACTGAAAGCTGACGTGGGTCCAGATGCCACATGTCGCCTTGCCTCTCTCCTCCATCCAAACACCACCACCACCACCTCGCACACTCACTCGCACGCACCGCACCGCCCGGGGATGCGTCGTCACCAGACACGACTTCGACTTCTCGCCTCCGTCAAGCCCTGCACCCGGCCTGCCCTCGCGTCGCCACGTCGCAGCCCTCGAAGGGGCCACTCAAACCCGTCGGCCCCCCCGCCGCTGTGACGAAACCGCCCACCACGCCTTGCGCATCTTCATCTTCCATCCGCCATCCGTTGAGACATCGGCGCCATGGACGTGGAGCGGCAGCCGTTGCCCGGAACCCTAAGCTGGCGGTTGAGTTCGCACCCCATAACGCTGCTGGCCTTCCTGGCCTTGAGAATATGTCCGTCGTCCAGCTCCTGGCCTCTGCTCCACGAACGAGCACACGGTAAACCCGAGCACGGCTAACGGATACGCAGCGAGCGTGATGGTGTACTTCTTTGGCCTCTGGGTCACGGCAAGCATGTACATGCGTCCCTATCCTCGCCCCCCCCCCTTCCAACCCTCGGCAACCAGACGTGGAAAAAGGCTGACGCTGAAACTGTCATAAAATCCCAACCGCAGGATCATGATCTTCATCATCACCATCCTCCTCCTCGCCGCAGACTTCTACTACCTCAAGAACATCGCCGGCCGGCGCCTTGTCGGCCTCCGGTGGTGGAACGAGGTCGACCCCCAGACCGGCGAGTCCAAATGGGTCTTTGAGTCGAGCGAGCCCGGCACCAAGGTCGTCAATGCCACCGACAGCAGGTTCTTCTGGCTGTCGCTGTACGTGCAGCCCCTGCTGTGGATCCTGCTGGCCGTCCTGGCCATTGTGAGGCTGCAGTTCCTCTGGCTGCCGCTTGTGGGTGAGTGCTGTCTGTCCGCTTGTTCCCGGCCCCCCTCTTGCTTCCTTCTACGTGCGTCTGTGTATCTGTCTGTCTGTCTTTCTGGCTGTCTGCATCGCCGGCGGAAGGAGGGGCATGGCGCATGGCGCATGGCGCGGATGACGTGCGGCACGGCTGACGGGGAACCAACGATAGTCATCGCCCTCGTTTTGACAATCATGAACACGCTTGCCTTTTCGAGATGCGACAAGTTCAGCCAGGCTTCTAGTTTGGCTGGCAGTGCGTTGGGCACCACCAATTTGGCCGGAAGCATCGCGACGAACCTGGCTGGGCGGTGGTTTTCGCGGAGCTAGGGCTTCTTGGGGACGAGCTGGGCACGACGCGCGCGTGCGTGCGCGGTGGACGTGCGGCGAGGCAGGGCGGCATGCCCCTCGCCCTGTCCGCGTAGACGTGGCTTGGTTCGTGAGCTGGGCCAGTCGGCTGGTTGCTGGGGCCGTACGATGGATGGAGTTGCCGCGCCGCTTGTTGGCGCGCGGGTGCTTTTTATTTTCTTGTACTGGCAGAAATACAGACTCTGTTTGTGCGGTAATCCAAGTATAACAAAGGACGGCTGAGGGAGGGACTGAGTTGAACGGCTTCGCCCGCTGCCGCTACAATAAAACTACACTTGACCTGTGCTCACCTTGCCGGGCCAGAGTCTGGTGGCTCGATTCCTCCGGACCGCCACGGAACAGCAATAGCAAGAGCCCGACACCGCTGCCGGTTACGTGCCGGTCCAGTCGGACGCGTCGCGTCGCGTCGTATCCAGACAGCATCTCAAAACGACGCGGGAAGCCCAGCTCCAACAAGATTACGCTACGTACATCCCTGGCGAATGGGGTCACGGCGCCGACCGCCCGGGACGAAGATTCCACGCCCACAAACATGTCCTTCCATACCCCATTTCCGACTTTGACCCCGTGGCGAGCTTGCACCTATCCGAGGCGACGACGACGACATGTCATCCTGTGGTTCCGTCGGAAGCGGGCTTCTCCGCTTCACATGGCTTTCCGTTGCGACTTTGCAGAGAGAAAAACGGTGCCGAAACATGTTCGACTCGGGCGTCTCATGGAGATGCCATGACCCCGAGGCTCTTCTAGGCCCTGCGAGCAATCTCCTCATCGAGAAGATCTTCCTCGGCGAGGAGGCGGCGGAGATCGTCGTTTGTGTGCTGTGGCTCCACGAGGTGACGGATCCGAGGGGGGATGGGCAGCGTGATGTGAGCATGTGGCGGATCCGCTCGGCCCGAGTCTATGTCTGCGCCGTGGTGGCGCGTGCCGGGTGCGTCGGCGACGACAGCAGGGGCAGGGGTGCCGTCTGCGTAGTCTGACGGGCCGTCGAATACACCTGCGCCGTGGAGATTGGTGAAACTGCCGGCGTGGTCGGGGGGGGGCTGGCAACGCTTGTCTTGCCCGCCGTGGACGACGGCAGCAGGGCCAACGTTGGCCTTGTGGTGCGTGGTGTGATTCTGGCGCCTGCTGTCTTGGGATCGGCTGGGCGGATGAGAGCCCGCGGCTTGGGGGGCACCGAGGGCCTGGTCCTCCATGAAGGCGGTGGTCTTGTACTGGGGATCGAAGGGAAGCTGCTCCCTCTGCTTGCGGCGTCGGCGGCGGAGGAAGAACCATACGAGCCCGGCACGACAAGTACGGCGATGGCACTGCCGACGACTATGCCCGCGGTAGCCCCAGGCTCGGGTCCGCTGGCGCTTGGGCCGGGCGTGTATGTTGCTTGGCTGTCTGCGTCTGAGGCGGAAGTGGAAGTGGAAGTGGGCAGGCTGCTGCTTTGCGTCGTGCCGACAGTCACGCCTGCGCTTGCTCCCGTGCCGACGTCATCATAGCCGCTTACATTCCTGCCCCAAGAAGGATCAACGACCAGTCCTGGCGGAGCTCTGACAAAGAAAACGCCAGAGTTTGCTACTCCCTTCTCGCCGGTGCTGTGTTCGGTCCACGATATCTGGAACCTCATGAAGTCAGTCTCGGAGGCTAGCCGTCGGCCGGGTTCCTGTGTTTGCTCCGGGTCCTTTCCCTGTTGTAATTTTTTCAACCACTCTCCATACTTGAGGGTGATTCCCTGCGGGGCAATGGCTGCTAAGTCCTGTGTTAGCGCATGCTCTGAATTGCCCTCCTTCGCGGTCGGATGTGTTGTGCCGACGTGGCTCATGGTTATCAGGCTCACAGAGGACAGGAAGATGTAATGACAGACAATGGCCGTGAAAGGCTCCAGGTTGGCACAAAACAGAACCTACAGTTGTCAGATAGGAAACCGCGCTCGCTGTTCATGGCAGGCCTATTTGGATCGATGATGATTTTGTCGACGACGACTTGGTCAGCGTCGTTCGACATCATCGCAGACCTGGCAACCCACGCAATCCAGTCGATGTCGGCTCGGTTGCCCTTGTCATTGACCACGGTCCATGATATCAGTACGTTTCCAGGATTTCCTTCCAGAGTGGATAAATCTCGCTTTTCGATAGGCCGTTCGAAGAAATAAGCCATGAACTCAACCTTCTTGTCGGAGCGGTGAGCTGCTCCAGACTCTGAACTCGTCTGTGGCGGTCCGCCAGTCGCTGTTGGGGTTCCGCCAGGCAAAGCAGGATGGCCATTGCTGCCTCCGTTTTGAGGTGCTCTACTGGTTGGGATAATGTTCATCTTCCAGGCTCTTGGAAGCCGACAGGAAAAGTCGCTTCGTCAATCGAAAATCGAAGCTGTTGATATTCTGTTCGTACGTGACAGGTCCGGCGCCTATGGCCAGTGGCAAAGGTGGTTGGCTGTTGTAGGGCCAATCATACATGTACATGAAATGTCTTGCCGTTCTTTTTTGTTGTTTCAACACTCACCAGAAGTGATTTGCCGTGGAAGCGACGCACGCTGCGAGTTACGATGTGCAGCAGCTGACTGAAAGAGGAGGGAGAAGACACTGAAAAGCATGCGCACCCGAGAGGAGGGCTACCTGTGCAAGCGTACGGTGAAAGACGGGGGCAATCAAAACCCTTGTTCACAGGCGGTCCATTGGGCTGATGTATGCGTGGAGATAAGTACGGAGTAAGAATAACTCCCGCTGAGGAACGAGTATGAGCCACCATGGGCATCATGCTGTGTTGTTCGTGCTCGTTGTCTCTGGGAGAGGCGGCTTGCGTCTTGTCCACAAAGAGGGATGCCAAATTAAGCATGCCATTCCTGGGGTCCGAGTGAGGCGACCGGCCGGTTGGTTGGCCAGACCGAAAAAGGGCCCCGGCGTAGGGAGGATTCGCCAGGGTAGAGGGACGTGGCCGAGCTGAAGGACCTAGCATCCCGTATCTCAGGGGGGCCAGATATCCCATCGCGACGATGGGCACTCGGTACGTACGGAGTGCGTCCTCGTCACAAAGTCGACTCGCCTCTGATTCCAGTGGGAGCACAGGGTGCCAAGCCAACACTCGCAAGTCCGGGATCCATGTGTCCGGAAATAAGTGGTTGGGGATTCTAATAAAGAAAGAAATTGATGTGACGAGGGAGTCACTCCTCCTCACTTTGCAAAGCACCGACCACTCGGCGGCTCTGTGATGAGAGACAAGTACCAAGTACGAGTGCTCGTGCCATCGCCCAACGTCGTCTGCGAGTGTCGGCCTGTAGGAATTCTAAAATAAAAAAAAAAAATAATAATAATAAAAAATAAAAATAAAAAAAAAAGGACGGCTGAAGTCGGATGGCAAGACGGCATGCAAGTTGTGTATCTGCGCGCAGCAAGCCCGCCGCCCCATGAGCCTGGCGATAGCCTCCTCCAAGCAGCAGGATTGGACAGCACCGAAGCAAAGCATCAGCAGGCTCCACCACCACCACAGGCCAGGATGAGCACGCCGTCTCGGAGAGACATGGGCGGGAGTTGTGTCCAGTGCGTGCGTGGCATCTGCCCTAGGAGCCGAGACGGTGGCCTCGACAAAATGGAAAAGAAAAGGGCGTTCATCGCAACCTCGTGCTGAAAACGAGTCACCTCGGCGTCTTGGAAACACTAGGGCCATGCGTGGAATTGAAGGAGGAACTCACCTTTGCTCCCCCGAGTCGAGCACCAGGGTTCCCGGCTCGCCGCTCTGCAACTCTGTATTCTGCAGAGTACAGAGTACAGAGTACAGAGTAGGGACCCGGGAGTGGCGCCAACAGCAGTTGCCATTTCTGGCATCACGTGGTCGACCCGGTTCGTCCAACCGCCGACACCAAAAATAAGGTCGAGGGCGACTCCGCACTCCGTGCAATCTCCCGAGTACAGAGTACCTAGGTGCGGACGTGAATACATCATGCATCCCTACCGTACATGACGCAGCGCCTTGGTCCGACTACTTACACTGACCCATTGCGGTCCCGGCCCAATATGCCGTGTCACATATCGCATGCCACCTGTCATCTTTCTCTCTCTCTCCCTCTCGCCTGTTCGGCCCAGAGACCGCCGTTTACGACTCTGCGCGCTGCGGCTTGGCCTGGGATTCCAGACATGGTCGTCAACCTTGTACATGTTTGTTTGTCTCTTACAGGGAAAGAAGAAAAGCCGTTGGAGCCCGCCGCTCTCATTCATCGACGCTCTCATCCCATCCTCATCTCGTCCCATCCATGTCTTGGAAGCGTCCTACTCCTTCCTGTCCTGACTCTTCCGTCTACCGAGCCTCTTGGCCGCCAGAATAATTACATAATGTTCTCATGTGCAAATGCCATCTCATCCATGCAGCCCCAGAGAATGAATAAGAAAGGAGACAATAAAGAAGCAAATCTTTGGCATGTAAGCGCGGACCGATTGTAAAACGGTCACACGTCTGTCCAGGCAACGCCAGGCCAACCAAGTAATCAGTCGTCGTTGCTTCGATAAATCTCCCTAAACCCAAACAAACGCACGACACGAAAACACAAAAAACTCCTCGCAGGGCTTTCGGTCCCTCCTGACCACTGTCCTTGCATTATGCAAAAGTCATCGAAATCTCCTTCTCTTTCCCAAAGTCCTCGTCCTCCGCGTCAGCCCATGGGTCCGAAATAGGCATATTCGGCAATGTTTGTGAACTCTCCATTCCCGGACGGCCGAGACTGCCGAGGCTGCTCTCGCCCTTGGCTGACGGGGCAGCATGCGCATGTACTTGTGCCGAGTCGTTGAATGACGTGTCAAACGTCATTTGAACTTCTTCCTCATGCGCATCCGTGTGATACGGGGATGGCTCCCGAGATCTATTGGTGCTCCCAAAGCCCATGCCCCCAACCGTGAGAATGTCAGCGCTCTTGGTCTCCCGCAGAGAGCCTCGCGCATCTGCTATTGGGGATGAGAGAGATCGCCTGGTCGGCGGAATGTCAAGCTTCATGGGCGGTAGGGTCGACTCAATCTCCTTGACTTGAAGAGCCATTTCCATGTCTGAATCTCCGTGCGCTTCCTTGGCTAATTCCGCCCGGATAGCATCAACATCGAAAAGAACGCCGTGATTGTTGCCAATCTGATCCTCTACCTTGCCGCCATTACTGTCTCCCTTGCCCCCCTTGGCAGCAGACTCCTCGTACACTTCCCACTCCTGGCGATCAGCCTTCTTGCGCCGTCCAAAGAGACTGAAACCACCGCTCTTTTTGGCCTTGCCCTCCCTTTCTAGCTCCTTCCGAGCTTCTTCGATTTCGCTGATAAGTTCTCGCTGTCGCTCCTCGTGATTATCGGGATCGGGATCCTCTATTTCGGTAAATTCTTCGCTTTCTACTATCCAACCACATTTTATCAAGAGGGAAGGCATCGCGGTTCGATATTGCATATGGCCCGGTACCTCCTCCGTAACATCCATGTTCTCCACCCAAGGCGCCTCAACCGGAGCCAGTCCGGCGACTCGGCGAATGCCGCCATTAGTTAACCGGAAAAGATATCCAAGGATCCAGTCGTTGCGATTATAGGCATTAACAAAACGTCCCGATACAACAGTCCTTGCTCGGAGGAATTCATCTTGCTTGACAACAACCGGTGAACCAAAGAGGTAAACGTTTTGTATCAGCCCGTACGCGCCACGCTTGGCAAGTTCCTGCAGGCACGAGAAGATGACTCTCGCGCCTATAGAGTATCCAACAAGAGTAATTGGTCGCGTTCCCAGACTGCGATCCATGAGGGAGTCGGCCAGAATCAGGCCTGCGGCCGTGGCCCTGTCAAGCGAGACGGCCCAGGGGTTGTCGATCAGGTATGACAACTTTGTCAAAACAATAGGCAGTTGCAAGGCGGCCATCAAACTCATGAGAATGGTGCTACCCAGAATCTGCTGCAAACCTTGGGTGAGTGCCTGCGGAGCTTCGATTAGCAGGTTCGTCCTTGATCCATTGGCAAGCGTGAGAAATTATTAGAGAAAAATACCTCTGTAGCTAAAATATTAATGGTGTCGCCCATACTTCGCAGCATTTCTGGCTCCCACAACACGGAATATATGTCTCCCATGACAGAATCCACTGTGCTGAAGGGCAAACGAACGTCATCCACTTTTCCCGTCAGCCAGCCCGATACCGTCACGATGAGATTGACTCGCTTGTTGTTGTGCAGCGGCCGGTATTCGAACGTCTTTACCGCACCTGTTCGTCGATTGGCAGCTCGACCGCCAATCAGACTACCCGAAGCAGCTGCTGATGAAGTAATAATGGCAGCACCACCTGCTCCAGCCAGAAAACTACTCGTGCCGGTGACGCCAATGGTGGTGAAGCCAGCAGCAAGACCGGCTCCAATGACAGGCGCGAGTAGCCCAGCTGACAATCCAATAACCAACCCACCTCCCACGGTTGCGAGGCCCATCATCATATATCTCCTCTTTTGCGCCTGTTTTCTCCGAGACTCCATGTGCGCCTCTTCGTTCCAGTTCTCTTTTTCAGCAGCTTGTTGCATTTCCAGAGCGTCGGTGACCCTCTTCTCGAATTTGCATATATCGATCCATGAAATTTCCAGACTGTCGGCCACACGCTCCAGAAGCACCCGGGAGCGGGCGTCGTATATAGAATCAGCAATCAAGATGAGAAACAAATCGCACAGAACGGTCCAACGTAAATCGATGTCTATTTTATCGGTGGTTGGGAGTTGAGAGGGTGTCTGGACGTCAGGCACCTCGCTATGGTCGATGCTTTCATACGGTGGCGGCATTTCGGCCGGCTTTTCGTCATTGGGAGTCGCGGGTCCAGAGGACACGGAACATGAGCTGGTGCCTTCGTCGACTGATGTGCGATCCTGGGCCATGGGATTATGGACTCTAGAGTTGGCATGAAGCGCTGGAGTCAGGTCCTTGGGCACAACGCCATGCTCAGCAAGTTGCTCGATCATGACTTGTTCTGCTTCGCTGATATCCATGTGAGAGTAGAGGCGAATCATCATCTTCTGACCCCACATCTTCTGGGATTCGGCACTTATATTGACCATCTTTTTCGTTTTCTTGGTGACCTCCAGTTCTTCTCCCTCCTTGACCATTTTGGCCATCTCCAGGCGCACTACCCCGACATAAGCTATTCTCTGGCCCTCGGTCAAAAGGTCCTTTGTAGCTTGCATTTGAGAGACCGCATCACGACCCTCGTCGTCGGCAAGACCCGTGCCTTTCCGTGACTCCTGGAAAAGATACTGTGTGTTGTCGTCCAAGCTAGTAGCAGACTCGGCATCCTCGTCCATTATAACACGGGTGTACCCCTTTCCAGCTCCTCCGAGGCCGCTGTAACCATATTTTTCGTCGTCTTCCTCATGGTGCTCTCGCGCAATCAAGCGATTGTCGTCATCATAAATGTCGTACGGAGCGAACGCTGGCATGGTCTGCCAACCACCATCATCGTCATCCTTTTTCTCTTCATGTTGCATGGAAAGTTGCTGATGCGAGAATTCCGAGAGGCCAGGGTGAGGGCCACCACCAATGCTAGCCACACTGGCATCGCGGACATGCGAAACCTTGGGCTTCTTGTCAGTCGGCTTCGAGCAAGTCGCAGTGACTTCGGGCTGTTTCTCATCTTGCACAGGGGTCTTTGTGCCATTGGCAACAGGGTCGGCCTTTTCGGATTGCGGATTTGGGGTTGGCGGACCGCGTGCAGTAGCCATCGCGTCCGGACTCGCAGCAGGTATCGAAGTCGCGACACGTTCCTTTTCTTCGCCTTCTTTTTCTGAGTTCAGACTCGAGGCCTGTGCTTCCGATGTCAACACTTCAGACTTGGAAGCAGGCGCAGCGGTAGACGAATTTGCGGGCATTGCGTTCGGTGCATCCACAAAGGGGGCATCGTCGCTCTCGCTATCGCTCTTTGCTTCTGGATTGCAGCTTTTTGAGCCCGCAGGTGAAGAGGGCGGCTTTTGATCCTTCGGTTCGGGATGAGTAATTGGTGAGTCTGAATCGTCTGACTTATAATTCACTTGCTCTGTTGTTTTCGAAGTCGCCGCCACGTCGCTGGGCCCCACGCCAGACTTGGGCAGTGCCGCATCGGCAGTCGGGGTTGCATAACGTCGAATGGGCAGGCCAAAATCGTCGGTTTCAAGCTGGGCGGCCGCAGGAGCAGGGACAGAAGCTTGCGGCGACTTCTTGGCAGCAGCGTCGTCGGGCTCGGCGTCCTTGGTGCTGACCATTGTGTCGTTGTCCCGCGGAGAGAAACAAAAGGCGGAACAAAGCAACGGAGTCTTGTTCGTCTCTCTCCCACGTCCACATCCACGACTTCAGGGCTCTTCAGGGGACGGGACGGATGGGGACGTGACCAAGACTTATTAAGTAAGGTGTGACGTCTTTTGTGTGATGAACCCCGTTATGAAATAAGGCGGTGGCGGAGTTGGGCAAGATCAGACGTTGGCGGCAAATAACTGCTCCGTACTAGCTAGCTAGCTAGCAGTGACTGGCTGCTATGCCTGCCCAAGTAGGTAGGTGGTCAATTTGGCGGGCACAGAGGGAACCCAACCCGGAAAATGCACTCGACGCTACACGCACACTGCCACTGCCACTGCCACTGCCACTGCTACCGCCGCCACTGGCAGGCGTCGGGCAATGTCAAACTCGGGGACGGCCTTGGCACTGCACCTCGGTCGGTCGGTACGTTGCAACAGATGCCAACCGTGGCGGGCGGTTGGGGAGAACAGAAAAGGGGCCGCGGCAGAAAGGATCGTTGACGACTTTTCGCATTGCCCTGCAGATCAAGGAGTGTGCCTGCGGAGTAGTTGTAGTTACCAGTTGGCCGCTACCCTGGTCTCGGACTGTTGGTGGGCGGGCAGCGCGGTCGGCGGTCGCCAATTGACCTGACGGCGCTGTCAAAAACGCGCGGTTTGCTGCAACGTCGCGGCAGTTGATCCTTTGCAATCGGATGGACATTTTTTCGATGCGGGCGCCGGAAATTAGGGCCGCATTCAACCGCCGTGACACCACAACAACAACAGCCACCCGCGCGAGGCGAACATGGGCGAGAGTTTCATCGGACCGAGTACGGAGTACCTCCAAACTGAATAATCAAGCCCGCAGCACAATACTGGAAACCAGCCGCCCAAGGCTGTGATGAAAAAAGATCAAAAAAAAAAAAAAAAAAAAAAAAAGGAAAAAAAACAACATGAGTTTAAGCGCAGGTCCAAAGACAAGGCGCACACTCAAACGAGCCTCCTCTTGGCAGGGCCCCAAGTACTCCGCCCATTGACTGATGGGCACTGTGGCGTCAATGCGATCTGCTCCAGGTCCCGTTTTCCCCCTTCCCTGTCCAATTAGTCAGTAACTACTGAACCGCCGCTTCATCGCCAGCCAAGACTCGTAGGGCCTGCGCGCATCACTACAACCTGAAATGCAATCATGCCTCTATCGGATTCGTAGTTCATGTCGTGAAGCCCCAACGGTGAGTGAGGTTTTGCCCTCAACACGCACCAGCCAACCATGATTGACCGACGTTGGACATGAGACGACTTCGTTGGCAAAAGGTGGTGCCTGGTGAAAATAATGATATTTCATCAGCTTTGGGACCTAGGAGAAGATGGCTTTGATTCCACCTGGCCATGCCTGCCTGAAAATGCTCACTTTTTACACATCTCCGACACCAAATGCCCGAAACTGCCTTCATCAACACGCAAGTTCCTTGTCAACGCCGTAAACTGTAGATACACACTATGCATTCCCCCCTCAGATGTCTTGTATAATTTCAACCTTGATCGATATTTGAGAGAGTCTGGGGTGCACTGCCCTCGCCGCCCTTGTCACTTCCGTCTCCAGTGGCAGCATTCGTCGACTTGCCTTTTCTCTTTCTCTTGCGCTTGGCTGGCGCTTCGCCAGCCTTACCCTCCGCCTTGGCCGTCTTCCTCGGTGTGCCTGTCCCTTCAGTATGCTTCTTGGCTTTCTTCTTTATTGACAAGGGATTAGGCTCCTTCGGACCTGGGCGCTTGGACTTCTTCTTCGACGGGGGTGTCGGATGGGCCCCTTCGCCACTTGCCATGACGTTTCCATCATCGCCGTCAGGTTTACCATGGTCGTCTTCTTCGTCACCGTCGTCCCTTTCCTCCCTCTTCCTCTTCCTGATTGTCGGTTTCAGCCCCGCCCTAAACTTGCTTCGCTCTTCTCGGGCTCGAAGTCGGACGCTCTCGTCGGACATTGGCTCCAGAATCATGACGCTTCTCTTGATGTATATCAAGGGCACTCCTCGAACGCCGCGTAACATGCGCCGCAGATCCACGTTCTGACTTGCCACGACATATCGGTGCTTGTTCTCCCCCGTGTCCTTGGGATCCACGACAGACTGGAAGCACTCGAGTGTGCTCAGCGGCTCTGGGTACTCATCGGGGTGATGGCCGCAACGTCGTCTTTCGCAAGTCTTGGCTACATCAATAGCTTCGCTGATGCCGGGTTCATTCTTGCGCGCGTAAAGTTTTCTGATTTCGCATTGGGTGATCACTGAGATTTGGTTAGGAAGCATAAAACTAGGAGCCCGGGGACGGATGAAGAGGGAGCGTACTTGGCTTGACTTTTCCATGGGCTGTCCGTTGTAGCGCCGGTTCCAATTCCATTTTGAAACGACTGGCATCTTGGACCATTTCAGCGTCCACTGGGCGCAGGGTCAGCAAGCCATGGAGACAGGAAGCTGAACCACGGAAACCCACCGAGAACTTGGTACGGCTCCCGAAAACCAAAAGTCATGCAGTATCGCTCCATGAGCTTGCGATACTGCTTGGATCGTTTGCCCCTCATGCTCGGCAAGTAGAAAAGTCGTAAGGGGAGGTGGCAATGGTCACGGGTGAGATGAGATCACGCAGCATGTCTAGACTCTACTTCGATGACCGCTGGGGAGCTTGTCGAAATAAATTTCTTATCGAAGGCGGACTCAGGGTCTGCACGTGCGATAAGGGAGGGGCCGCTAGCCACACTCGGCCAAGCGCGAAAGCCATCCGAACCCGAGATCATCATGGGACAGCCAGGCCCCGAAACAACGAAAAAGCGCAACTTACAAAGTTCTGCTGCAAGTCCAGGCCTAACGTTGAAGGATTCGAAAAGTAGCAGCAGCAATTTCGCTCAAGTTTAGATCCATAATTTCAGGCAAGACACTCTTGCCGACTGGCTGGATGGATGCCAGCATTGGTCTCCATGACTTGATATTTGGTTACATGTATTAATCAGACAAAATCCAATGCATATATGCTCCGTATTCACTTGTTTTCGACGCACAGGGCAGCAACCACGCTGATATCATCTAGCTTTCCTGTAGGTAAAGTACGGTAAGAAGCTGCATCTCCGGGGGTGTCGGAAGACTAGACTGAACAACGAACATACCTCCTTCACTGGCCAAGCCTTCTTCAATGGCTTGCTCCATAAATGGACTCTCTGCAAATGGATCCATGGCAATGACTCTGGCTGCGGCGACGAGCTCATCTGCTGCCACCCTCATCCCGCCATTGCGACCGCCTTTTCTGTCTTGATTCGAACCTCCCCCTTTTCCTGACTCCCAGCTTTGGATGCTCTTTGCAACCGAGTCAACGATTTCGTGCTCCCACAAATTGTCAATGACGCCGTCGCTCATCGCCAGTACCACGTCCCCAACTTCCAAGTCTACAGTATCCACGACAGCATTGTTCCTTGGCGTATCGGGGCTGTTGGTGCCAAGCTGCCTCGGGCAGTCGAACCAATGCCACTGTTCCTTGGTCTTGAAGATGACTTCCCTGTTCCGCGGGCGGAGGACCATTACTTGGCAGTCCCCGAGATTGGTGACCAGCAGCAGTGGTAATGGACCGCCAGACGAGTCGCCGCCCGGGGCTCGGTAGTGCAGCTGTGCGCCGCACGCAGTGGTTGTTCCCTGCCAGTCGTGGGCGACCGTCGCATCGAGCGTCTGCTCATAGGCCTTCTGGAGCTTGGCTTTCGGATCGGGAGTGTGTGGTGCGTTGGCGGACAAGGATCGAAGGGTATCTTCTTCAACGGCTGATACCCAAAAGTGCAAGATTAATCGCGACCAGAGTCTATGGCAATCCATTTAGCTCTCGTGAAGACTGTCAGCACCGGACACGTGAGCCTACCCGGCATGGCCTCGTGGTCGCATCGCCCAGGCCCCGACTCCGTCATTCACACAGATGAAGAAATCGCTCGCGTAGACGGCATCGTCTCCATTCGTCAGGCCCTTTATGAGTTCTCCATTCACAAATGCCCCCCGTCGATGGCGACTTCGATGATGCGTGCTCAGCGGGTCGGAGAAGGAAGCGGACGGAGGCGACGTGAAAGGAGGTGGGAAGGGTCTCGGCTGACGCTTCGCAAACAAGCCAATGCCTGTTTCGAATCGGAAAGGCAGTTTCGATGGCTTCCTGTGTCGACCAGACGCCTCTGGGGATGAATCTACCGAGTATCGCTGCTCATGACGGCCCCGCCATGGCGGGTCTGGAAGCTGGCGCTGTCGCTGTCGCTGTCGCGATAAAGATCTCGAAAGAGCCGCAGGCGTTGGAAAATGTGACGTGCGCATTCCAACTATGAAAGTCCAGCGCTGACCCGGTAGGGGTCGCTGACCGCGGCCTCTGTAGCAAGCTCTGTCGGTCGGTGTCGATGTGTTGACGAATCCAGGGAATGTCCAGTGCTTGTCTGGTGGTTCGTTGACGATGAGGGGTGTATTGGAATGCCTGTACGTGATGACACGCTGGATATATTTATCTTGTCGAGACAGACGGTCTTGGGAATGCGTGCAACTCGGTATCGCATGGGACACGGCAACACGGCACGTTCCGCGCGGGGGGTTTGTTGACGTAACTGATGCCAGCGTGCTCTGCTAAGATTAAACCGTGTCCGCATCGTAGCGGAGTATGCCGCATCTGTGGACGCGCGCAGCTTCAATGAGTCGATGCAGATGGTAAATGCACGGAGTTGTCGTCAAATTGCACAGGACCGATTCCACCGACGACCAGGTACGTAGGCATAAATCCACACACCTAGGTATTTATATAATATATACTCCGTACACATACACATATACACAGCCCTACACTGGATAGGTGTTGAACAGGCAATCTTCCGTGGCCCGACGTGGTCTGGTCTTCAAATGACTGGCCTACCCTATATGCTGACCAATTCGCCGTGAAAACAAGGCCACTCAGCCTGCAAGTGGGCTGGATTCTTGTCGCGACCGGCATCTGCACTCATTGGGCACACGTAGCCCCTTAATTCTTCCCTCTTTTTTTCCACCTGTATCAAACATAGTCGGCATGGTGCAAGGCTGGTCATCAACCTCGACGATCAGATTGTGCATGCAGCGGCGGCTAGCACTCCTACGATAAATGGCAACTGGCACAAGACACTCCGTAGTCGTCTACGTGCTCAATTATTTGTTACTCAGCCTCGACGACGATGTGCGCGTAGGATTGGGGGCAGTGACGTCAACTCGGTGGTGGCTCTAGCCTCTGCGCACAGACGTCCCGACGAGGCGCCGGCCCCTATCGCCCAGGTAGCCTCCAGGTGCAGATGTCCCGTCCGCTCCGTAGTACCCCAGACTCTGTGCGGCCGAGTACGGAGTGGATGAAAAAGCAAATCAAGTCACGGCGTCTGTGAGCCGTCTCCAGATACCCGGCCAGTCTGCAACAGGTTGGCGTCAGAGGACGCGCCCAGAGAGCTCCCAGCGGCCCAGTGCTGGAGTCTTGGGCTCTTGGGACAGGGGTCGACGGGTGGGCCACCAGACGTGCACAAAGTCGGGCTGTGTCGAGTGACTGGCGGCACGAAGAATTGGCAGCGCCTGCGAACCTATCGTCATCGGCCTCAGTGGAACCGCACGAGCCCTGCTTCTCATTCCCGCCAGCGGATTGTCAACTCGAGACCGCCTATAAGCACCTGCACCAATGTACGGCGGCGCTGTGGACGAATGTGGCCGCTCAACTCAACATGAGCGCCCGTGACTCCACGTCTCTCTGCAACACTTGACTCGGCCAAAACGTTTGACGACCGCCTGGGCATCCCTTCCTTGGGCCTCGAGCCAGCACTGAGCAGTTGACCCCTGCCGCTGCCCCTCGTATCCCGGATGCCTGGCAGTTCATTCATGCCATTTGGACAGGTTTTTCCTTTCTTTTTTTTTTTTCTGCGCCGTGGCTGTGGAGTCGCCAAGGTGAGGTAAAACGAGGTAAAACTTGCCGTCACCTGAAGCACCGCTGCCGATGGATAATGACGAGGGGCAACGCCAGCGCTGCAGAAATGCACTGGTTCTTCTTGGCTTGGCCGGCCCACGGCAGTGTAGGTTCGATAGCACGAGGACTAGCAAGTCGTACTTTGTATTGCATTTGCAGACCGTGGCCAGGTAGAGAGTCGAGACACACACCCCAGACACTGTGTTTGTTTCCCATTTGCGCCACATGGACTCGGTGCGCAATGGCTGGCGCTTGGCGGTGTCCGCAGTGAGCGCTTGCGCACTCGATGCCCGGGATTGCTCGGTGAGCAGCTCGATGACATGTTCAATGTCGCACAGAGAAGCACGGAGTGGGCGGAAGTGGCTGAGTTGCGCTCATCCCTCATCCGTGGCCTGCACCAAGGAGATGAGCGTTGGACCAAGTCAGCTGCGTACGGAGTACGTAACTACCACGCACAACGAACAAGCTTCATGTTTCTTCTGAGAACTGCTGCTCCACTCCACGCTCCACGCTCCGCACTCAGCATTACCACCACTACTCCGTACACGGTACGACTGGTGGCTGCCCCTGGCTGATGAATCAGTTCGGATGCGATGGAATCAACGGCCGGTGGGACTGGGACTGAGACTCGCACCGCCAACCTGACCTGCACGGCGGTCGACTGGCTTGGCTGCTGGCTGGCCATTGTCTATTCTCAACCCACCGTCACCAAATCGCCCGACGTCTTGTGTTGTAGCAGCAGAATCCATGTATCATGTAGTCATGCACCATTGGCGCCGGGAGCCTGGTTCGGCCGGGGTCGAGGTGCGTCTGATACGAGCGAGCACGCGGACCCGGGCAGACTTGGTGGTGTCGTAGTCGCAAAAGGGAAGCTCACCTGAAAGAAAGCCAGCCGCCCACTGCATTTGGAAGGACTCGTACGGAGTACGGAGTAGCTAACAAGCCAACGGTGCATGACGAGTCACTGGCCACTCGGCGCATAGTAGGTCGTGGTGACCCGTTGCCGTCTCATCAGAGGCGATCATGAGACGCCCTCGGTCAGACACGACGACAGGGTCGATGGCATCGCCAGGCGACGGCGAATAGGACACACAGCAAGGCACGGCACACAGCACAGGATGGATGGATGGGATGCGCAAGCGCATGGGGGATGAGAACGGCGGGGATTGGAGATGGACAAGCCGGGTTTATTTAGAAGCGCCTCGTCCTCCCTCAGTACGGAGGATGAGAGATTGCCATGTCTGTTTTCCGGTTTCTTGTTTCGAGACCATGACGGCTCGTTGCCGCCGTGCGTGTGCGCCGAGATGAACAAAAGGGCGATCCGGCACACTTTATTAACCGCTGACCAAAGAGCACGACTCAGCACACATTACTCGTGCCGTTGGTTGCTGCTGGGCACACACACAGCTCCTCTGGCGTCATTCAAAAGCCGCCCATTTACACCTTCAGCCTCCGATCTTGAAAAAGTTTCGCTCCCAGTTGCGGGTGACGTTGCTCATAGTCATAGACACTCTCAGCCAGCCTTTTGGCACATCGACCAATTAGCTCCGGCCCAGCTTCAAGTCGGGGAATCCAAGGATCAGCGGGCTATATCGCTCGGAAGCCGGATCGAACTCTGACGATCGACAATTGAGCCGCGTGGAATACAACACACGCCCGCGAGGCCTGGCGGGCCTCTCATTACGTCGTCGGCGTGGCGAATTTCTGTGGCGGGAAGCACCATACCATCGCAACGCAAGTTGCAACCCCGGCTGCGTGTGTTTGACGTCGACGACTTTTTTTTTTTTTTTTTTTTTTTTTTTAACACAAATATTTTTTGGGTGGGAAAAAAAAAACCTCTTCCTCGGACCTTGACGGTTTCCTGCCACTGTTCCCAGGCAGTCAGGCAGTCAGTCAGTCAGTCAGTCAGCTTGGTCTTTGACTTCTTTCCCAGAGGACCACAAGGCCCAAGCCATAGACAACCGCATTTGGCACCGGTGGTCCCGAGCCAAACAAGGCTGCATAGCGTGCAAGACGGTCGACTTGTAGATGCAAGGACTTGAACAAAGCGAAATTCAAAGTCCTTCGTCTAGCCGCCGGCTAATTTTGGACACTGCCTTTATTATTTGCAACCCGAGCTTCTTGGCTTCACCCCGTCCACTTGTTGCCTTGCAAGCTGGGTAGAAGGGGAAACGCTACAACAAAAAAGGAAACCTTTTCAAAAAGCGAAGCCACATCTTGTCCTTTGGCAAGTGCGAGGCTATTTCATCCTCGTTACTGTACTCCCCTCCCCGTTGCCCCGAATATTTTCTGCATCATTCTTTCCCCCTCCCTCGTCTTCTTCGCAGCCAATACTTATACCGAGCGAGCCGGCGGTTGCCTGGAGCGCCAGACGACGACCAGACGACGACCAGACGACGATTAGACGGCCAGACGACCAGACAATACGACGACGGCGCCGCAGAATCAACAAAGGCTTGCTTTGGTTTGGTTGGCTTCGTCGCTTTCGGGTTTGTTGCGCCTGCGAGCTGATCAAGTGGCCTCCGACTGTTCCGCGCACACCACCCTTCCGACCTCTGGCGACCATCATTCACATCTACGCAAGTGAGCTGATTACTTTACTCTTTTGCCTTGTCCCCAAGCCTTGGATTTCCGGCTGTCTTGGCGGCGTGTGTCTGGTGGTGTACTTCGCCTCAAACGACGACAACAGACTGTTGCTCCAACACAGCCCCGTGCTGCGTACGGCTTACCCCAGGAATCACCCACCTCCGTCGTCGGGCATTTTTTCCTTTCCTTTTCTCTTCCTTTCTGCTCCGTCTGCCTTGTCATCGTCGCCCGCGAGCTCCGTCTCCAAGTTAACATCTCCCAACCCACGACGACTCAGACGGACCCAAGACCACGATCTAAGACCCGGCAGGACCTGGCCTGGAACACAGAACCCGGCACAAAGGAAAATCGCCGCAAATCCATCAGTCCACCAACAACATGGGGCGCAATCGAGGTTTGTACATTCTCTTCCATGTTGATTCATTCCAGCCTCCGTCCACAAGCACCCGAGCCCCGAGCCCCGAGCCCGAGCCCCCGCCCGCCCCTCCCCAGCCCAGCGCACACAGCACCCATGCGCGGAGCCCACAGCGCCCAGACCCGGGGCCATGACCTTCCAAGTTCCTTGTCCATACCAAGTCCAAGTGGTCAGGCCTGCCCTGCCTGCAGGCTGGAATCTGGAATCTGCAGCGCGCAGTGGCCTCGTCTGTCTGCAGTCTGCCGCGGCCTCCCAACGAAGGTTCACCATGTCTGGTTCAAGCACGGCCCAACAATGGGATTGACACTCAATATGTACCACACCGGTTACTAGTGTCAATCGTCGTTGCACGTGCAAGGACATGGACAGGGACTAGTAGTTGGCGTCTGGTATTCTCAACAAGCCAAGCAAGGGCTCGCCTGGTCGCAGCACCCATTGACGTGCCAGGCAAACAATTGCAGGTCTGGTTGGTCGTGCTGCCGCAACACTGTTCCATCTTGTCCGTCTCCGTCTCTGTCCGCCCAGCACGCCCGGGCACGCCAACGTTGGTGCTCAAACAGGCCGCCTCGGTCCAGACGTCGCCTTGCCGGTGCTGGCCACGGCGGCCATGACGACGGATCTGGGGGTGTCGACGACGGCCCCTGGTGGTGGTTGCGGCACAAGGACGGCGACAGCCTCGAGCTGTCCTGTCCGCCACTCACCCCTGCATCTTCGCGCCACGCACGCATGAAGCCCAATCTGGCGCGTGTCGGCCACTCTGTTCACGTTGGCGTTGAGCAGGCAAACACGGAAGCGTTTTGGCTCAGTCCTATTGTTGTTGTTGTTGTTGTTGTTGTTGTGGTGCTGCCGCCCTGATTTGGCCTCTTGTCCCACCGGACCGCCGGCAGCCAGCCGGCAGCAGCGGCTGGTCCATGTCAACTTGAGCCGTCATCAGTGACCCCCCAACCGCTAGTCAGCTTGGTCGCCTCCAAGTTGGCGAGCGGCGGCCAATGACAGCACGCGGCTCCAATGCCATGGATGCCAACTCCGTTCGTTCAGGCGTGCACCGCAGCACACAACGGGGGCCCGAGTGCCGTCACCAAGGCGCGCGCAACCAGTCGTGACCAGACCGTCTTCCAAAGTGGATGCACAGAGTATTACCAGACCAGACGCCGTGCCACTGCTAGTAATAATAAAGTCAAACTTGGACTTGGCTTCAACCATACCCCTGCCTGGTTATTATTACTATTGGGTCATTGCCTCTACCACTCTCGCCGTCATTTCGTTTCAACATTACATGTGCTGACCCATCGCGTCCTTCGACGTCGCCTCGCAACAGTTCTCTCTTTCATGTCCCATTTCTCCGCCGGCGCAAAGACTCCATCGTCGTCACCATCCCCCCCAAACGAACTCGCCGTGGGCCTCAAGAAGAAACAGCACCACGTCTCCGACCCTTTCCCCCAACTGCATCGCGACATCGACGCTGTGCGCCGACCTGCCACGCCGCCATCACGACCGGACTATGGAACGCCGCTAGACACCTCTCCCAGCAACACGCCTCCTCGACGTCAGCGCAGTTCATCGCGACCACTGTCCATGGTCCAGACCTATCAGCCGCCCCTCATGGACATCAACGAAGACACTATTCCCGAGCTCCAGCCCATCTTCACTCTGCTCAACAGCCACTCCAACAAGTTGTACCAAGAAGGATACTTTCTCAAACTCGACGATCAAAATACACGTACGTCATCGCGCCGTCGCTTTCCTCCTCCCTCGTCCCGGCAGACCCCATGCCCATCCCGATGCTCTTCCCCTAGTAGCCATGCTCTCCGGCACGAATGGACTGCCTTGGCGCAGACAAGGAATCGTTTGACTAACCAACTTGTCGCACAGAGGGCAAGGCGAATGCGGACCGAACATGGACCGAGTGCTTCGCACAGCTTGTCGGCACGGTCTTGTCGTTGTGGGATGCGGCGGAACTCGATGCGGCGGGCGAGGACGGTGAGGTCTTGCCCAAGTTTATCAATCTCACGGATGCTTCAATCAAGATGGTACGTACATTGGTCTTTGGTTGTGGGAATCCCCAGGTTTCAAATTCACGTGACACCCAACTTTGTTCTAACATGGTATGCACCTTTGCAGATCGAATCACTCCCGACTCGTTCCAACGATGAGCAGCCTCTGCAAAACATTTTGAGCATATCCACTGCTGGCAGAAATAGGTATCTTCTCCACTTCAACTCACACCACTCTCTGGTTCAATGGACGGCAGGCATCCGACTTGCCATATTCGAGCACTCGACGTTGCAAGAGGCTTACACCGGCGCCTTGATCGCGGGCAAGGGAAAGTCACTCAACAACATCAACGTCATCATGGAGAGATCGCGGATGAAGTCGGAGCAGTGGGTCAGGGTACGTTTCGGTGCCGGTGTGCCGTGGCGTCGCTGCTGGTGTGTTGTATCCCCTCCCGACGAGAAGGAATACCAGAAGCAGCAGAAGGAACTCAAGAAGAGGTCTGCCTATGACCGGTCCCACGTCCCCGTTCTCAAGGGAGACATCAAGTTCTATGACTCGAGAAAGGACGGGAAGAAACAGAAAAAGGCTCAGCCAATTGCCACCATTACCGATGCGTACTCGGCCTACGCGATTTATCCCCAGGCAAAATCCTTGATTGACGCTTCGACATTGCTCAAGGTCGAAGGTCGCGTTACTGTCCACTCTGATCCTCCCTCATCCACCGAAGGCTTCATCTTCATCATGCCCGAGGTTCATCCCGCCGTCAGCGGTTTCGAAATGCTGCTGCGCTTCTTATTCCCCACCTGGGACTCGTTTGGTCTGTATGGCCGACCCGGTAGACTGGTTGCAAGTGTCCTTGACCCGCGGTCACTCATGTTCGCCATGCCCAAACACAAACGCTACGGATATCTTGAGGTCCTCGACGTGTCGACGCTCATTCTTGACGAGGGCAGCACGGCCTGGTCAGAACGAGAGTGGCGTAAGCGACTCAAAGACGCTACCGGCACCCGAATGAATGCTTTGGATGATGGTTCCAGATCTCATTCTCGTAGCGCGAGTCGTTCCAGTACAAGGCACAGCTCTGGCAGTGGAGGCAGGCCCAAGGTTGGGTTTGCTGATGATGGCAACGTGGTATGCCGCCTTGACTCTCACATGCCGCCGTTAACGCGCATTGCTACTTCTGCCGCACCCGTTCTTTCATACTAACATGGTCGAGCAGCTGCCGCCTGGTCGTGAGCCCAGCCATATGCGTAACATGTCAGATCCAAACCTTGGTGCTACACAGCGACGTGATGCCAGAGTTGGTGGCTCACCACCACGGCACCAACTTCCTCTCCGTGGAGGTCCTCCTGATCAAATGATGCCCCAGCCCGGCAGCTCTGATGAGGAACCAGGTGCATCTCCGCCGCCTCCCATGTATAATCTGGAAGCTATGAGAAGCCTTCAGACTCCTGAGCCAGTTTCACGTCCTCCAGCCTTCAACCATGGACCGCAAGCTAGACCCACAAGCAAGGCGTATCAATCTCCTGAGCTTCGAAGGGCGAATAGTCGGCTCTCAAGCTCGACGCTTGCCCAAATGGCCAAGGCTGGTGGTATGGCGACCAATGCGCAAGGCGGCCGTCCACCAGCCCGCAACAGAGATGGTGACGACGGTGCGTCTCACGAACCCGCAGTCTACACACAAGACCTCTCACTAGGAAGTCGGACTAATAATTGTAACCTTGATGAAGGCCCATATTCAGGAAGCCAGGAACAATCGCCCGCGACGAATATGTCAGCTCCAGCTCTTCCAACTGTCGACATTCCACCAAACCCACACGCCAGAGGCCCCATGGGGCCTCCAAGTCCCTACGGCCAGAATCCCAATTCACGTCCTGGCACCTCCGACGGGCGTCGATCGCCATATCCCCCAGGATCGGGCCCGCCACGGCCAGCGAAGGCTCCGCAGCAAGGCGTCCGACCAGACCAAACTCGCTCTCCTCCCGGACCTCCGGGGCCACCGGGACCTTATGGTCGTGGACGACCCCCTCCAGGTCAAGGACCAGCAAACGGACCTCCTGGCCAGTATGGTCATTATCGACCGGGACCAGGTGGACCACCGCCGCCGCCGCATGGCGGCCCCGGCGGGCTTCCCCATCGAAAACCGGCGCCGCGACAGACCGACAGCATCACCCCCGATCACATCATTGACCACTACACCTCTGACCCCCCGTACCGTGGCCCTGCGCCCGGGTACGGCTCAGGGCCAGTCCCACCACCTCACAACCAGGGCCCTGGACCTTACGGCCCCAATGGGAACCGCGACGGAGATCGACCTCGTGCCGGTGTCATGAAGACTGTAGGAGGTGCGGAACCCCCATTGCAGAAGAATTCAGGATTCAATATCCCAGAGGTAAATTTTGGCCCAACAATCAATTATGCCTCGTCCGCGATACCGCGAAAGCAAGTCCCAGGACCTGCTGGACCTGTTATGCGTGCTCAGCCGCAAGGTCACCATGCCTCGGAGCCGAACTCGAATGCCCAAGGACCTCGCCCAGGTCACGGGAGACAGGAAGCCATGGACTCCGGCCAAAGAACTATGGCTTGGCAGCCCGTGGGTACCTATAAAACATCGGGACCAGGGTCGGGACAAAACTCGGGAACAACAGCGCTGACACCAGAACAGTACGTCCAACATCGAGCCGCAGCAAACTCGCCGCACTATGGCGGCAACCTCGGAGTAGGAGGTCCCGGATCAATGGGTCCCAGGACTCCCAGCCCTCAGCCGCCGTATCCCGGCGGCGCCGGGCGCGGAGGCAGTGGCCGGGCCCCCCCCGAATATGGAGGTCCTCCTGGAAGCTACCACTCTCGACCTCTCGGCCCTCCGTCGTCCGGCATTCCTCCCCAGGGACAATACAGCCAGGGCCAAGTTCCTCATCCTGCTCCATATCAAGGTCGAGCTTTTTAAGTTGGGTACTGTTGCCGACCTAATCAATGAAAGAGATACCGAATAACGAATGTTGCATGGAGAAGGTCGCTGAGCTTCTGTCGCTTGGTGGTGACTACCGTGTCCAGCGTGTTACATAAAATTCATGGCCAACGCGAAATGCGCCATTGGAAGCATAGCACAAGACGGGCGTTTTTTTTTTTTTTTTTTTGTAGCATCGGCAACGATGCGAACTAGTGCGCTGGGAAAAAGCGCATTTACTCGTCTGACCTGTGTATAGGGATCGACACGGTCTTTTTCTTGTCTCTATAATTTTACCCTTCCCCGTCTATTCTTTGAGGCATAGAGCTTTGATTGGAGTTGTTGACGGGATTTCTAGACTGACATGGCCAGACGAGAGTCGCCTGGGCAGGGGAGGGAATCGTGGTGTATTAACAGAGCCCGGACCGTCCAAATCGCAGATTTGGAGGACCAAAGCTGGCACTCATCAGGCATTTTATCTCATCTTTTACAGGACCTAGTTGGAGTAGATGTTGACCCGGGGAGGATGTTTTCCGGATACGGAGTAAATTTTAAAATTCCCAAAAAAAAACTCGCCTCTTTTCTTTTTCACACATAATCGGGAGTAAACGTGGTTGTGACAACTTGCAGTTGGCTGAAGACGATGTTCGCCAAGGGCATGTGTGTTCCGCGCTCTCCATGGGAGAAGAAGATGTGGCTACTCCGCACAGCTAATGCTTTCTCTGTCGGCGAATAATGCTGGGTTGGGTTGTAGAGTAGGGAGAAGAGAAAAGCCCCGTCGCACTTCAGAGCGTACTGGCGTGACGGACGTACAACTTGGCATTGGGAATTCGGATACCTAGCTGTCTGTCTGTGACGACGACGAGGGAACTGAATGAAGCGTGAGCACTGAGCACGTGGATTGGCCACGAAGAACTGGTGACGGCGGGTGCGGGGCCGGAGGGCACATCGTGCGGATTGGTGGCTGGCGGGGGTGGGGTGGGGTGACCCCCGGTCCCGGGCGCGTTTGTTAGTTGGGGCCCTGGGATCTGGCTCTGGCTCTGGCTCTGGCTCTGGCTCAGGCTCAGGAGGAGGGATTTGAGACCGGAGGGCTCAATCGCCGCCAGGGTGCGAATGCGAGTTGGGATTGCGGCCGGGGCTGCAGGCTGGAGGTTTGAGGGCGCTGCAGGGGACTGGGAGTTTTGTCTTGGCCTTGGGGTTATTCTCCTTGAGCGTTTGGGGCGAGAGCTGCGAGGATGGTTGCCCTGGATCCATGGACGGGTATCGGTCCTCATGTGGCCACGTCCAGTCGCTCCTTCCACCGCACATCCCCCGCTGTGGAGTCCGTCGACTGGGGTGGTTGCCCTGGCGGACCAGTTGACCCCGCCAAGGAAAAAAAGGCAGCCATCCGAAGGGCCCTGCCAACTCTCGTTGGTATTTCGCAGCCTGCCTGTCATGTGTCGTCGACGCGTTGGTAACGTCCGGTCGGGTTTTGATGATCCCTGCTCTTGAACATTTTCCATGTATGTATGCATGCATATCGACTGCTCCGTACTGCGCGTTTTTTTTTGTTTTCTTTTCCTTCTTTTCGCTCTTCTTCAGGCCCGGCTGCGTCCTGTTCTCGCGACGAAAACCCAGGGCCTGGCCATGCAGAGCTCCGTCGTCATTCTCTTTCGCCACGACAAGCATACGCATTCCCTCCGCCTGTAGTTGCCGAGTCCTTGTTCCTCCAGCTGTTTGGGGTCCTCGGAAGCCTGCCCTACCGACTCGGCGTGGGCTTGACGTGACAGAGAGTTGACCTTGTCCGTCTTCACATCGCGTCGCCGGCGGCTGCGCGACCCTGCACAGCCCGATTTCCCACGGTCCCAACAAACATTGACGCTGTTTTTTTGCCGTTGGTCTCGAGTCGGGTCCCCTTCCAATGGATGGCTATGAGCCAACACAAGGTATGGTGGATGCGAGGCAGTTGGTGGCCCATGATTGGCCTCGGCTGACAGCTTGACTTGTTTCTTCCTTCCAGCGACTCAAGATGTCCTCGATCCGCGACGCATAGGGAAGCAGAACTCTGGCTTCTCCGACGATGACGTATCCGACATCATTTGCGTCTTGTACCCGCTCTCCAAGTCGGCACGGCAAGAGGTCAAGAGATTAGCTGGGGAAAACTCTCCGTACATCATCGGCAAGGACGAGGCGGACAGTGTTGAGCCCGATTATGAATTGGAGGATCACGCGAGCCGGTTCGAGTCCCGTCCGGCCAGCCACGGAGACCACGCCATCATCTTGAGGCTTTCGTCTCCCGTCAAGAACCCCTCTGCTGGATTCGCTTTTGGCAGAAACCGCGCCAGGTGCGATGTTGTCTTCACCAACGATCCGCTGCGCCGCATCAGCAACATCCATTTCCGCATCTACGTCAACGAGTATGGAAATGTCATGATTGAGGACCAGTCAACCAATGGCACCTGTGTTGACGGGCGGGTCCTCAAGCGCTGCACCGAGGACAGCTCAACATCAGCTAATAAGTGGGTGTTGGGCTCTGGAAATATGATCCGGATTGTCTTGCACAACGAGGCCCTAGACTTGCATTTCCGTGTTAGGATACCTGGTCGGCATGACCATTATGACCGGGCATTTATTATCAAGGTCAGCGAATACTTTGCCCGCCATGGCTTGCACCCTGCGAGCGGCAGAGTGCCCAGTATCCGTACCCATGCCAATGCCAACACCAACCCCGGGCCCGTTGATCTGTTCAAGGTGCCTGGCGGGCCGCAGGCAAACAGAGCAGCACTGGAGACGAGTCCGTCGCCTCACCTGTCACCAGGTAAGCGGAAGGACTCGCATGGTGCGGTACGCAATGAGTGGAAGGGCTCCGGGAAATACAACCGCATAGGCATGATTGGCAAGGGAGCTTTTGCAGTGGTGTACAAAGTGACGTCAAAATATGACGGACTACCTTATGCGGCAAAAGAGCTTGAGAAGCGTCTGTTTATCAAAAACGGCGTCCTTGATCAAAAGGTTGAGAACGAGATGAGGATTATGCAGCGGGTGAATCACGTAAGTCCACCGCCTCCTTCGTCTCGTGGGAATGAACTGACGGAAGACTTGTTAGCCCAATATTGTACGTTATATCGAGAATTTTGACTGGGAGGACCGCCTCCTGATAATCATCATGGAGTATCTGCCTCACGGTGACCTCGGCAAGACCATTTCTGAGGACGGCGCGTTTACCGTCGAGATGACACAAACCATGTCCAGGCAACTACTCAGTGCCCTGGGCTATTTACATGCCAACAGTATTACGCATCGGGATGTTAAACCAGACAATATCCTCATCCAGTCGATGGATCCCCTGGTGGTCAAGCTGACCGACTTTGGGTTATCCAAAATGGTTGACACAGCAGAGACCTTCTTGCGCACGTTTTGCGGAACGCTCCTGTATTGTGCACCCGAAGTGTACACAGAGTATGCCGAGTATGATGATAATGGAGTCCGAAACCGAGGCAAGAAAATGCGCCGTGTGCCCGGACAAAGATATAACCATGCCGTGGACATCTGGTCGCTTGGAGGTGTCCTGTTTTACGTGCTGACTGGCACACCACCTTATCCCGTCAAATCCGGCATCAGCTACTCAGAGTTACTGCACAAGATTATGACAACAGATTTGGACACCATTCCCCTCCAGAGATTTTCAGTATCCGAGTCTGGCATCGATTTCATCCGGCGAATGCTCCAAAGGCGACCCGAGAGTCGCGCAACTATACTCGAGCTCGAAAGTCATCCCTGGCTTTGTGGCTTCGGCTCCGCAATACAGGCTTCTCAGTCGTATGACGAGATCACGGATGATGAAGAGTATCCTTCCCAGCTCGAAAAGCTAGTTGCGTATGACGATGACAGAGTGAGCGACTCAATGAGCGATATCTCAGACAAGGAAAATAGCTACATGGAACATGGCGCACAGCAACCACGTTTGTTTGGGGAGGTTGGTGTATCTGCCATCGGGTCCTCTGGTGTCATTCCTGAAAATTACCTCAATCTGCCTGCCGAGAACAGCACGGATGCGAGGGATATTCTGGGCTCCCACGAGGACGAAGCCTATGATTCAGGAGACTCGGACACAATCAAGGGAAGGACTCAACATGCATATCAACATGACGCCATATCGATATACCCTAACCAGTCTGCGGACCAGCTCCAAAGCCTGGTAGAAGATGTAGCGTCGCAGAAACTTGGAGGCAATACGTCAGCCGCTCCGGAACGGAGCGAGTCACAACGGCTGTCCTTTTCTGTGGACCCCAACTCGAGTAAGAGAAAGCCACCATTACCTGGTACCGGCGAGGAACATGACGAGAACACGCCTCCGGGGGAGCCCATAATAAAGAGATTGAAGTCGGAAGAAAGCTATGAGGATCCGCCTCCCGAAATCCTCGAGGAGTACAGACTTCTGGCCAAGATGCCACAAGTAACGAGACTTGACTCTGGTAGGCAAATAGACTATCCTGTGAGCAAGATGGTGTGGTGGCAACAAGACAAGAAGACGTGGCATTTGCAGTATCCCGAAATGACACAGCGCCAGCACGATGCCTTCAGACGAGCAGCAAGGGATAGAGGCGAGGAGTTTGGCCCTGGCAAGACGCCGCTCTGGGATTTGGCAGTGAAATATTTTGCTCCCAGCCCTAGACCCGGACCAGGGGGCAGAAGCGGCCGCTCAACGGCCTCCGCGCCCGCTGGGCTGAGGCGAGACGATGGCAGGATGACTGAAGACAGGCTGGACCTCCCGTCAACAGCTCCATCAATCCAATCGTCTCCAATGCCCGATACCTGCCCTCCTGACACGAAGATTGTTGTGCCAGTCCAAGAGGGCCTCTCAACCAGCAGGGCGATCGCATTGGTGGACACTGACGCCTCTTCTCGTGTCCAAGGGATCACATTCCCCATCACCGACTCGTTCGTCTCGTTTGGCAGGGGACCAGAAAATACTCAAAGTTTCAAGGACAAACAAGAACCACGAGTACCAAAGTATGCCTTCAAAATCATGCTGTGGAAAGATGGCTTCGATGCGTCAAAACATTGCCCAACAGGAGATCAGCCGTGGTGCAAGGAAGCCTCGCAAGAAGATGCGCACCATCACTTTTGGATATCCACAAAGGCCACTCTAGGCATCAAGATCAACGGGTACAACTTGCCGTCGTCGGATCCCAGAAACCCAAGCGGTCCGTCCAAATACTGGGCCAAGCTTCACAACGGCGACTCTCTCATGATTTGGGGCGGACAGGACCCCAGGAACCAAACGAAACTCACGTTCGGGTGCTTCTGGGGAGGATCCTCGGCTGCGCGGCCGCCAGATGGGCGACAGTTGGAGCTGGCCAGTCCCCAGATAGCAGCCAAGCTAGATGCCGTGTGCCAAAGGACCGAGAAGCGAGTCCGGGACGCGGCGGAGCGGAAGCGCAAGTCTGACGAGGCCAGTGCGGACATTTCCGAGCGGGCGCGGCAGGTGGGACGAGAGCGGGAGCGCAGTCGACTGTTTGAGCAGAAGCGTCTGGCGGCCGTTGAGTTTTGGGCCGCGAGACAAGCTCTTTCGCGGAGGGGTTCCCCTGCCACCGGGCCGGCTGGTGCCTCGACGAGAATGTATTAGGTGGGCGACGACGATAGGACCTGTGTGTGGCCTGGTGGTGCTGAGAAGGGACCCGACGAGGGCGTCGGCGCGGCCATTGCTTTCATTTCATGCTCAGTGTCATCTCACCTTTGTTGGAGCTGGGCCATGTATGGCGAATCGTTTCTTGTTTTTCCGGCCATTTGTTCTCTTTTTCTTTACGTAGGGTCACATGGATATATGCAAAGATGTGGTAATGAAGTCGCTTTATGGATAAAGGCAAAACCGGTTTATAGAAGTTTAACACTGAATACAAGCAGTCTAGGGCAACAACTTGGCGTCTTAGCTGGATGCTGAATGTCAAGAACCTCTCCCCTGCCCGGGTCTTTCACTAACGCTCCAACTCGACGTGTAAAGAATCCCGCCAAATTACGAATCACCTCCACGCTGTATGTGTGCAAATGCCAGGCTACCGAAACAATTCGTGGTTTATACATTCGACAGAAGCAACTTGATCCCCCACCTTACATTTGGCGGCGCTGTGAGCTAAGCATCCAACAGATCTGATAAAATACACCGCCGACCAGGACTTGTGATCACTGCGCAGTCGCGCTCATGGGCCCGGCGGCTTGCAAAGACGATACAGTAGAGTTCAAAGCGATACTTTCTGCTGAGCAATCACCATCTTCGGAATCTGGGTCGCCCGATGACTCGTCGTTTGGAATGTGAAACTCTAAGAGACTGGTTGGATGGCTGTTCGGGGCAAGGAGGTAGAGATACTGACCGAGTAGCTTTGTTGGCTGGACAGGTGAGGAAGACGGCGAGACTGGCTCCTCAATGATGGGTTCCGGTACATGGCCGTCAAAGGGGCCGTCGCCAGGTCTTTGATTATTCTGAGTATTCCGCCCCCTGTTGCTCCTCCAGTCCCAAGTGTCGCAAAAGTCGCTGTTGGCGGCATTGCGGAATGGCCGAGCTCGGGGCTTGTAGTATGGATTGTCGGTAGATCGGGAGTAATCTGTGAATACTGAGCGGGCGTATGCTGTTTCGTTGGGGGTGTGCGAATTGAACTTGTTTGGGGGCTTGCCGGCGTTTGAACCGGACAAGGAAGGGCTGCTTGGGTTTCTGTGGCCGGCTGGCATGTCCTCTTGTGCGTTTGGGCTTCGAATTCCTGACCGACTACAACGTGCCTGGTCGTGTTGATCCATAGTGAAGTGAGGCTGTTTTGGGCTGTAGCCTGGCCCAAAAGCCCCTCGGGAACTTCGAAATGCGGGCGGATCAGGCTGTTTGGTACGATTTCCAGTCCTATCTTCTTGCTTGTTACTGATTGTTGAGTAATGGGACCATTCACCGTTGCCAAGCGGCGACTTTCGCCTCGGACCCTGGCCGGGACCATCTTCACCCTCCTTGTTGCTCTTGCCGAAGACGCCCGTTGGGAACCTGGAAGGTTCACAAAAGGAGTCTGGCCGAGGGAAATCTTGTCGATTATGCCGGGGATCCTCTGTTATCTTCTCACGATGTTGTCCGCGGTTGTCAAGGTGATGGTATCGCAGGGTTCTCTCACTCGAGGAATTGGTGGATTGTAAAGGAGCAGCACGTTCGTATATGAAATCCGGACTCCAATTCTGTCCCTCCGTCCCGGAACTTCTTCTTTTGCTCCCCTGACACTCCTTATTTTTCTGGCGTTCCTCCGAAAAGCCCCCATTATTTGAACTTTCGACGGTGCTTCCGTAGTTTGAGAGAGACATCCTCTGTTCAGAAACAGAGTCTTCTTCCTCAACATACGGAGCATGATATCCTCCCTGGTTCAGTGAGTCACGGGGTTTCTTTTGGTACTCTTTGAAATTTTTCGCCACTTCTCTCTGTGCACGACGCTGGGCCGAGCCTAGTCTACGTCCGGGATAAAAGGGCGACGACTCAGCAGGGCTGACTGGAACCGATGAAGTGTTTTCAGCTGATACATGGTCGAGGCGAAGCCTCGCTTCATTTCTTGACCTCGATGTTTTGGCGCCGAATTCCTCGATCGGTAAGTCTGAATCGCAATGTGACGGCAAGCCATCTCTGAATAAGCCAGGCAAGTTGGAGGAGCCCGTATCTGCAATACTACAGCCCTGCTCTGGTGGGCTGATCGAGTGTGCTGTCGTCTGCCAAAATGTGAGACGGATTATCCGCTGGTACATTTGGACTTCGACTTACAGATTCGAGAACTGACATCTCGTTCAATTCCTCGTTCACCCTTACTTCGGCAGTACAGTTTCCGCAGTAGTTGGGGAGAAGCGCATGCCCCGGTTTGGGTTTGTACTTCTTCTGGAAAGCCTTCGACCGAACCTTTCCGCAACCAAAGCAAAAATGATACTTTTCAATCCGTCCTTTTTTAAGTAATTTTTCTCGACAAAATGAGCAAAAATTCAAGACAGGTTTATGCCAGGTGCCAATGGGGTGTTTTTCATGAAACTTTTGGGATCGAACGCTGCCACAGCCGGAACACAAATGGTGACGTATGGTACGGGATGGACTTTTCTCCCTCAAATGGGCAATAGAAAAGGTTCGATCTCTGCAGTCATGATGTTCAGAAGGAATGTAGGACTCTACTGCGGCTTCATCGTAGATTGAGGCTGGGGCCACATTCTCCTTGTCCACAAGTGGTTCTCTAGACTTCAATGTCTCAGCAGGTGTTTTTGCCTTATCCAATGAGGTCTGCTTCATGCCGTTTGACTTGCGTGCCACCATTGAGTCCAAAAGACTATTGAGCTGGTTCTGGGCACTTTGATAGTCGTTGTGAAGCTGCGAATCTGTAGGCTGTTTCAGAAGCTCTCGGTGAAGACGGTCCAACAGTAGTTGAAGCCTCTGAAGATTCTGGAAATTAGAACCTATAGAAAAGGATGTTGATGCTCGATTCCACTCCGAAGTTTGAGTTTCTTGGGGATATTTCCCCGAGTGGACAAGATAGGCTGGTGCATAATGCGGTAGGAAAGTCGGAATGGGTTGCAGCATATATGGAAATGTCGATCGAGATGTATCGTTGGCTACATGGCGTTGAATGTTTGAACTGAACAAGCCGGGGGAAGGGACTGTTTCCTGACTCTTTTGCAACACATTCGCCGTCGAAAAACGTGCCGAAGGAGATACTGAAGCAGAACTAGATTCTTCGTCTCTGCGTATCGAGCTGGCAGAAGGCCGCTTACAAGTCCTAGTCTTGTTTTTGAGCTCGCTGGAACACTTGGTCTTCTTGGACAAAGTGCTCCGTTGAGATTTTGCAGATGAACTTCGGCTGTGGGTGTGCTGTCTCTTCTTAGACATCGACTTGCGGATCGACGTGGCTGAATGCCTCAGTTTCAGGTCATCGGATCTCCTAGTGGTGTCGTGTATGGATGGTTGGTCGGAGCTATCATCGGACTGTTCATTCTGATCATCATCACCATCATCATCGTTCTTCGTGGCATCAGAGCCCGAGTCGTAGCGAGGTGAGTGCTTTCGCCTGGTCGTTTCAGAGGCACGCTTGAGATCCCTCCGCGAAGGTAGCCCAAACACGGCTGATAATAGATCAATCTCTGGCTCAGCCGAGGCCGATGCGTACCACCGCTTCCACCTATGACCCATTATGACAGGCCAGAGAGGGACTGGGTGCAGCAGTACCAGTGCTACGGCGCTGGTGACTGTAGAGCGAGGGGAAAGTGCTGCAAATTGTCATGGCTGTAGAGAAGACGAGAGGACGCCCCCAGACATAGGAGTGAAGGCGGCGTGAATTTAGAAAGGAATAAGACATGAACGCAGCAGGCAGAGAAGAAATTGCGCCAGACGGTGGACTTTTCAGTTGCACCAGGCCGGCAGCTGCCACAGACGGCTGCAGCTGCCAGCTCTGCAGCGTCCAGCCGAGTCACTGACGAGTCGACTCGCCAGACGCCTGTCGACCGCTGGGCACGCAGTTAAGAGTACGTACCTGACGAATACTGTCGCCTCGTCATTTTTCTAAATTCTCCTCGATTCATACAGTGATATACATTACACATGCCATACGTGCCTCAGACGTACATGACCATTCAATTTTCAAATTTACTGTTTCCCCTATTCCCAAACGCTCTAGATAGTGGTATCGAGCAACTCACTCTACCCGCAGGGCACGGGCGCCTCTCCTCTTGCTGGCCTTCTTCTTCTTCTGTCCCTTTTCAAATGCCGCAACAGCGGCGTGCTCTCGTCCAAAATTGTCAAGATCCTTGACCTTGTAGATTCGGATGATCCAGTTTTCACTGGTGAAAGCCTCCTCCAGAGTGTTCAGTACTGGGCCGTGGTCAGGGAGACGCACACCACGAACGCGGTCAGCGGCTTGGCCGGGAGGGAACAAAGAGTGGTAGTTATAGTACGACATTTTGTACCTGGTTTCCACCTGTTAGCGAGGCCCATCTCGTGTGTGTGTGTGTGTGTGTGTGTCATCTGTGTTGGAACTCACATCAAGCTGTTCTTCATCGTCTCAGTCGCCTCTCCGTCGACGCGATACTCGCCACGGGCCGTAAAGAAATCACGTTCCTTGACCTCATCGGGCCAGATGCCCTCAGCGATACGGACCATCCAGAGAAATTTGTTGATATCATCACCAGAGTAACCCAGGAGGGCACCAAAGACGACAAGAACATAGTCGACCTCGTGCTGTCGCATGATGGGATAGCTGACTTCTTCTCTCGAGCTCATGGCCTTGCCGACAGTGGCGATGTGGGTATTATTCCAGGTGTTGTTGTCAACCAATGTTGGTCGATCAGCCATACCACCAATCTGGTAGCCGTAGTCCCACCAAGACATAATTTTGGCATCCTTTTTGGTGTTCTGTCGCAGCCACTGGTACGCCTCTCGGTAATCATCAATAATATGCTGGCTACCATCTGGCAGCCGGCTTGCCAGGACAACCGAGGGAGAGGAATAGGCGTTGGAGGTGACCCAGGTGCAGTGCATAACAAACATGAGAAGATACACAATGACAGAGGCAACGACGACAATCTTGGAGGATGAATGGAAGATGCCAATGATTGGCTTCCCGCTCCCCCTGAGACCAGCCGATGGCTTCGGTGATTTCTTGGAGGCCGCCTCGGTGGCACTTGCTACTTCCTCGGGGCTAGGAGACTTGGCTGAGATATAGGTGTCGAGCAGGCTCGACAAAGCAATGGCGGCAGCAACACAGACAATAGGAGTCAAAGTCAGCATGAGTCGAACCATGACACCCGCGAAGTAGCTGCCAAACAATGCGTAAACGACAACAAAGACGTGCTCATCGCGGAGGTCCTGGAAGCACATGTAGACACCTGCGGGGAAGAGCCAGATGAGGAAATTGAGATCGAAGAAGAAAGCGGGCCAGGCGGTAGGCTGATGCTCGGATACGGAAGCAATGATGGGGATATGGATTTTAGCATAGCCGGTGTCCCAAAGGGAATAGAAGCGACCATTCCACGGCGCGATATAGCCCAAGGAGGTAAGACCAACGAGAGCAATCAAGCCAACGCCAAAAGTGGCGATGAGGATGGTGACAAGAAAAGTCTGGAACTGGCGGCTAGGAATAGCGGATCGGACATATTCAATGAACGCGATCAACTGGAGGAAGCCAAAGATGCCTAGTCAAAAATCAGTATGCAGTCTAAAGGGACAATCGCTTTCGTGTTGACGTTCATACCTAGCGCGGGCATGTGCTCACTGGTTTTCACTGGCAGAAAACCAACAAAGGGAATCTGCATACTAGCGATGGTTCCCAGAGCATACCATGTGGTGTAACTGACGTAAAGCCGAGTGCTGTAGCGGCCCATACAGATGAGAACGAAGGCATGGAGGGGCAAAAGACAGGTGATGAAGGCGTAACCACCCCATGATGCCACCATGTAGCCGTAAAAGAGAGCGCACAGCGCACCCCAGAGCATAGAGCCCAGCTTCAGTGCCTTGATCCACAGGTAGAAGGTAAAGACGAGAAGGAAAATGGCGATGGCCTCGTTGTCGTAACTTCCGGCAACGGATCGCGAGATGTACCCTGGGGCTATGCCCATGAACACGGCAGCAAGAAGACCAGCAGATGGAGATATTGTCATCTCATTGGTGAGGAGGTATGCCGCGTAGGCAGTAAGACCTGAGCAAGCAGGAGCAAGCAGGACACAAATGTTACGAATATCGACGGGAATGGCCAGCGCCTTCAGGGCGTGGTAGATGACGCCGCTGGTAACCATGAGACCTGGATACAGAGTACCCCCGGTGACACGGCCCAGAGGATGCCATGTTCGGTCATCGAACCAATCCCAAAATTTATAGAATCCGTTGGCAACGAGATACTTGGTCGCTCGGAAGTTGAACCAGGGGTCGACTAGATTCAGTCAGTACCAGACAACGGCTACGGTTTGACTGGGGACGAGGGAGGTGACCGACATTCGTGAATAATACTTTCAAATCCTAGTTTGAACATGTTAGTTATCAGCACGACAGGCATTGAAGAGGTTGGCTCGCCGAGAGACTCCAGAGCAGTTGCTTCTCAGTTTGGACGGGACTTACGAATCACAGAGAACAATCGACTTGAGATGGCGGCGCCGGCAATGAACAGAAGGATAACGACCCTCAAGAGTGTCCTTGTGCTTTTTTTATTGACACCATCAAGGCGTGATGGGGCTGCGGTCGTCATGTTGGCGACGACTACTGGCGATTGTTGCCCTGTAAGGTTGATGGGAGAGAACTCTAGTCTTGATGCGACCACGACCACTTGCCATAAGGACAGTTTGGAGCTTCTGGCACGTCGTGCATGAGGCGTAAATATGTGGGGCCACCGCCAGCATCCAAGCTGCTTGGGTGCTTCCCATTGGTCTCCATAATTTTTCCCGCCACGACACATCGTCAAACCAACGGATGAGTAGTTAGTTACTCCGTAGCATTTCACGCATTCGACGAGAAGCCCAATCGATATCGCAATGCCCTGGTATGCAGTTCATTGCCGCCGTGGCCTCACGAGTACGATTTGCGGTGGCTGGCTGAGGATCGGCGGGTTTGCGCACGAGCTGGGCAAGATGGCTTTTTCATTCGAATTCTTAACAGTGTCATGTCGATCCTGACTGCTCTTATGCACTTCAACCTTGGCAGCCGTCGCCGAATTCCAAGCAGATGCAGGCGATTGTTGTAAGGAACCGTTTCGATGTTGCCGTCTAAATTGTGCATATTTTTACACCTGTACACTTAGGTAAACAGGAACGCAAGGAAACCTCTATGCAGTAGCGTCTCGCGTAACCTCCATCATACAGCGACTCTGCCATAATTTGGACCCTCTAGAGGCATTGACAGTCTATCAGCCCTTTACCAGGCGCAGATTTGTCCTTCCTCCCGATCCATTTTATTACCAGCTATCCATCTCCCCGGTCAAATCTGTCTTCCCCTTAAATCCGTTTAAGGGCTCTCCTTGGACGCTTTCAGCAACAGCTTCTCGAGATCGAACTTGGGGTCATTGACATCCGTGACAACTGTGCATGGAGGTTAATCTTCTACTCGGTACGCATGCGGTTTTTTGAGACTTGGGAGAGGAGCCCCAGGGCGATGACTGCGTACCATCATCCTTGGAAGAGGAAGCGGGAGCCGGATTGTTCTTCTTGGCGTACTCGGCCTTGGCCTGATCTATCAATTTCTGCTTGCTCTCCCACTCGTGCTTGGCATGCTCGGCTCGTTGTGTCGCGGTAATCGTTCTCTGGTGAGAAAACCCGTAGAAGACGCCCGCGGCGAGCGCGGACCACCGGAGGACCTATTGTGAATCCAATCAGCATCCCGCCATCTTTCTCATTGAAATTTGTCGTCCCAATTGCATGTCGCTGGTGTTGCCAGACGATGGCTGGACGGCCATGGGCGGCTGCACAATAGGAGACGACAGGGCGGGAAACGAACGTTGACGCCAGTCGAGGCCATTGGGAATGACGGTCGCAAGATGCGCAACAGATGCGAGAAGCGATCCGGAAGAGAGGACGTAACTCGAGGGCTGACAATGGGTGTCAATGGGGCCCTGTCGTGGAGGTTCGAGGAAACGAGGCGTTGGCGGCAAGGTGAAGAAGATTTGCAGTTGCTCCAGATGTCGGGAAAAGTCGCAGTTTTGCCGGACTTGCGGCAATGGCCCGCCACGGTCCAGGCCAGAGGCTACAGGCTACAGGCTACAGGCTACAGGCTACAGGCTACAGGGGAGCTCAACGGCACATGCATCGCCCGTGGCCAGGATGGCCAGGCCCACGCGCGACATTGACGGCCGAAGAGGCTGGGTCTATCACGTGAAGCGTGAGTTCGGCGCGGCTTGCAGCCAGCAACAGCGAGCCCCAGGTGTCAGCACTTGAGCACTCGAGCCCGACACAGGGCCGTGTTCTGGTGCCAGGCGCCTGGCGTCTTGGCGCTACTAGCGTTCGCACCCGGTGTACGGAGTAACGTTAGTTACTAGTACGGTTCGTTACGGAGCACAATGCCCTGAGTGCCAGGCACAGGGGTTGCGTAGCCGCTGACTCGTCCATGGACTTCGTTGTCAGGTTCTTGATGCGACACCCTCTTCGGACCGCGAATCGTCAGCGACTGGCGTGGTAGATTCTCAGACGTATACACTTTGGTCCTTCACTGCCCTTATTTATTCCTGCCATCCCTCTGGACTGATTCGAAGCGTCACTACCACCCGAGCGGCTTCTTCTTGTCCCCTTTTCACCTTCCTGCTTCGCTGCCCGACTCCCTGAGCGCTCTCCTGATTTGCCTGTCCCGCAATGGGCCGGTCAAGCAATCAAGATGCAGCAACGTCGAGATGAAATCCTTGCGAAAAAGGCCAAGCTTGCGGAACTCAAGCGACAGAGAGAAATTCGAGCCAGCCAGGCCAGTGCTGGCCGCCAAAATCTAGGCGGCGGTGACGTTCGTCTACCCCCATCTTCTGCGTACTCTTTTGCGCCATGCAACTAACAGGAAGCCATCTTCAGTTAATATCGCCGACGCCGAGTAGAGCAGACAACCGCCGTGAAATCGAATATCTCATCAACAGCCTAGTTGGCGAAAGCCGGCCCGGTTCGACAACAACGGGAGGCGCCGCATCTCCTGGTGGCCCTCGTGCAAGCCGACCAAACAGTGTCCTCAGTGCAGGAGAACTTAGCAACGAGGCATCCGAGTCCGCAGCAGCTTCAGTTGCCGCTCCTCCTCCGCCACAACTCAGCACAGCACCTCTGACGACAGTGTACGAGTGCCCACCATCTCCCGTCAAGGAGGTCTTTTCCTACAGCAAAGGCGTTCAGACTTCAGACGAATGGCCCTCGCCGGCAAGAAACCGGGCGCAGTCAACCGTATCAGACAGCGATGATTTGACGACGGGGACCACCAACTCGCCAAATAAGAGGCAGAGCAGAAGAGAAAGGGACAGGGAGGAGCAATTGCGTCAAAAGATTCGCGAGGAAGTAGAGGCCGAGCTACGAGCAGCGAAAGAGTCCCTCGCAGACGGTACTAGCACAGCGCCCCCAGCGGCGTCCGCCAACTATCCATCAAGAGAGTTGACTGCAGAGGAGTTGGAAGCTGTTACGCGGTCTGAGGCATTTGTTGACTTCCTCGAACAATCTACCAAGGTTATCGAACGAGCCATTGACCACGAAACCTACGATATTTTGACAGACTACGCCTTGCAGGGCAAGGATCAGGATGACGACGACGAAGAAAGCGGAAACAGTGGTGGCCGTGGCTCCCATCGGATAAAGGAAGTGGTTCAGTTCTTTGATGATCGATGGTCCAAAAAGCGCATGATTAGCGGCATCGATTTCTCTCCGAAATTTAGTGAGCTCCTGCTCGCGTCGTATACCAAAAATCCCACGGCGCCTCACGAACCTGACGGCATCGTCCAAGTTTGGAACACGCACATGCATAACCGTCCCGAGTACGTTTTTACCGCACAGTCTGACATTCTCACCGCGAAATTCTCTCCCTATCACCCAAACTTGATTATTGGCGGATCCTACAGCGGACAAGTACTTCTCTGGGATACGAGAGCGAAAGCTGCTCCCGTGCAGAAGACCCCGCTAACTGGATACGGCCACGCGCATCCTATTTACTCTGTCGATATTGTCGGGACCCAGAATGCGAACAATATCATTTCCTGCTCAACGGACGGCGTGGTCTGTGGGTGGAGTATGGATGTTTTTGCGCAGCCGCAAGAGCTCCTGGAACTGAAAAATCCTAGCCAGGCCAAAGTGGCTGTAGAGGATGTCAGCCCAACATGCGTTTCTTTCCCTCAGACAGACCCTACGTTTTTCTTGGTTGGAAGCGAAGAAGGCACAATCTTTCCATGCCACAGATACGACCGGGCTGGCGCAAAGGCTGGGGTGGACAAGAAAATTAGCTACAAGGGCCACACAGCCCCCGTCATGTCTGTTGATTTCCATCCATCACGTGGCCCTATTGACTTGGGCGACTTGATTATTTCATCCTCGCTTGACTGGAGCGTGAAGCTCTGGAAGGTTCGCGCGCCGGCGGCCACTTCTACAGTTGGGGCGGGGGATGGCAGTGTTGCACCACTCATCGATTTTGTTCGGGAAGATGTTGTATATGATGCCCGATGGTCGCCAGTGAAGCCAAGCGTCTTTGCTCTGGTTGATGGTGCTGGGTGGTTAGAACTCTGGGACATTGCCGTCGAAACCGAAGAGCCCACTTCACGAATCTCGCCCAGTCAGCGCCAAGACGGAAGAACGATGCTCTCCAAGAGCCTGAACAAGCTGGCATGGGAGCCAAATGATGGCAAGAGGCTGGCCACCGGCGGAATAGATGGTTCACTGACCGTTTTTGAGGTAGGTAGCGGCTTTGGTGGCAAGGAAGGATTGAAGAGTGAGGAATGGACCAGTGTCAAAAAGTTGGTTAATCGAGTCGAAGCAGTTGGCTTGAATGGGGCTTTCATAGTGTAAACAGGCATGCAGAGTGGGAAGTGTTCGGTTGGGATTAGCATTCGTTGGCGAGAACGACGTATTCTGTATACCCCCGCCAATAACGCCTTGCAAGATGACAGATCAGAGAGGTTCCCTGTTTCGTGATGTTTACAGTACAAGGCATTTGAGGCACCCATTGCCGACGAAAGTTGACATGCAGAACCCCATTCTGAATCTGATTTGATTTCCGAGGCGCAGTGGAGGACCCTATGATATTCTCGCCATTTCGCAACCCCTCAGCAGCCGTAAGCCGTGCCAAAATTTTGTTCTTGCCATGATGCCAGACCCGGTCACGTGGGTGGGTGGAAATCAGAAATGAGAATATTTCGGCAACCTCCACCTCGCCCTTGACATTGATCCAAGTTGCGATGCCATTGCGCGCAATAGAGTCGACGAAAAGTACGGCGTATTGACTGACTTGTCGCTCGCAGGATGTTGACTTGGGCACTGGCGCACGCACAATCGTACACGTTCCTATACAGCGTCGAGCTCGCTGCAGGCACCACCACATGGGTAAGTTTCAACTCGAAGCAAAACCGTTTCTCACTCGACATGATGCATTCAATTTTTATTGAATTCTGCAATTCTGAAAGCCATTTATGGCCTATATGCGGACAAATGTTTCCCTGAGTCATAGTCACTTGGCACTAGAATATACGCCCACTATCTACTGCAAGTCATCAACAACAAATGCTGACGGCAAGATAGATGTCCCGCTCAGGTGTTGGTAGGGATGTGATCCGGATATCTCTTTCCCGCGGTCTCAAAGTTCTCGACCAAGTTGCTCATGGTGGCGAATTCCTCCTCGGTAATGTCCACCAGCTTTGCATTTTCCCTGACTCTCGAGGCGGCGGTAGCTCCAGGGATGGGAATGATGGTAGGCAGCCCGGGGCGGTTGCTGTGCTTGCGCACCCACGCGATAGCCAGCTGGCCGGGTGTGCACCCCTTTGCCTTTGCAATGCCCTCGACCTGATCGACAAGCTGGAGGTTGTGCTCGAATGCGCCGGGCTGGAAGCGCGGAAAGCTGGATATGACGCCGCGATCCTGGACGTCTGCAACAGTCTTGAATCGACCGGTAAGGATCTTGACGCCCCGTTAGCCACCTACTTGGCCCCCAGGATGGTGCGAATTTGATTTCGGTGTGTACATACCCCCCTGCCCATGGGCGAGTAGGCCAAGATCGGAATGTCATGCTGAGCGCAAGCTTTGGCGACGCCGTTGGTAAGAATATCTGGGCTGAACATGCTCAGTTCAACCTCGGCGGCGCCAATCCTGGCAAGCTTGGCCGCTTCGTGAACAGTCTCAGCTCTGCACTCTGACAAGTAGACGGCCCCCAGCTTGCCAGTGTCAATGTACTCCTTCTGGATGACTCCATAGGTGACTTCAAGCGGCGTGTTGTGGTCGCGTCGTGAAGGAGCAAACCCGTCGAGCTTCTTCGTCCCGCCGAGCTGCTTGATAATGTTATCCAGACTGCGACGAGTGCCCTCGGGGCTACCGTCCAGCCTGTGCGTGGCGAGATCCATGCCCCCCTTGACAACGAGGGTGACTTTGTCGGCATCCTCGGGATATTTAGTAAAGTACGCCCTCATCAAGGTCATGGAGTTGCAGTCGGGAGTACCGTAGAACTCGGCACCGTTCCACAGGGTGAGGCCGCTCTCCAAAGCCGCCTTGAGCGCCTCGATGGCCTGATCAGTGGGCGTCGGTTCAGGGCGCCAGGTGAAGCCTGTCCACGTTTAGCAAAACAGTCATCCGGTCCAGGACAGACGTGCGTGAAACCGTGACATACCCATGAGACCGTACCCAATGGGACCGACTTCCTTGCCAATGACCTGCGGCATGTTTTACGAATCTATGAAGCTGGAGGGCTACTTGAGAGGTTCTTCTGTAATGGTAGAACTAAATGTCTCGTGTCAAATCGATGATGAGAGACAGATCCTCCCCCCTTCCCCTACTTTCGATTGCCGGAGCTTCTGCCCTGCAAAAATGGATGTACATCGCCCATTACGTGTCCTTCAGTGGGGTGGCCGCCACCGTTCGTACCTTGTGCGTTGTCGCCGTCAACATCACCTTTGACCTTTGAGTTGCCCGGACCGGCGCCTCCGCGGCCAGACGCCTGGTCGGAATTAGGCCACGTACTGACGCTTCTTCCGATGGCCTCGTCACACCAGGTGATCTTCATCCCCGCTGTCACAGGGTTCCCGTCGTGCTGTTTTGACAAGGTCCCAGTGTCCCATCGGCACTTTGAGCGGCAGTAGTCAGTTTTTCTTGCCTAGCGAGTCGATCGTGCAATCGTGTGCCGGCCACAAGTCGGGTTGGTGAGAACTCGCCGTGCTCTTTGTCATGACGTCACAGTACTCCTGATGACTGATGAATTTAATCGTCTCAAGTTGCTTTCTGTGAAACGCGTAGAATCGGGCACCACTGTTTCCTTGCAGACATGAGAACTACAGGGTTGGAGTCTCGTACCTTCCAAGACACCGCTTGTTATCTGGCATCGTCAGGCGTGCGAGCAAGGTTGAACGGTGCAATCACGACGGCACGTTGTTTGTGTCGACAAAGTCCTACAGCGACATTGCTCCGTGAGACTCACAACGCCGCTTCCCTCAACGGAACCGAGCATGACATCACCATGTAGTTGAGCAATGCCGCAAGTGAAAAATCCGCGCCGAGTTCTTTTCCCCCCAGAACGAGGGACCCGGGCCAACGCTCGCTCACCTGTCGTCCACTGTTCAAGGCGTTTGAGAACACGACGTTTCCCACGTCAACGCCTCTCGATCCGAATAGACACGTCTAGCCCGTCAACGCAGTATCCAAGCTGCTTAGGCCCGTCCTTCAGCTCCACCTCCCTCTCTATCCACCGCCCGTCAACGTCTTCATCCGCCCCCGCGGCCGCGGTCTCTCCACCACGCAGGTCCTCGTCATCGCTGCTGTCCCCGTCGCCGTCATCGTATCCTGCCACGGGATCCCACTCCCCCGTCTCCCAGACCAGTTTCACTTTCAACGGCGGCAAATCAAACAACTTGCCCGCAATGCCCTTGACGGCATAAACGTCAAAGGACTTGGGTATCCTGCACGTCCTCTTCTCCGCTCCCTCAAGATGAAACGTCACCGAGATAAGGCGCGCCTCTAAGAAATTAGGGTTAATCTCGTCCCTGCGAACAACGTCCGGTTCCCCGTAGATGGCACAGAGCTCCCCGTACCGCGGGTGTTGAGCCAAGACGGTATGTTCTGCAGATTCGGGGACTGCAGCCAGCTGCTTCGCTATCCGCGACAAGTAAAACATTTCGGCGTTTGTTCGATCCGCGGCCTTGACTTGTGCGTAATTCAGACTCTGCAGATTGGCGAGCCTTCCTATGGTGAGCATGTGTGATTCTTCCGAGGATGATGCCTTCGTGTCGTCGCTGCCGGCGGCGTTGTAGACGGGATTGTGTGACAGGCGCAGCGCGTTGAGGCCAGGGAAGTGAGCGGGCAGAAGGTCTACAAAGGACCAGGCGGATATGTTGTTGTACGACAAGTCGAGGTATTGTAGAGACGGAGGGAACACGGGGCTGGGGACGCCATGCGCTGTGATGGCAGCGATATTGTTGCCCTTGAGGTTGAGGTTTCGCAGGGAGGTCAAGCGTGTGAGGCTCGCAAGGTCAGACAGACACGTGAAATCGTTGAATTCGAGATTTATCGAGGTTAATGTGGACGAGAGAGAGAGGTAGTCCATCTTTGCGAGGGACGTAAGTTGATTCGAGCCGGCATTCAAGTCCCTCAAGCTGGGGCATCGGACGGCAATTGCACACACCTCCTCCCAGGTGAGCAGCGTCTCTTGGAGTGATAATTCCGCGACGCCCCGGAATGCAGAGCTGAGCCTGTCCAGGGCCGCGTCTTGCAAGAGCCCCTGGAATCGGTTGCCGCTTGAGGCAGCGTCAGCCAACGGGCGCGCATGAATGACCATGTGCAAAAGAAGCGCTACTCACTCGATGCTCAGCTTCCGCAACGTCTTTAGCTCTGCGCAAATATCCGCCACTGGCCCAATCGTCTCGAACAGGTTTCTGCTCAAATCGACATGCGTGATGTTGGGACACGACTCTGCGATGGAATCATCCCCATCCTGTCGAGAAACAGCTATTCGCATGCCGTCCAAAATCACGACCTTGAGGTCTTTGACCTGTGCGAGCTTCTTCCAGATCTTGTCAAAGCCCACTTCTTCTGCAACCTTTGTTCCAGAGATGATGATTTGAGCGTCCGGCTGGCCGTTTTTGTCCTGTTCTGGGTCAGAGACATATTTCTCCCTGAGGGCGGATAGGAAGCCCTGGACATCGTCTTTGGGCCGCGTAGGGCGGACAAAGGACGCAGCCGTGGACGACCTCGAGAGACCTAGATTGACCTTGTTAGGATGATCCACCTGGAAGGGCCATTAGAGGAATACATGTGAAGTAGCGCACGCCCTTGTGCGAGCCATCGTGTTTCCCGCGGGTCGGGTCGTCCCATTCTACGCCCAGCCATGAGCCCGTGGTTCCCGCGACCTCACCGACATAGCGGACAGTGCAGAGTGCGCCGCCGTAGGAAACTCGCTGGCCCACGTAAGGTTCTTTGCTCATTGTTGACGGGCTCTAGTGAGGGACAGCATTTGATCTGCCGTGAATTGAGTGCCGCAGCGTGTCCCATAAAGTCATAATATTCGATGCTGTAATGACGGAGACCGTGAGCATGGGCCAGGCCAAGAAAGCGCAGCAGCAGAGTTTGGGAAGCCCCAGCTCCACAGCCGTTGGGCAAACCCGCTTCTCGACGCCGCCGAGCTCAACGCAACATGCTCGTGTTCTCGACGACAGCTTCCAAGAAGGGTGGAAGGTGGAAAAATCGTGTGGTGGATTGTGAAATTATTCATCGTTACACATCTGCATGGTACACATTCAAACGGCCGACTATTGTGACTACGGACCTCGGTCTCACAGCTTGCTACCAGCGCCTCCAACAACCTGTACCAAAGCACGGCCATTGCTCAAGCACACCTTGCCGCCTGCGACCTCGGTCACAAATCGAAGCTCCTCAAAGTCGCCCTGCTTCTCGCCGGTGCGCCAGACACTAGTGACCAGCTTATCGCCAGGCTTGACAGGGCTTGCAAAACGAGCCTGGTAGTCCTTGATATTGGCAGGGTCGCTGCCGCCAAAGGCCTTGAGAATCAAATGGCAGGTGGTGTTCCATGAGTACAGGCCGTGCAGTATGGCGCCTCCGAAGCCCATCTTCTGGCCGGGCTCGGGAGTAGCATGGAGAGGATTGTAGTCACCGTTGAGACGGTACAGCAGGGCCGACTCGGCGGTAGTCTGGTGCTCCAGAACGGCATCGGGCTTCTTATCCTTGGGAGGAGGGAAATTCTTGGTCGCAGGACCTTTTGGGCCGTGCCAGCCACCCTGGCCGACGAAAAAGGAGCTTGACGTCACGCGGGTGTAAGTCTCGCCGGTAGCGGTGTCGACGAGATCGGTCTGGACGTCGAGGACGGTGCCTGGGCGGCCCTTGTCATAGACACCAAGGACCTTGGTTCTGGATTCGAACTTCCTTCCCTCGGAGGCCGTGGGCAGAGCCTTGAGGAATTCCATCTTTCGCTGGCCATCGACGACGCGGCGGTAATCGAATTCGGGGACGCCAGGGATCTTGACGGCTTTAGAAGAGGCGTAGAAGTCGATGACTTCTTGGGTCTTGCCCTTGAATGCTGCGCGCCACGAATGAGCACAAAACTCGGGGTACTGCGTGGCGGATTGGAGGGCTGCGGGCTCACGAACTGAGGATAATCGGGTATGTAGGAAAGACGGCGAACTTGGGGTGAAGTTCCTGGACGTCGAATTAGCCATGGATTATCCCTCGTCTTGAAGGATTTAGGTTTCCGTACGTAGAGGAAGTGAAGCTCGTCGGCTGTTGCACCGATGCTGTTTGCGAACAGCAAAACATCCCGCTTCAGCCAAGTGACCTCCTGAGGAGGGTACTCGAAACCAACGCCAGGGTCAGACATTATGGGGAAGTGACGGCTTGTATTGTGAGATAAATGGGAAGAATTTAACAACCAGATGATGCAGTGGTAGATGAATCACGAAGAGGGCGCGAGTCCAGAGATGTACACTAGATATAGCGGCATTCCGGGGGAGCTTGTCTTGAGCCGAGGCACCGGTGGTGTGTGGGGGGGATGGACGTTGGGGCTTTGGCGGCAGCTGCGACCCACCAGATTTACTTGCGCGTCCTCGGTGGCATCAGCTCATGTCGTCTGTACAGCTCGCAGCCAGCTCGCAGCCAGCCCGAGCGTGTAGCCATGCGGCCCTCCGACAACCACTGCCAGGTCATGTGCGCCGAATTGATCTCACTCGGTATGCTTCTGCAGCATCTTGCTTGCACAACCGACCTGCTCGCTCCGAAAAGTCCGCCGCGAAATGGGACTAATGGCGTGGCGAGTGGCCGGCATCGGATGCCTTCTCCAAGCCAATGAAGGCCAGACCTTTCACAGCCTTGGGTCGGCCGAACAGGCAGGCTCATTTACAACACTCACTGGCATTTCCAGGTACGTGACTCAATAAAAACATAAAAAGTTCTGCGCCTGGCGAGGCTCATCTTGTGTGTGCTGCAGCACAACACACATAGTCGTTACTAAAGAGTGTAGATCCGCCCCAGCTCACGTCACAAATTGACAAGCCCTTTTACCCTCTAATTCCGTCCATGAGTCTCGCAAATCTCACCCCAGCCTGCCTTTGCCTCGGTCACATTCCTCCAAAAATCGGTATATTTCGTCATAACGATAAAGTTCGTTCGGCAGACTCTCTGGGGACTGGATTGGTGGTGACATGCTCTCATAGCCTTCGGGTTCGGAGGCCCATGGGCTCTCCGCCATTTCGCATGCAAATGCCTCTCTCACGAAAGAGTCGTCCTCCAATAAAGACTCTCCGTCATCAAGCTCGTAACCGGTCAGCGATCGGGCTGATCCACCAGGTGAGCTGATCGTTCGCTCGGATTCTGGTGCGAATGGAAATTTGAGAGCTACCCGGACTTGGGCGACGGAATCAAAGCCAGGATCCTGGCCTATGATGCCTCGCTCGATCCCTATGTCGTCACAGAGCCGCTCAACCGATGTAGCGTCTGTACCTGGGAAGCGAACACGAAGCTTGCCGCCTGGTTCCAACGAAACAGGTAGCCCTCCCAACATTTTTAACCGTTGCAGGTCGGACATGACTGCCTTCAAATGCTTCCGTGCTCGACGCAAGTCTACAGACAGGACTTCGAGGAACCCTTCCGTATCGAGAACCATGGACTCAACAACTGCCTCAGTCCGGAACATGGAATCGCCGGAGGCACGAACGACAGCGGCGGCGAGGGGGCTCAGGGCTGTGATGATGGGACTCATCTGGAAGTCGATGAAGGAGCCAGGAGTGAAACTGGGGACGGCAGCCAGCTTGTTCATAGCTTCGTCTTCAAGCATCGACACGGCACGATATCGGCGCTCCCCATGAGGTCCGATACCATCGTATCGGAGCTTCTTGCCGGAAAGGAGGAATCCTCTCATTGCTTGAGAAACATTTTGAACGACCTGGGCTGGAGCTGCAGGTGTGTGAGAAAAGTATCTCGCTCCGCCACCAATACTGTATCCTCCGGCGGTTCGTGGCATGGCACCACCAGTGAGATTGGGCCGTAGCGTGTTTGCGAATGGAGCACGTCCAGAGAACTGGGCAACTCTCCGGGATGTGTTTGAGGAAGGAAGCTTAGATCTGTCGAATCGAGAGGCCCCTGTACGCTCCGAGCTGATATATCGCCGGACTAGATGATTGATGTCTTGGGCAGTAGTACCAGAGAACCACCTTAAACCGCGTTTCTGCCGTTTCGATAGCGCCACTGGGTGAATACTCTGGCGTCCGGTATATCCGCTTCGCACAGGAATGGCTTGTACTTGGCCTTGAAGGGGTCTCGTAGCGTCCGCGATCTTGATGCGAACCGCCTTTGTTGTTTTAGCCACGGCGAACCTCAGGAATCGCAGGGTCGTGAGACCCCACATTGCCCCTTGGGACGCCATGTTGGTGTTTGTTGTTGCTGCTCGTCTTCCGATGAAAGCGGGGGGGGCGGTTTGTTTGTTGAAGGGGCCTGTGAGCCTGGCTTTTGGCCTTGGGCGACATCCTACTTATATTAGTTCTTAGGATGGGTACTGAGATTCACTTGTGGTTTGCCACGCATGCCGCGGCCGGGAGTGACCGGATGCACCGCCACCGCCACATCCTAGCCACTCTTGGACTGTCGCGGGTTCAAAAAGGCTAGTCTAATTTGGTTAGCGCATTTAGATGCTCCATTCTCACTTTCTCACCATAAAAAAAAATCCTGCATTTCGTTTCAATCCTTCCACCCTTTCCTTCGTCAAAAAATCCACCATCCAGGGCTTCGAATTGGGAGCAAGTGCTCGCCGGTTCCTTCGCTTAGCACAAGGCAGTGCCCGCGATAAGTGGTAAGGCTTCCTCTCTATTCCTCTCGCTCCACGATTTTCTGTGATGAATTCTTTACACGAACAATCCAATTCATACCAAACCATGGTGACTAGCAAACTCTAGAATTACACTGAGAAGCTTGGAATCGCAGTTCTTCTTTACCAGTACTGCCTCATAAGGCCTCTGCTAACCCACTGAAGTAACAGACGTCGATTTTTCCCAAATCATTCACCGATCTCGACCAACTTAATATTAGAAAGGTTGGTAAAACTACACAGCTTCTGGCCCGCATTCAAGTTCTCTCCAAGTGATGATCAAAACGACACCTTAGGGATTCCTCATGCTTAATACATGATGTGGATATTGTTGTATTAGTTTCAGCCTTGTCTGACAGGAGAATTTATTGCATGCCTTTTTGCTTCCATGAAATGTGCAGTGGCTAATGCTGGTCCCAACAGGTACTTCAAAGATCCCCCCTCGGTTCCATGACAGCTGCCACCATATGATGAATATTTGAACGAACGGGCGGACATATCGAGCCCTGCCACCTCTCACCCTTGAAAGCAAGGTCGTACAACCCTTGTGGTGGGAGACGGTCAGGACCTCTGGATGACACTTCGTCACCTGACCTTGGCTTGCACAAACTCGTGTGTAGACTACCATTAAAGCACTCAACTGACGCGTATCTGAATTAGGTAATTGAGATGAATCCTCTTTGAATAAGACCACTATGATGAGTTTATCAAGTATTCACACTGTTTGATCCACATTCGTTTTTGATTGTCGGCGCATGAACACACCAAACTTCTGATGTTTTCTGTAAGTATCAGCAAGCTATTTTGCACAGCGCAAGGTACTAACATGGCACAGATATGTTGATTCAACCTTTGCGGACTCTTTCCACACACAGGGACTGACTTGTTTCTTAGGTATTCGTAACAGTCTATGAACATCGATGATGTGTCAATCATTAATGGTGAGCATGTTTCATATATCAAGTGTATCACTGCCCAGCCATCAGGATGACTTTTACGTTATTAGCTCTAGCTGACTTGATCATGATGAGCATCCTTTTCACCTTGGAGAACTGACCTTGGCTTCTCTCGCCTATCTATCTTGCTTCGCAACCATTGCAAGTATATGTGCTGACTTTGGTATTTTTACAGATGCAAATGAATGATTGACCGCATAGTAAGACATCCAATATAAATTTTTACTGCTCTACCACATTTATTTTCTACATTCGTGAAAGACGTGTAATGCCCACACATTTTTTTTTTGTCCTGAATGAGGTTCTACTTTGGAAGCTGAAGGCGAGCGTTCATGCCGACGATGCAGCGGATGAGGTCCCAATTACCATTGGCACCTACCCAGTCAGTAATCACGACGCCGGTTCCGGCAGTGCCAACTCTGAGCTGCTTCGGGCCCTGACCTTCTTGGCCATGCTTCCCGCAAAGATACTCAATCACAGCTGGATTTACCTTGGCGGCGATTCTCTCAGGCCAGCATGATGCGTTGAAGAAGTTGCTCGCACTAAGGAAGTTGATGAAGAAGGGTGGAGGGCGAGCTTCGGCATTGTAGTCGGACATTCCGGCAAGTGCGAAGGCCTGCTCTGCAGCTCGTTCAAGGTGACCGCGACTATACTCAATCTTTTTTTCAATGTTTTGGCTCTCAGTGACTTCATAGAAATCTTGAATGCGAAAGCCAGCGCGTCCTCCAACGCCATCCTCGCAGTTGTCGGGCCACTCCTGGGCGTCAATACCAAAGCCCTCGTTTCTCATGTCATCATCCAGACCAAAGCGGCGAACAAGGACAATCTTGCCACGGGCCTCGCCAAGGTTTGGAGCCCTCGAATCGGTCCACCAGCGGTCAGCCCGCTTGTCGACATAGCCACTTTTGAGGTACTTGCCCATCTGAGCATCAGTGCCTTTTCCGGTGCCCTCTCGCTTCACACTCATGATGATGGCCTCGCTAGGATTTTGCTCTAGGAAGCTGTAGATATCCTCAAGCATATCGAAAAAGTATTTGTTTCCGCTGAGGGAAATCGGAAAAGCGCTGTGGACTAGGGTGAGGACGTCGTCGTCTGTATTAGCCGACACTCGAACGTCGAGGAATCGGACACCATTCTGGAGCTGTTCTGGAACGCCAACAGCTTGGCAGCGGACCGAGGGAAGCGCTGTGTAGCAAGTAGGCGAGTTATGAGTGCCGGGAATGGAAAGGACGGTGAGCGGCCACTCGTCCTGAAGCTCGTGCATCCAGGCATGGAGTTTGGCGGACGAGAAGATTGCAATCAGGGCGCCATTCGGAACATATACGACAGTCAAATCATGAGGCCCGCCGTCCAGCTTCTTCATAAGAGCCGATCTCGCGCTGGGGCTGGGAACATCGGTCTCATAGCAATGCTGTTCCGTTTTGAAAGTCAAACGAACCACTTCCCTTCCTGGGTCAGCAGCCCGGACATCCGTCCCAGCAATTTGAAAGGGTTCGACACGGATGGAAACATCGTCGTCTTTGATGGAATTCCCTCTCGGGTGTATCTCATGAGAAATGGTCTCGGTAGCATTGAGAAAGCCAGAAATGGCGCTCGTCATGTTTTTAAGAACATTTCCCTGCTTGACTTTGTCGCACTCGAACCGTTGGACGTGAACGAGGTCAATTGGATGAATCGTTAGGTTGCGAATGGTGAAGCTGGCCATTGTCGCGGGATGACATGGGGCCTCACAGGCTCGGGGGTATCAGCCACGATGAAGTCGCTGCAAAGAACGAACAAGGACCGAGGAAGAAGTTGGTTGTTGAGCGCATCAGAAAAGCTCGCGATTGTCTGGAAAAATCGAAAATCTACAGCGACCCCGGACAGGTTGCAGTCTCCATTGCGGATGGTGGCTGTGGAGGTGGGCCATGGCACGGATGCGGACAGCCCTGGGAAAGAGGGGCAGAACATGGGGGCAAGCTGAAGAAGCATCCCGCACGCCATTCGTGAGCTTTGAGGACAGCAATATTTACTGGCGGATGAGCCCTTGGTTGGAAGGGAAGCACGGGCGAGTCCGGATTGGCCGGTCATCTGCGCGGACGTGAGTGACGTTGGGCAGCTAATGTTAATCAGAGGACCGACCAATCCAAGACCACCTCGACGCCGCGTGCAGTCCCCAATGAGCAAAAGAGAGATGATTCGAATAGATGGGGTGAGCGGGCAGCCCACGAGTCAGCCAGGATCAACAAGGTCGCTCCATGTCGTTGAAGGCGGCGGCACAGCAGTGATTTCGCTAATGCTATTGAGGCTTACCATGATGGTCGCCACGCTGCGTGCAGGGGGTCTGCTCTGCTACCAGTGATATGGGGGTGGCCGATGCAATCATCAATGGTTGGAAGCCTAGGGCAGTTCTCGCGCCAGGAAGAATATCACCGGGTTCCAGCCTGAATAGAACAGAGGAGGGCCACGTCGCTGGGGGAAGACTGGCTGGCACCGGGACGCCATGAATACAAAGTGCCGTCCACGATGTGGCCACTAGCGTTTCCAGCCCGCTGGAACGGTAATGGACGAGGCTGCTGGTGTGATGGATGGCTGCTAGCCATATCCAAGCCACCGGTAACTAGTCCGTCGTGACGAAGGCACTTGTTGAGGCGATTGACTGGTCCCGACGACTTGGAAGGGGCTACGGGAAGTGGGAAGCGTGCCCATTTTCCTGGGAATGCATGAGAAGAGGAAGACTAGCCGGACATGCGAGCGAGAGCCCAGAGCGCCTTTGGGCTGCCTGGCGTGGTGTGGTGTGGTGTCTGGCACACGGCATTACGCTCCAACCTTGGGCCACGGGGTCCAGCCAGGTCACGGAATCGAGCAGAGAGCGGCAGAGCCTCTCTATTGCACGGAACAAGTTCACCGAGGCGATTATGGAGTGAAACGCCAAAAGAGAGAGAATATGATGAAATTTTTACCCAGGTTCGCCAACGCCGAAAACAGACATCTGGCTCGCACCGCTCCCGTCAGCAGCGGCCAGAGGGGGTATCCCACAACCTCGTATGTATGTATATGCAAAAAAAAGTCAATAGACAAGAAGCCGACTCGACCAGCCCCAACGCCAAATCACTCGGTCCTCCTGCGCTTGGCGGGTCCATCATGGCGGTCGGTATCCTCCCCGTCGTCTCTCCGGCGACGAAGCTCACTCCGTTGCCTCAACACCTCATTGATGACCTTTTCGTTGCCAATGACGTTGCCGATGCCCTGCACCTCCATGCCGGCGTCGACCTCGATTCTGACGGGTCTAGGCCGGCCGTCTTCGTCGATCATGGGGATGCCACACTGGCCAGAGCTATTCTCCTGGAGCGCAACGACGACAGCACGAGCAATGGCCTTGGCATTCTCGGCCGGCGTGGTATTGCAGCAGACGAGGTTGTTGTTGCTCGAGATCCTGACAGAGGTATTGATCCGCAGGCTGATGGGCGACTGGCCCTCCTCGGCGTCGGCCTCGTCCTCGCCGGTGATGATGGCGGTGACGGGTTCTCGGCCCATCATGACGGGCTGCCGAGGCGAACTGTGGTAATACCGCGCCTCCTCAGCAGACACTTGGGCATTGCTGAGCCGTCGCGGCTGGGGCGAGTATGCCGGCGGGGGAGAGACGCCGCTCGCAGCTTCTTTCAAGAGGTGTCCCCGAGGGTCGAGGATTGTTGCGATGGTAGCTTCCATGGTGGCCATGGTGGTCTTGTGCAAGGGGTGGTTGCGCGTCCAGCTAGAGACGAAAGAATCCGCAGTGTTGTGTTGCAGCAATGGGTGTCTGGTGGTGCTTGCTCGGAGAGCCTGCCAACGCCAAGATGTGTTTCTTGGAATGTCTGGACAAGTAGAGCCAGGGAAATAGGGTGTCTGTTCTGTTCCCAGGTGATCTCGAGGCTAGATGGGCAAGGAGGGACAGACGGGAGTAGGGAGCAGCAATGTGTTTATAGCCGATCCCAAGGGGCCCCGACACGACCTTGACGGAAAACCGGGATCCCGACTATCAAAAGACGCCGGGTTACACAATGCGGTTGGCGGCACCCGTCGCATCCAAGTTACCAAAGGTCCTGTTAGCCGCCGCCGCCGCTGGGTTTGGCGTCCTTGGTGCAACAGTAATTGCGCTGAGCAAGGCCCGGAAAAAAAAAAGGGAAGGGTGTCTCGAGGTTTTGACAGGCTCGAGTCTGGCGCCACGATGGCACGATTCCTCGGCCTTGTTACAGGAGCGGCGCTGATGTCGAGGCCAACGAGCGACGTGGTGTGGGATTCCAAACAATGTCTCGGGATGAAGTGGTGTAAGAGGCCCGGGCTGTTGGGATGATGGCTGAAGTTTAGCTTTTCTTCCGCGTAAAGACTGGCAAAATGATGGCGTGGACGGCAGCTCAAAAAGCCCAGCCGAGACGGACGGATGAAGGGTAGGACGATGATGATACCGACAAGGAGATGATGCAGCAGAGGGCAACGGAGATGCGGATCCTCGCATGCTTGGAGGGACGACGGAAAAGCGGCAGTCTAATATAATTTGAAAAGATACACGGCATGGTCGGAGCTGGGTCGTATCACGTCCCTCCCTCCCTCCTTTCTTCCATTCTTCTTGTTGCATGGCATTTCGAATCCATTCAGCCGACGGACCTGCAGGAAGCACGGGTCACCCGGGCGTCAGAATCAATGGCAAGGCGGGGAAAAAAAAATTGTGACGAGAGCAATAGTAAAACAGGGACATCGGCGCTTGGTACGGCACGGCGTAGGGCGTCGTGACTTGTTCTGCTTCTGACCTGGGGGTGTGCGTTTCTGTCTGCCGGCCGGCCTATTCTTCTGCAGACCGGCCCTGGACCCTGGACGCGCACCCCTCTCGCCACGGCCAGGGAGGGGGTGTGCGTGTGTGTGAACTGCGCGCACACCCCCCCCTTGGAAAGATGCTGCATGTACGGAGTACGGAGTATTGTCTACTGTCAACTTGGGGGTCTTTTTTTTTTTTTTTTTTTTTTTTTTCCTCCACAGACAGTACGGAGTGCAACAGATTCTACTTCTTCCTCCACCGCCGCTAGGCAAACAAGCTCGACAGGGGCCGTGAGCATATCGTACCGACGAACCTGTCGTGCCTCTTGGCCTCGAGATGGTGATGAACGGAATGGCAGTTCTTTCTTTTTTTTGCCAGTTTTCCCCTCGTCTTCCCCCTTGGCTGGCGGGTCGTGTCTTGATCTTGCTTTGCTTGTGGGCTTGTTCTTGCTGTCACGTTGGTGAGCGAGCTGGCTGGGACAACTGCCCCGGCGTCTGTAGCTAGCAGTCGAGCAGCTCTCTGTGTGTACGATACATGTGATGCCGTGACGCACATGGCGCGTCGTGATGCCTTCTCCCTCCTCTGGATGGCTACCAATCGCGCACCGGAGATTCTGCCTCGATCCGTTGTCGCGGTGCTTGCAAGTTGCGGCGGCACTGAATGGCTCGACTTACACGGAGGCCCAACCGGGAATGGGCAGGCGAGTTGCCGCCCTGAGATGATTACGGCCACTTTCCTCGCAAGGGGTGGGTGGAGAGGGGCGAGGTTCCGGACCGGCGGTGATGATGGTCGTGATGGCAAGTCGGTACGATGGATGGCATGATGATGCCTTGTGCTTTGGCAACGGCAAGTGGTGAATGACGGGTCAGGGCTAGTTGGACGGCACAACCGCCCGTAACCAGCTCGGCGGGACAAGCCATGGCTCCATGGGAAGCGCAACCACGGCGGGCGGACCTGCGGGGAGCACACCACGTCAGCCTCTTTTGCCCAGACGCCCCGGCATGTGCTGCTATTCACAGATATGGCGCGCGGCCGTGGTATTGTCGCCGGGACAAAGTCCACGGTGGCAGCGACGCCTCGTTCCTCCCCTTCGCAGCTGGGTGTTGCGCTAGCCTGCCGGCACGGTGCTTTGCTCTCCCTAGGGGAATTTTTTGTTTTTTTCTTCTTCTTGTCCGTGTTATTATGATGATCATGATGACATCCTTGGCGGCGGCTCATGTCGGGGTATAGAGATTGACCGCGGAAACGGTGCGACCAACAAGGGCCGCGCTCTCCACCCATTGGTTGACTTTATATAATCAGAGAAGCAGATGCCGGAAGAAAGTACGTAGTCGCCATGAGGAGAGCGCGCGCGAGCCCGCCGGCAAAAAGGCGTGCAGAGACGACACCCGTCCGCATATTTTCCTCGCCGCCTGCCTCGACAAGGAAAGCTGATGGGCGAGTGCAACTGCAACTCTGTGATGTTTGCGTGCGTGTGCGACACGGGCATGTATGTAAGCCAACTTTTCGCCAGGCAGCTGCTCCCGCGGCTCCCCAGGCCATCAGTCGTCACACGTTGCCCGTGGTCATGTTGCTATTGTCCGCCTCCACACACTTGCTATTGTTGTCGAAATCGGGGCTGGCCCGTCGGCCAATTGACGCCCCCATTAGGCTTAGCGTCCGGGTCCCGGACACCCGCTCCACGAGGGATCCGCTCCGTGCGTAGAGGACATCTGGGTGACGTCTGGGATGGATTGGCCCGTCTTTGTTTGGATAATAATAATAATAATAATGATAAATAAATAATAAAGAGAAAAAGGATGAAAAATAAAAATGATAGAAACTTGCTGCCCCCAGGGCATCGTGATTAGTGAACAGCTAGTTGGCTATTTTTTAGGACTTATTCATGCTATGCTGTTGCCCGAAAAATGTCTGCCTTTTTACGGAGTACTTTTCGCTCTGTATCGGGGATCAAATAAAAAAGGGCAGTAAAAACTTTAAAAGGGTAAAAAAAAAAAGGTTCAAGATTTTCGTCCCACCGGTTGTTGGGCGAGACATATTTCCTCCCCGTTGGCCGCCAATGGACATGCGAGGACGACGGCGCACAACGTTTTCTTTCGGTCTGGTCCCCTTCTCGTTGAAGATGGCAGGGAGACAATATCACCACCGTCTTATTTTTGGCAGCACACACCGTTCTTTCGCGACCAGACGAGCCAGTTCCTTTGCTCGTTGCCGAAAAAGTCGCAACCCGAGGACGACAGTCATCCACATCCACACGGGCGGGGAGGGGTTTTGGGCCTGAGATTGCACCGACGAAAACCTAAGCTGTAGCCTGTTCGTGCGGGGGACGAAGCGAGTCGTCGATATGCGCGAACCCTACCCCTCCTTGGCCTGGGCCATGTTTTACGCCCTGCTCGTGTCTGTCTTGGCTGCAGACTGGTGGTTCCCAGGGTTGAACTGAAGCAGTTCTGCCCGGGCACGCTGGCCCGTGTTTCATGTCCGTCTAGAATCCGGCGGGAGAAAAGCGGTGGCGCGTCCGTTTATGCCCGAGGGAGGCGCGTGAGAGCGTGCCACGATGCTGCTGCTCTCGAGCGTTTCCCGAGGGCGCGACGACGGACGGACGGACGGACGGAGAAAATGGCCCGGCCGTCTCGTCCACTGACGGGCGGCGCGCCTCGTTGAAGCTGGCCGTGGTCAGTAGTCGACAATGGGACTGGCTGGTGGTTCGAGGGATTCCTTTTGAGCGCCCGTGGGCCGCCACAGAGGGCCACGAGGCGTAGTCGGCCAGACTGTCGGATTGTGCGAACCAGACTGATGGATCGCGGTGGCGGCTACCGAGTACGACGTGTGTGTGTCCCGTACGGAGTATGCTGGCTGTATGTGTGGAAAGGGGTGTCGTCATGTCATCCAGGGAGCGGCGGCCAACGTCTGCGATTGTCCCGTAGTTATTGTGCTGTATTGTAAATTGCGAATGGCAAATTGTATCTTGCCCATGTCCGCCTCCGTGGCCACACCACGGACAGACGAGTCTGTCGAGCCGTCACGCCATGCATGCACGGGGATCTCGAAGACGCGGCGAGGTGAGCTGTCGCCTGAGGCAGCACTTCGGCGGCATCGTGGGAGTTGGGTGTTGGCGACGAGGAACGTGCGTCATGAACAGGGCCTTTTATTTTTTGCCTTTTGATTTTCTTTTTTGCGGGGGAGAGTCGATCTTTGCATTGCACGAGGAACAAATGGCACAAATCCCAAAGTCATTGTCGCCCATGTGCGTGCGTGATGCGTACGGAGTAGTTATGTGTATTCAACACAACTTGTCCATCCGTGCGCGATCCGGCCCCCCCTTTTCTTTTCCGTTCTGCCACTTCCATCCGCCATCCGCCATCCACTGCCTCCAACTTCTCCTCGGCTACGAGTGGCACCCAGCCGTTTCGAGCGCTTGCCAGACAAGGAATGAATGGAATGGCGCGGCTAGGTGGGATGGGGAGTCCCGACACCGGGCGAGCGAGCGAGCAACCCGATAGTGCGTTCCCGCTGAAATTGCGTTGCCGAGATTCATTCAACGACGCCGTCAGGACTCAGCACTGAGAATGGACTGCAGAGCACCCCGCAGAATCTCCATCTGTCCCTCCCCCCTCGGCCAGCAAGGCCGACCGAGCGAGCGAGCGAGCGAACCACGTCTCCGTCGGCAGCACGCAACGCCGAGTCGTCCAGCCAGCAAAACAGCGCAACAATAGCCATCAGCAACAATAGCTGCCCCTGCTCGTTGGGAAGAGAAGGGGCGTCCTCGCCGACATGACATGGCATGACATGAACAGTACCAACTGCTCCTCCGCAGCAGCAAAAGACCCCGTAGCCCGCGACTGTCACAACGACGGCCCTCGGACCCTTGGATCCCCTGCATCCCTTGGTCACACCGAGGCGGGGACCCCGGGAACCACACACGTCGCTTATCAGACCGTCATGTGTATGCATGTAACACAGGGGTATCTTTGCGGTCCTCGCTCGACGCACGGCCTGGGATCCGAGTTATCGTGAGAAACGCTACGGCTTCAAATGGCCAGAGCACGCAGAGCTCAAGGCGACGCAGCGGCAAAGTCCTGCCTGTCGGGGATGGCGTACACCCGCGGGACGGGCATCAGCCGCGTCACTACGGAGTACTGCTACTCATGCTGCTGCTGCTACTAACTAGTAGTTCCCTGCCAGTCACCAACGACGCCAGGGACCAAACGGAACGGAACCGTTGGGCAGTTTTGTATTTTCATTTTTCCTTGACCGGTCTCAAGGGTGCTGCCAACGCATGTCTCCAACCAACAGCAGCAGCAGCAGCAGCAGCAGCAGCAGCAACATCAAAAAGAAGGGGCAAGTCCAAAAAAAAAAAGCTCGTCGTCGCGAGCTTCACCGGTGCAGCAACACACGGTGTTCCGTGGGGGGGCGCTGCTCGCATCTCACCCAGATCTCGGTCACACGGCATGCTTGCATTGCAGACGTTTCTGTTCCCTGCCTTGTTGGTAGTTACCATGACCGTACTCCGTACTCGGTAGGTTGGTTACCTTTCCGCCTTGCAACCAACCGCCTTTATCATCCGAGCATGCCCGGGGGAGGGCCAAGACTCGGTGCAGCCAGAAGCAAAAAAAGGGGGGCCCCCGTGCTCGATTGGCATGGGTTAATTGGCGAAATCTACATGGCCTACCAGATTGGGCAAATCACCAACGCTTCGATTTGAGTCGAGTCCTGCTCCTTGGATATGCGCATGCAGGTGAAGCGAGACCGGCTCGTGTCACGTGCTATGACGAGAGGGCCGACTCCCGAGGAGAAAAGGGGAAAAAAACACATAAAACAAGTATTCAAAGAGAGGAAGAAAGAGAAAGAGAAAAAGAGGGGCGACACCGGCAGCAGCACACGATAGCTTGCGCCTCATCTCAACCTCAATCTCAATCTCGAGCCAAGCAAAAGTACTCCGTACGCTAAGCCAAGCCGACGCCGGGGCCATTGTCATTGTCGCAGCAATAATGCCAATGCCGCCGAATGACACTGGTTCTACCGTGTACTTTATTTCTCCCGGGCAGTCGAGTGCGTGAGCAGTGAGTCGTCGCGGCAACTTGCTGGCATCGGAGCATCTTGACCTGGTGTGGATTTGCTACTCCCTGCACCAACAGACGCAGGAAACGGCATCTCCTCTTCCCCTGTTTTCGTCATCTCTCTCCCTCACTCTGTCTTTTTTCATCTATACTTGTCATTTCTTTCCATTCGTGGTCTGTTACAGCTGCAAGGACCCGACACCCGACGCCGTCATCTATCCGCACCCACAAAGCACATGATGGTTTTCACCAGCGCACAATGTAGCTACCGCCCCGTACACAGCATTGTGAAGCTATTGTGCAAAAGAAAGACCCTCGTCAACCCGCTTCTCTCCCGCCTGCCTGCCTCCATCCGCGCCACGGGAGAGCGCGAGACCGGACCGCACGGCGGACAGGACATCACGTCGCCGCCGCCCCCTCGTCAGGAGCCGGCGACACGGGCCTGCTGTTGCCAGCACCACGCCCACAGCTAAGCAGCCCAGGAGCGTTTCAACATCCTTTCAGGCTCTCCACGGCCTCTTTCGTCTCTCTGCCGCTCTTTCTCCTATTGTACCGCGCACCGGCTTGGGGCGTCCCCCGCCTCCCCTCGCCGTGGGTGGGACATGGGGACCGCGGCGCCCATTGTCCGTCTGTTCAAGTAGCCCATGCGCTTGGTCGTGCATATTCATGAGTGGCGTCGTTGTGTGCACTCCTCCGCGCAGGAGATGCCGCGGCGGCGGCGGCGGGACATGGCAACACATGCTTGCTACCTTCATGAGCCATAGTTCTCGTCTGCCCCTGATCTTCGTGATTCATGTACAGCCAACCCCCGATTCACCTACCTAGATATAGCTGCAGGCGTGAGACATCCGGACTGGTTGCCCGCGTTCAGATACAATACAACTGCGCACAGCACGTCACACACAAGCCATTAGCTGGACGATTCAATCACTGCCTCCCTCATCAGGTGTCTCTTTGGTCTCTAGCTGTAATCTACCACAGCAGCAGAAAGTATCCTTTCCTCATCTAATGTAAAATATTCCCCAAGATTCAATGGTCAATCACTAGCTAACTCGCTTCGCTTTTCCATTGCTTCCCGTACGACTGACTGACTGACTGACTGACTGATTGACTGACTTGCACAAGCTCGGCCAGAGAAACACGGGGAATTAAAAAAGATGTTGAAGTTCTTCTTCGGTCCCCCAAACGCCGGTAAGCACGCTTCTCTAAAAGTTTGCCCTTGGGTAGGGGTATCATAATGCAAGTCTCTCTTTGACGATTTGCTTTCGCCTCACAAATGCAGGTTTGTCCCAAAAGTGTCTTTGTTGAAAGACGCCGCCACTCCGTTCCAATACAAGAAAAAAATAGGCATCATGAGAGTGGTCTTCGTAATGAGGAAACAAAATGGTTTTCAGAAAAAGAGCTGGGAAAAAATAGTCATGCCTGAAACCACCCGCCCCCACGTTCTTTGTGGGGAGATTATATGGTTTCGTTGAGAACCGTACGCCGCCAGAATGTGCACGAAAATGCCGATTATAACACACCGCAAGATTGGATGAGCGATAAATAGAAGGCTTGTTGAATTCCCTCCATACATGTCCCAGGATGAAAAGGACGCAAACTTAGAACTTGAGCTGCTTGGGTTGCTCCCAGCTGAATGACTGGTTGGTACCAAAGTGGCCGTTCTTCGCAGTCTGCAGGTAAATGGGGCGGTCCAGGTTGAGCTCACGGACAATGACGCCAGGGCGCAGGTCGAAATTGTTGCGGATAATCTCAACGAGCTGATCGGACGTCTTCTCCGACGTGCCGTAGGTATCGACGTAGATGGAGAGAGGCTCGGCAACCCCAATGGCATAGGACAGCTGAACAAGAGCACGGCGGGCCAGGCCGGCGTTGACAAGGGACTTGGCGATCCAGCGACCAACGTAAGCAGCAGAGCGGTCGACCTTGGAGAAATCCTTGCCGGAGAAGGCGCCACCACCGTGGGCACCCCAGCCACCGTAGGTGTCGACAATGATCTTACGGCCAGTCAAACCAGCGTCACCCTGAGGACCACCGATGATGAAGAGACCAGAGGGTTGGATCTTGCGAAGTTGGTCAGCTGGCGAACTCGAAATACATCACTGTTGACCATTTGCGCCGAGGAGAAAAGACTCACATGGTAGATGGTGTCGTCATCGAGATACTTGGCGGGGATGGTCTTCTTGACGATGTTTTCCAGGATCTGCTTGCGAAGCTCCTCAGTGGTGATGTCGGCAGAGTGCTGGGCAGAAACAACGACAGTGTGGACGCGGATAGGGACAACAGCGCCGTGGTCGTGCTTGTACTCAACAGTGACCTGGGTCTTGGTATCGGGGCAGAGCCAGGGAAGAGAGCCGTCACGGCGGGCAGCAGACATGGCAGCGTTGAGCTTGTGGGCGAGCTGGAGGGTGAGGGGGAAGAGCTCGGGGGTCTCGTCAGTGGCATAACCAAACATGATTCCCTGGTCGCCGGCGCCAAGCTTCTCGAGGGCCTGCTCGTAGTGCAGGCCCTGAGCGATATCGGGAGACTGCTGCTCAATGGCGACGAGCAGGTTGAGGGTCTTGTAATCGAAACCCTTGGCAGAGTCGTCGTAGCCAATGTCCTTGACGGCGTCACGGACAATCTTCTGGTAGTCGAGCTGGGCCTTGGTGGTGATTTCACCAAAGATCATGATCATACCAGTCTTGGTGGCGGTCTCGCAAGCGACCTTTGAGAGGGGATCCTGAGCCAAGCAGGCATCGAGGACAGCGTCAGAGACCTGATCAGCGATCTTGTCGGGGTGACCCTCGCCGACAGACTCGGACTATGACATGTGTTAGTGACCAGCCTTGAGCGCCCCCTTTGATGCATTCGCCGTCTCTCCTGTCCGCCCATCTCTTTGCGAGGGCCTGGAACCCCCCGAGTCGACGAATTTGAGTGCAGGTCAGTCGCTTACGGTGAACAGAAAGGTGCCCTGAGGGCCAGATCCGTTGGTGCCGTTGACGCCAGGCATTGTGTATATGTTGTGTCAGGAGAAGATGAGGGTAAGGATGGGAGGGCAAACAAAGTAAGAAAGGTCTGTGTGGCTTCGGCAACGGGCTGGAAAGCGATAAACTGCACAGGAGAAATTCAAAGTCAGCAATTGGTTAGCAACTCGGGAAAAGGGCCTCGTGCAGTTTGTTGGGCAACGGTGCAATTCACGGGATCGCGTACCACTACGATGGGCACTCAGGGCTGGCGGAGTAAGGGGACAATGTAGTGGAAGAGAGGAAGAGAAAGAAGAGGCGGAGAGGTTTTATGCCGACAATTTTCTGAGGGGGGGGCCGGCTTAAAGTTGCATGCGCCGCGAACCCGAATGGTGGTTGGAGGGGCAGCCAAGCAGGAAAAAAAAAATTGGCAGGGCGGGATGGGATGTAATCGGCACAACAAGGACATAGTGTCTGGGACTCCCAGTACATGAGACACTGCCGAGACGCAGTCGCACACGCAGGTACCTCGGAGTACGACAGCTAACAGAGATTTCGGGGAGCTGGCCGGAAGCGATGAGGGGCGGCGACGGCCGCCACCTTTCCGGGCAAGATTGCGCCATCTCGGAGCCAGTAAGCGCCGACAGCAGAGCACGGGAGTGTCGTACTTTGGAGCAGTACGCGCTACGTGGTCGGTACCACAGGGCAGGAAAAGATGTACATGTTCCCGTACGGACTACGGAGTAGGTACCTGTGCACTCCAACGTGGACAAAGGAGCCGACTAAGTACCTAGGTACCTAGGTACTCCAGTAACCAACATCATCTGGCAGCACGAAGCACTACTCCTTTCTGGCAAGGCAATTGTGATTGTGTCGTGTCGTACGGGCTGAACGTGTTCGCACCATCGTCATTCTCGCTCGGCCGCCGTAATTTGGCCCCCTCTCTTGCTCTGTTCCCGGCACGCACCTCTGAGACGCCGACCAACGCCAGTCGTCTCCTTGCGGCCCCGGCCAAGGTCGGTCCTCGCCAGCCTTGTCGTCTACTCCGTACTGGTCATGGTCAGCTGTGGCGCAATGGTTTGTCCGACCTGTTCGACCTCTCACAGCCCGGGCGCTATTACCATCACATTACTATGTGCTTCCGGTTCTTGAAACTACGATTCCTAGTGCTTGAGCTGGGTTAGGAGCTGGCCTCGCCGGCTTGTTGTAGGGACCGGTCTTGCCTTTTTTGCCTGCCTCGGCCCACAGACCGCCGCCGCCTTTCTGTTCTGCAGGCTCTTTGGAATCTCATCTGCGATCGCGTCGAGGTACTCTGTAAGTAGTGAGTCAACTAAGTTAGTATCTGCAAAATTTCTCTGACCTCAGCAACTAGTTTCGGCGCCGGATTTTGATTCCCGAGAGCTAGAGGCTGGCGTGGACACCCTGGATGGAACATGAACATGGGAGTCAGCCAAACACGATGGCGCGCCCGCCACTGGCCAGTCACAGCACGGAGTAATACTGCTCCACTCCGTACGCCCTGCCGGCTGGGAGCTCAGGAAGAACGGAAGGGAAAAAAAAAAAAAAGAAGCCCAGCCTCGCGACCACGGCCTGCTGCTCGCTGCTATAGCCACAATCCTCGTTCGTCCCCTTTCCCACTCGTCGGCTCTACGTCCCCTGCCCGTCAAACTACATCGGCAAGCCGCCATCTGGGCTGGACCCTTCAACGCCATGAGCAAGTTTGGCGCCATCGTCATGGGCCCCGCGGGGGCAGGCAAGGTAAGAAGAGGAAGCAACATGCTCTGTTCAAGTGACAACATTCTCACGTTCCACCCGTACGCAGTCCACCTTTTGCGCCGCCCTCATCACCCATCTCCAGCTCAACCGCCGCTCCGCCTTCTACGTCAACCTCGACCCCGCGGCCGAGACTTTCGAGCATACGCCCGACCTCGACATCAAGGAGCTCATCTCGCTCAAGGATGCCATGGAGGAAGTCGGCCTCGGCCCCAACGGCGGTCTAGTCTACTGCTTCGAGTTTCTCATGGAGAATCTGGACTGGCTCACCGAGGCGCTGGACAACCTGACGGAAGAGTATCTCATCATCATCGACATGCCCGGCCAGATTGAGCTCTACACGCACATACCCATCCTGCCGGCTCTAGTCAGGTACCTGTCGCAACCTGGGTCGCTGGACATCCGCATGGCCGCCGTGTACCTCGTCGAATCCACCTTTGTCGTCGACCGGGCGAAATTCTTTGCCGGAACTCTGAGCGCCATGAGTGCCATGCTGATGCTCGAGGTCCCCCACATCAACGTCCTCTCCAAAATGGACCTCGTCAAGGACCAAGTCAAGAAGAAGGATCTGAAGCGCTTCCTGACCCCCGACATGGGCCTGCTGGACGACGACCCCGTGGGCCGCGCCGCCGAGGGCCCCGAAGGCGACGACAACGGCGTCGAACCGCGGCGCCCAGACGAGACTGAACAGATCATGAAGGGCGCCAGCTTCCGCCGCCTGAACCGTGCCGTGGCAGGCTTGATAGAGAGCTTCAGCATGATCAACTACCTCAAGCTAGACGTGACAAACGAGGACAGCGTGGGTGCCATTCTAAGCTACATCGACGACTGTATCCAGTTCCACGAGGCCCAGGACCCCCACGAACCCTACGACGAGGACGGAATCCAAGACGCAGAGTGACCGGTGCACGTGCCAACCCCCCTTTTGTTCTTGTGGAATATCAGCATTGCGACGGCGTTTCGGTCCATAACTCGAGAAGCAAATACCAACTTGATGACGAGAAATCGTGATAGTATCCGCGCCAGCACGAAACCGTATGCGTGACCAAAGCCCCAGAATGCCCATACCAAGACGCAGCCACAACAACAAGCAGCCCAGCACACATCATCCCCAATGTATTTACAAAAGCAAGACACCAATAGAACCCGCCAGGTCCCCGCGCCCATGCCGTCCCTCCGCGCGCTCCGTCACCGCCCCCTCGCCGCGGCCCTCCCCTCGCGCGCCTCGTAGCGCTCATACTCCTGCCACCAGAAGTCCTTCAAAACCGCCAGGTACCCGGCGACCCTGCCCCCCACGACAGCGGCATCCCTCAGGCTCTCCACGACGCCCCTGTTGCACACCCAGGCCAGCAGCGCGGCGGCGGCGCTCCAAAACACGACCCTCGCCACCAGCCGCGCCCACCACAGTATCAGCCTCCGTATCCAGTTCATGACCACCACCACGGCCGTCACCGCGCACAGCAGCGCCACGAGCCCCGTCACGCCCTGGTTGTCCGCGACGGCGGCGGCCGTCCTGTCCGCCAGCGGCTGGACCACCGGCCCCAGCGACGCGAGGGCGCGCGGGTCGAGCAGGTGCGTGCGCACCGAGACCGCGACCTCGGGCGGCAGCAGTTCCGTGAGGAGGCGCGACGTCAGCGACGCGTGCATGCCGACGTTTTCTTCTGTCTTCTGTTGGACTTGCTTGCTCGACGACGAGCCGGAGAAGGGAGAAGGGGGGGAGTGCGTCGCCGGCCGGGGAGCGCGGTTTTCGACGCCCTTGGGAGGAAAGGGAAAGGCTTGGCGGTGTGTGTATTCTGGGGATGTCGTTTTTTTTTTTTTTTTGGTACCCTTTGCCGCGATCGATAAGAGTGTGATTGGGTGGGTTGTGGGAGTGGGGCGCGACCACGGGAAGCTTCCCTTCCCCGCGTCGCTGCCGCAGGTTCGGCTCAGACGGACAGTCACGGAGTTCACGGGCTGCTGTCCCGACTCCCGGCCGTTGGCGCGTCAATGGCCAATCACGCACTTTTGAAGCTGTGCTTTCGTGTTGACCTCACGTGTTCCTTGTAAACTTGATGTCTTTATTATATTTTGTTCCGTCACTATGTACTAATGTGCACGACTGCCAACTGTAAGCAAATAAGCCACGACTGCTGTCCCACAGCCAGGCAAATACAGGGTATCGAAAATGTTTGTACTTGGGCAAAAAGGAAGCATGTGTCCGTCGTCGGAGAAATAAGCAACCCGAGGTCCAGCCGGCCGTTTCGAAGAAAGGAAAATATGAGAAAGAAAAAAGGGTAGATGCGTATAATCACCTGCCGCCCCGTGGTCCTTGTCCCGCCCCCCCAACTCCCGCAAAGTCGTGTCATCAGCGTCGTAGGTCCAGAAACACACACAAGATTAGTATTCATCGAGACACTATTCAGTCACCAATATTCTCGAGAAGCTTTCTGGCCGCTTCTATTCTCTCCCTGTATTCGTCGTGGTTCCCGGTACCCAGGCGCGAAGCCTCACTTAGACCCAAGACGCATCGTCCCAGACTTGTCACGACCTGTTCCACCAACATTTGGTCTTCTCGTGACAGGGTCTGTATTGCAGGAGACTGTGGTCCGCTCCCCGCCCCCGCGCTGTCCTGGTCACATATGCTCCTTGTCTCGTTCATGAGTGACTCGGCGACTTGCTTGAGCTGGTTGTCGGGTGATTCGCTCGGAGTCAAGGTTCCCTGGCTCAGTCTGGCTTTGTTGACGAGGGGAAAACTTCTGTTTGTCCCTGTCGACTCGAACGACGAGACGGACGGGCGGTGCAGCGTGGATGTCGTGCTCGCACTGATGGGTCGATAAATGACTGAGCTGTAGCGGGCGTGTTTTCGGTAGTACTCGGCAGAATCGCTGCCGCTTCCACTACCACTGCCGCCACCACTTGGACTGTCATGGCTGGACCGGCCAAAGGTCGACCGCTTGGTTGTTATCGATGAGCTGTCTCCGTCCTCGTGATTGGCCGCAGGTGTCACGAACCCATCGCCGCTTCTCGCCGAGCGAGACACGGTGCTACGGCTCTCCCTACCCTCCATGGCAGTCGCAAAGGAATCGACGGAAGCCAAGGTATCAATGCTGGGTCGTCGGGCAGGCTTCGCGGCCGGACCGCGCGTGGTTTCCACAGAATCTTGAGATCCCTCGCTGCCCACGCTGTCACTTCTGGACATCCGCTGCCGGCTAAGGGTGCCCATGGCAGAGTGCAAGAAGAAATGTTCATAATCAAACGCGTCCTCTCGATCTTCGTGCGAGATGTCAGTGGGCTCCTGATGGGTATCGTGATAGAGTGATTCGCCGCTTTCGCTGCCGTAGTCCGCAAACTCTTCCACACCTCGGTCCTCCTGGTCATTCTCGGTCACTCGGTCATTTTGAGGATGACTCTTATCCTGCTCATAGTCAATGCGGCGGGAGGCTTTTGGTTCGCCATTCAATGCAGCTTCGTCTGCTGACCGAGCCGCTTGAAAGTGGACCGTGTCCTGCGTTTCGTCGCCTTTCTGAAATACACCGGGGAGAGAACCAGCCTCCACATCACCCTTCAGTTGTGCTTCCGACTCTTCCTCTCCCACCTCTTCTGGAGACTTGTCGTTCTTGAAACCTGGCTTGGTTCCGTTCAATCGGTTAGCCGAGTCAGGGCTTCCAGTCTCTGGCGTATCGCTTTGTTTCGGGCTTGTATATCCCTGATCCCACCTAGCATGCGTAAAAGGACTGGGCGCCCTGATGCTCTGTAGGCTACGCCTTTTCATGCTATCTGCCTGCGCCTGCTGCCTCAGCGAGGAGATCTTGCCTTTGAGCCCTTGCATTTGACCCTGCAGGTCTCGCACCTGCGCAGCGGAGGGGGACCGCGTCATACCGACCTGGGTAGGCAATCCAAAGGTTGGACTGCCCAGGGCTGCAACCTGACTGCAAGGGCGATGGTGGTCCTCGTCTCGTTGGCTTCCATCTTCGTCGAGCCGCTCTAGAGCCGAGTCAATAGAGGTCAGAGAAGACTTGAGGGAACTTGGACCGAGCCTCCACTGTGAACCGTCGGTACCCCTGGAAGGGGTCAAGTGTTGGCGATAGCCACCAGCTGCACCAAGAGCACTGGCAGATCGTTGAGGGAGTACAGCCTTGCGCGCAGAGCCTTGCAAGCCATTTTCGCTCACATTCCTCGAGTGGCTCGAGGTGTTGGTCTGGAATTTTTCGTGAGTCGAGCTATTCGGACGAGGACCGGGGGACGGTGTGGAACATTCAGACAAGGTTGAATAGCTAAACGTCCTGGCGCTATTAAGATTGCCTTCCATAGTCTAGAGACCCCGGGTTAGCAAGATGTCCTTACAGTCTTTGGCGGGCGGTGCCCCTGCAAGGGAGGGGCTCGCTATTATGGCGACATTTATTTTCGTATTCGTCCTCCTCTGCTCAGGTTTACGTACCAGAAGGCGATGCTTGGCATTGGCAAGAATCTGCTCGGCTCGTTTGCTGATCGAGTTGGAGGAAAGTCTATGCTCGTTCAGCCCGTGACCAGGTAGCATAACCGCAGCACTAGGGGGGTGAACGGACGTTTCATCGACGTATTCGCTTGCCAAACTCTCCTCGTCATCTCCTTGGAAATTGCTGTCATCTACACTGACCGAGTCATCAAAGTCACGAAAGGCAGCCAGTGGGCCATCGTCGATGGTTTGAATGGTGCTCGTGGATTCAGATGAGAGCCGGCGTTCGCGCTTCGCAGCATGCGGCTTCTTCTTGGGCGACCTCTCTCCAATCGTCGGCGAGGAGCGTACAGGTGTGCCGCTGCCGGTACCAGGAGTACCAGAAAAGCCGGAGGAATTGCGACTCGGCGGGTGGCCGGCAGTGCTCTCGACCTCAGTCACCTCACCAATATCCGAGAGCATGGTGCCATTACCGTATATGATGGGCGTCGTGGGAGCAAGTGGTCCAGGGACGTAGCCAGGTTGGGAGAAGCCGTCCAGGTCACGGGGGGGATGCGCATTATGCCAAGGGCCCGACAGTGGATGGGAGCGGCCGTCGACATGTTCAGGTTCGTCGTAGTCTGGCAGAATCATGTCAGGGTTCGTCAAGGTTGGTGATGCTGTCTGAGGACGGTAGGACAAGTTTGTCGATGCGAAGGCATCGTGGCGGGTATCACGGCCACCGTGGACCATGGTGCGGGCGGCCATACCGGGCAAGCCTAGACACCTAAGTAGCCAGGTAAGGTAGACGCGGGGTGGTTGCGCGACGAGGAGTGGCGTCGGTTGAGTCGGTTGAGTCGGTTGGGTTCCAAGGCGGACGAAGTCTAAATGGGTTTGGAATTTTGAGGTCCTCGGCCGGGCATCAGCACCGCAGCCAGGCGCCCGAGTCACGCAGGTACCTCGAAGGATGAGCCCAAAGCAAGCCAAACGTGTCAAAATTTAAGCGTTACCCAAAGACGGGACGAGAGGTCAATGGTTCAATGGTTGGCAAATTGCCGGGAGAGCCTGCGAGGTCCAGAACCTGCACCAGGGCCGGTTACATTGGCCTCGGGCACAACGTCTGTGGTTAAATGGCAGACACGGACACCATGAATGAGGAGGAATCGCACAGGCGTCGTTGAGGGTTCGAATGCGCAGTCGCAGCAAGTTGGGTGGAGGGCAAGGACGTTCTCTTTTCTTTTGTCTTTTTCGTCTTCTCAAGCCTGAGGAGCGTTTCGTGGTTTGCGGTTTGCGGTTTGCGGTTTGCGGTTTGCGATGTGCGATGTGCGATTTGCGGCAGGCGCGACACAGAATGCGCTTCGTCCCGGGCCACGGGTCTCCCCTCAAGTCGTGTCCCCAGTTGATGCCGAAGGAAAAAAGAAAAAAAAAGGTGGTCAATGAATGACCAAAGTCCGTCCTCGCAAGTGTCACGTCTGTGGGTAGAAGTAGCCGATGCGAATAACCATGATGAAGCCTCGTCGAAGGAAACGGTCGCGGGCGGTTGTTTGCTGAGGTTGTTGAAAGGCGGATGCGCAACAAGAACGTCACGGGGCTTCGTGCTTCTTTTTCTCTGTTTTCTCCCACCCCCAGTTTAAATCATCTGGAGCCTAGCCGCCCAGGGCGTGGGAGCACCACGCACCAAGTTATTCCGATTGTACTTGCTGGCTAGGTAGACGCACGAACAAGACTAACAACAGAGAGGACTAGTAGCAAACTCACTCAGGTCGACTTGGCCCGTCGTGAGTGGCGTGTGTGTGCCTGGTCCACAAACATGATTTCTGCCACCTGCAAGCGTTTGTTCGTCTCCGCCGGAGACGAGACGACGGCGGGTCTCCAAACTACCAAGGTAGTTACTTTCCCACGAGGTATTAGTTAGTAACTAGTCCTTGCTCGTTCTGGGAGGAACGGAAAGGGGCACCTGGGACGCGGACGTCTGGAAGCGTCCGGGGGAAGGGGGGCGTGTAGGGCCCAGGGGAGGCAATTGATTGGGTGTCACTCACGGCTCCTGGCACCCACAAAAGCACGTACCGGAAGACGGGTCACGGCAGAAGCGCCCGAGGCACAGGCAGAGACAAGACGCATCCATGACCTGCCGACGAGGCCACAGGTTCAATGGCCATGATGCATCCGTGTTGCACACGCAAACACTCGAGCAACAACAATATCGGTCGCTGCTATCATTACGTACTTATCGCTGCCGTCACAATTTACAAATCTAGTCCTCAAGCTCCCATCCTTGCCGCCCGCCTGCAGCTTTGTCCTCCACCGGAACCCACAGCTACCTCCCCCGTACATGAAGCACCTTGAGTACCTGTACTTACTTGAGTACCTAGATAAGTACTTTACTTACTTACCTATTCAGGTAAGTAACCAATGTAAGCAAGTACTAGAGTGTGAGGTACTTCAGTAGCCTCGACAAGTGCCAAAGCGCGCCGATGCCAAAAGCCAAAAAACTCGACTCTCTCTCAGGTTGCGCCCGCAAGTGGCCCTCGTCACCAGTCACCACCGACCGTTTTGATTTGCGCATCCACATCACCGCTGCCGTCCGGGTGCCATTTATTATTAGTATCGAGTACGGAGACGTGTACTCCTTGTACGCTCCCAGTCCCAGCTCCGTCCCCACCACCAATTGCCGCCTTTCATCAAATTTGTCGGTGCGTGCGTTCCCAGGTCATCCGCAAGTATCCGTACACGAGGACTCGACGCATTATCTATCCTGAAGTTTGCCCCCCGCGACCACGACCCCGTCTTCCGCAAGATGCCGACCCATGTGACCGTGTCCAGGCACCGGCGCGACCGTAGTGGTGTTGTTTGCCATGTGAGGCTCAAGCCCAATGACTCGGTAGGCAGAAACAGCTAAACAAAAAGAGTGGCCATGTTCCATCCACGGGACACAAACATGTACCGCTGCAACCGGATACATTCTTGCCTCCCGTCTCGCTCAACAGCGACGACGGACACCTACTGCAATACGTGGCCGAGGTACATTGCGGCATGGAAGAAACATCCATCATCCATCTTGGCCAATTGTTTCACATGACTGCGATGTTGGGTCCTTCATCCTTGTATTTTTACATAATGCTTCGCAAACGTCGACTTCATAGTAGCATGTCTTCGGGCTGTATGTCGGTCGAGGTGTCGTAGAGTCTAGTGTCTTCTTTTCTCTTTTTTTTTTTCTTTTTTGCCGTATCTGCCCTAGGAATGTAAGCGGCCCATCATCCCTCTTGTGAATTATTTCTTTTCTTCTCTTGGCCCACTCCAATCTCAAATAGGATACCAGACTAATCATCAGCAAACGCCTCGGTCTTGGCTTGAATCAAAATCTTGTCGGCGTCGTCCTTGGAGGGACGATTGGCAACCAAACGCTACGGAGATTAGCTCAGGCTGCATTGTCAAATTTTATTTACAAAAAAAAAAGTGCTTACCACGAGGTTGCGGAGCAAGATGGCAATCGTCACCTTGCCAACAGACGGAACATAGATGGAGGCCTTCTCTTTAATGGCGGGCCCGTCAAAGTTCCTGTATGAAGAAAAGTTGATGCATACAGCGCCATCTCGTATCAGATCTGTAGGAACCTTGAATGATTCCACAGGAACGCCGCCAATAACAACGTCGCTGAGGGGCAGGCAGTCCTTCAAGCCCCAGCCCTCCTTGTCCTCGACCTGGTGTCGCGGGTTCTTGATACCCTGGCCACGGGTGAACAGCTGGACTCCAGTGATGTCAACAGAGTACACAGTAGCACCATCATTGGCTAGCAAAGCAGCCAGAGGTCGGCCGTTTACTTCGGAGCGGTTGATGACGGTGACGGTTTTGCCAAATAGACGATTTCCCGCTGCCAATATGGGGTTGTAAATCTGAAGATATTCCAAAATCTTGACAACGGCAAGTGGCGTGCACGGCAAAATAGACTTCTTTCGGTTCTCCGGAGGATCCAGGAATCGGACATTGTGGTACATGTTGTAAAGATACTTGTGGCGCATGCCCTCGACGTCTTTGGCAAGCTCTACAGTCTCCTGGACGTACTTGTCATGCGTGGGGTTCTGGGGGAAGATGGGATAGTATACAATGATACCGTCGACAAGGTCATCCTCGTTGGCTTTCGTGATCTCCTCCTCGAGAAGATCCTTGTCGACAGTACGGAGGTCAAAGTTGAAGCCACTGTTGGAGACTGTCAGCTCCTACGATTGTCTGCTTTGAGTTGCAAAACGCCCCGTCCACCCTGCTCTACTCACTTGTCTTCGCAAGTCTTCTTTGACCACTGGGCGTACTGGACCGCAGCAGGATCACCATTTGCCAGGAAGGCAACCAGCGTTGGGGCTTTGGGGCTATCTCCTTGGACCTTGGCCAGCGTGTCCTTGACTTCAGTCAAGAGGTTCTTAGCAATGGTCTCTGCGGTAATGACCTTGCAGGTCTTGGGGACGTCCGACGAAGCCATTGTCTGAGCTACATGTCCGTGTTAGCCTCCAACTCTTTACCACCCAATTATCTGTTTCATACCCGGATGAAGAGTGATCGTCGAAGAACCCCACCAAAGTAGTCTTGGGGAGGGAATCCGAGCTCTACATTGCCCACTGGTCAGCGCATACGGCGGCGTTGCGTGGGGTTACGGGATTGAATGGCAGTAGACGGACAGTTCAAGTCGTGATTTCCTACCGGTCTTATAATCAACAGAACAGGTCAATGATGCTCTCACCCGTGAGGCCTGAGCTGTGTGCGTTGGATATTCATGGTTACGCCGAGTCACCGAGAAAAAAAAAATGCCCCTCCAAGACTTTTCGTTGCCGCATTTGCCCCTCTTACTAAACATGGACTAGCGCGATTGGTAGAGGCGAGCCAATGCACCTTCCCTTGCTTGGCCCAAATTTTTTGACGTCGACAAGTTGTGTGACCTTGAGCCTCAACAACGTTGCATCGAAGTTTGCCAGTTGGTGGACGACTTGTGAATACTTCCTCGTCTTCCTCTTCAACAGTCTGGAAGAAAAAACCTTGCTAGTTCTTCTATTAGTATTACACATTGAGAGTTCGATCACTCCCGCGCAGCCGAGCAGCTTGATCTGGTTGAAATTGTAACCCGCGTCATAGGATGATGGTGGATGAGATATTCCGACACTTTCAACAAGACGATCCGCGTGTCAGCAACGTAATATCGTACGCGCCGCTCTCTGCCGCCGCTTAGTGTGCGGGAGCCGGAAGCCCGTTTGCAGCCAGGCTCTCCGTTCAGACCGTGAACAGATACTTGTGACGGAAGCGTACTCGGACAATGAGTCCCCAACGTGATCCTTTTTGACCGGGCCGTCGAAATTCGCAAAACTATACACGGGGTGCCTTCTCTGGCAGGATAGGTTGCGCACATCGAATTCTTCCTCACAGCTAGCACCTGGACAGCGTCATCCCGTCACGTCACTGACATAGGCGCTAGCTCCGAATATATATATCTGAAAAAACACCCCGTCTCACATGCCCCAAGTTCCTCATATCAGTCTGCCGGAGTGACCTTCTCCGCGGCTGGACAAGTTGACAAGCATCCTCAAGTCAGTTTGCACCTTTTCTTCGCGAAAAGGAGAATGTGGAGCTGCACCGGCGCCAGTGTCCTAACCTCCACACAAGGTCAGACCAACAAACATCATCGCTTCGAACGGCCCCTTTCTGACAGGCTATTTGTCCAATAGGATTCATTGAATCGGGAAGTCGCTCGATTCAGTCGATAACACGCTTGCAATACCAATTCGCCCAGACATCGCAAATAGCCTGGAGAGCAGCATTCTTCACTCCATGAACCGTGCAGGCCATGGGAGACATTGCGCACCCCCCAGATCCCCTTGGAGGATTGCGCAGTTAACGTATCGGAACCTTAAAACTGCGTGTCACTGAAGATGTCTCCCTCGGACAGATTCAGCCCTGCGTCAACGACGAGAGCCGGCGAAAACGAAAAAGATGGCCCACCTAGACCTATCAGCAAGATGCTTCTATACGTCTGTCTGATGCGGTCAAGACAATGTGCGAACCAACCGAGTCAATTCTTGTCAGTGACCGCGACCATTGTCAGAACCCAAGCGCATTAGCTCAGCCAATAGCAGCTGAAAACAAAGCCGACATAGGCTTGCCGTGATAGGCGTGTTTCCTCACGCGTACTTTCGTATCCGCATTTGTACAGTGAGACAGCTATCAAGACAGGCGTTCGCACATAGTCCCGAAGACGCAGTTCATCCACAGTCCCGAAAACAATGAGATGAACATGTCTCCTGGTTGGCCATTCTTTCTAGATAAAGGTTTCAGCCCGGAGATGCTTGGAGATGCCCAAATCGGACTCAAAGCAGCTGTATTTCTAGTTAAATAGCATCTCAATCAACGACAGTATTCAGAGATTCCCATGGTACCAACAAGTGAAATGAAATCCCGTCGAAACAGCGAGCATAGATTTGGGCGATTTCTAAACGTAGTTGATCCGTACGGACGAGTCTTCTTCCTTTCTTGGACGGGCTTCATGCTCGGGTTCTGGGCATGGTACGAAATCGTTTGCTGCTTTTCCCCCTGGTCCTGTCCTTTCCAGGCCTGATGTCGTCTCTCTAGGTACACATTCCCGCCACTGTTGACAGTCACGATCAAAAAGGACCTTCACCTCGGCGCTTCCCAAGTGGCCAACTCCAACATTGTATCCCTCTGTGCGACCCTGCTTCTGCGGTTCGTGGCCGGGCCCCTCGGCGACCAATTCGGCGCCCGGCGAGTCTACGCCGCACTCCTCCCGCTGGGCTGTCTCCCCATCGGCCTCGCGCCCCTCGTCGAGACCGCCAACGGCCTCTACGTCTCCCGGTTCCTCATTGGCATCCTCGGAGCGACGTTTGTCCCGTGCCAGGTCTGGTGCACCAGCTTCTTCGACAGGAACATTGTCGGCACGGCCAACGCCCTAGCCGGCGGTTGGGGCAACGCCGGCGGCGGCATCACCTACTTCATGGTGCCGGCCGTCTTCGACTCCCTGGTTGCCTCGCAGGGAATGGAGCCGTCCACAGCATGGCGAGTCACCTTTGCCGCCCCCCTCGTCTGCGTGATCGCTCGTGCGCTCGCCATGGTCCTCCTCTGCCCGGACACCCCCGTCGGCAGCTGGGAAGAGAGGTCTCGAGGGCTCCGAGAAAACCAGGACCCGAGCGCCACGGCCGTCGACCCCAGCATGTCCGGCGAGACGCCGGGCCGGGGCGAAGAAAAGGCAGCAAGGTCCGACGACGACTCGAACCTCTACAAGCCGCCATCGGCCACGTCCCTGTCGGCAGCCGTGTCCACTGCTCGGGCAGAGACGGTGCTCAAGCCCGTCGCGCTCTCCTCACAGACGCTCTTCCACGTCGCGACGTACGCGTGCTCCTTTGGCGGCGAGCTGGCCGTCAACTCCGTCCTCGGCTCTACCACGAGGCCAACTTCCACACCTGGGCCAGACCAAGGCCGGCAACTACGCCGCCATCTTCGGCTTCCTCGACCTCGTCACAAGGCCGCTCGGCGGCGTCGCAGCAGACGTCCTGTACAGGCCGTCCGGGCGCAATCTGTGGACGAAAAAGGCCTGCATCACGACGGCCGGCCTCCTGGGCGGCCCGGTGCTCGTCGTCGTCGGACAGGTCGACCCGTCAGAAGCCAACGGCCGCGGCGTCATTTTCGCCCTCGTCTTCCGCTTCGTCGAGGCAGGCAACGGCGCCAACTTCGCCCTCGTCTTCCGCTTCGTCGGCGCGCTCCACATCGCCGTCAACCTGGCCGTCTGTTGGATCGCGCCTCTGCCAGAAGGCCAAGTTGGGGGCGGCCCCGCTAGGCAGCAGGCACACGACTTGTGCCACGTGCACCGACGGTCACTGACGGTTTGCACAGATCTCTGCTGAACTTTGGGCCCTTTTTAGCGCGTCCCCGTTGCACGAAATCGAGGCTGATGGCTTTTTTTCTTTTTTTCTTCTTTCTTTCCGCGTCACCTACGGAGTACCCGCTACCGCTATCATTCGACCGAGACATCGACATGGACCCCATTTATTTACGTACTCGGTCTCGCTGCGGCAAATTGTTAACCGAACATGTGCTCTTCTTTTTGTCTCAAGCCCAAACCCCAAACCCCCGCCGGCACGCCTCGCGCCGCCAACGGACGCGGGACCACCTCGTCTCCTTGTGAGACACCGGTTCCGCTGTCAAATGCCGCCGACGTGCGATGCCGAAGTCGAGTACGGAGTAAGTAAGCCCAGGCTTGATCGGCGCAACTGTTTGCTCGGGATTCGGCCCTACAGCTCATCGTCGCGTACAAATCGGAAGGAGCACGCTTGGGATGGGCTTCATGGCGGGGCGTGACTCCAGAAACTTGTGCCCGCTCGACTTGTCAACTGGTTTGAAGAAACATCACATGATGTGGCCCTAGCAGGCCACAAGGTGGCCTCGACTCCAAGAGCGGGTCACCGTGACATTGCCCACAGACATTGTCGTCCTGTCTTTCAACGCCGTGTACTACGACTTCATGGCTTGCACAGGGGTCATGTTCAAAGTTTATTTCAGCGACGAACCTTGCATCACCACAGACACAAGTTGCGGTTGATAGAAGTTGCTACAAGGGTAGATCTTCAGCATATGACATATGCAGTCACATAGCACTCGAGGGCCACTTGAGATGCACGCCATGGTAAATTACTGTGTTGAGATTGTCTTTGCATGGCGCCTCGATCCGCCGTCAACCCAGCTTGGCCAACAGACTAGATACCACGCATCTCCAACGGGTATGACCCGAAACTTTTCAATCAGTGTCAATATCAACCCATGTATAAGCAAGTACCCATTACCAGAGCGCACGATGTTTCGTATACCACGTGCAACACAGCTAACCCCATTTCCAAGATATATAAATAAAAATAAAATAAGACACGCGCCTAACCATCAACTGCCCATGACTCCCACTTTACAGAGCAAGAACGGCAGCAACAACACCCAGCATGGTGAGAGAGCCGACATGAAGGGCGTTGGCAGCAGCGACAGGGACGGTAGGGGTGGGTAGACCAGTGGTGAAGACAGCAGTGCTGGAGACAGCAGTTCTGGGAACACCAGTAGAAACGACAACGGGAGCAGACTGGCTGGAGGTCTTGACAGCCGTTGTGGAGTTGCCAGGAACGATGCTCTTGTGCTGGGAGGAATGGGTGTGAGCGCTGGTCTTGGCAGAAGTAGAATTTGCGGTCATTGAGGTGCTGACGCTAGACAAGGTAACAGTCTTGATGCTCGAAGTCGCGCTGGCGGAGCCACTTGTGCTGGAGGAAGACTTCGGGCCACTTGAGCTGGAGGAAGACTTCGGGCCAGAGGGCTTGATTTGGAAAGGCGGCGAGTACTGGAACACCTGGGGGTCGCTCTCGTCGATGAAGCGAAAACCGTTCACGGCTTTGGCAACACCATCAGAAGGGATGTCCACCGTGTACGACCCGGCGGCGTAACTGACACCAGCTATAAGATCGCGTCAGGACACACTCTCCCCTTGACCAACTCGGCCAGTACCACATTGCCGCCGACTTACTAGCGAGAGATTGAAGTACGACCTGAGTTCCCTGGGTATCACCACCGAGCAGCTCGATCGTGAGAAGGGTTTTTTGATACTTCGCCTCCGTCGGTTTTTGCCATGTGATGGTATAAGGAGACCCAGCTTGAAGAACCTCGTTGGCTTTGGGGCTGATGACGGCAACGAAGCCGGGCGTCTGGGCCAAGGCAGTGGCGGCGAAGGCCAGGACGGACACGAGTGAGAAACGCATGTTGATGGCTCACGAGATACCAATGTATTATTCTGTGTTGAAATGTGAAGATGTGAAAATTGAAACCGAGAAAAGGAAGATCGAGATGGTATTTAAAAGAGCGTAAGCGGCATAAAGATGGACGCCTGGAAAAAAGAGCGACAGTGACGGGTGACGGAGTGGGAGGAGAAAGAAGGAACAGGTGCGAATCGCGAGCGAGGACGACGAGGTGATAAAGTACTGCTCCGTACGGAGCAGTGTTCCGATACACAGAAGGGATGTTTGGGGGAGGCAGGCCGGCCTCTGGCAGCTGGCATGTGGTGGGGCGTGCCTGGCCAACTGGACATGGGTCCCGACCCATGTCCCTGGACCATTTCATCAGCGGGCTGCTCGGTGGCTGCTGATTTAGGAGACCACAGGCTGCACCCGCCACAGCACAGCACATCAGCGCCCGACGGTTGTGCTTGGCACGGTGGGGTCCCTGCCAGGGGCAAGGCAAATTGCGTCCGAGAATGGAGACGGCCCATTGGCCAGAGCGGGCAGCCCTGGGCTGACCGCGCATGAATTGGCGGCTTAAAATACGGAGAATTAACAGGGAGCTAGGCCTATTACGATAACCTTGGGGGGAGAAATTTTCCCATCGTCATAACTACGGAGTACAGGGATCGTATAAAACGCACATTTATTGGTGGTGCAAACTAGCATTATTGCAGCTGGTAAACAAATGTAAGGGGTACAGCTAATTTCACGAGCGTGAAGCTGTAGTTTTACACTTACTACTCAGCAAAATGTACGCAGAAAATTGCTGCACAAAGGAAGTCGCCTTTATATGCTTGACATGTGTAGGAGGTACTTCGTCCTTGGGCGTGCGCGCCGAATCGCTACAACAGAGGATCATTACAGACGTGGTTTTCCTGTAGACCGTTGATCCAGGTAATTAACAAGGTACCTCCCTACCTAAGTACCTACCCAAGTAAAGTACTCAAGGTAGCTTGGTAGGTAAGTACCTACCTAGGTGGGTACGTTCCTGTCGACGACGAAAAGTGGGACGCCACGGAAAGGTACGCAGGTAAGCGGCTCAATCCGACTCGCGACACCATCACCACGAGGCGCTGCTTTGAGGATTCTCGGCGAGAAGCTAGTCCGCGTGGCGAAGCGACTAAGCCGAAGCTAATAATCGATATCAAAGAGGGAAAAGAGAGAATGGTGCCATACTACCTTGGCGAGGTGGATAGTTGCCCATGTCACGAATCTTCCCGTCTGCCCTAAAAATAGCCCCCAAGGCCGGCTGCAAACTCCCACTCCCATGCGCCCGTGTGGCATCTCGCGATGCAATCAATAGTACGTACTCGTACGTAGGTCCCAGGCTGCTCGCTAGACGCATGATACATTTGGCGAATCATGGCTTGGACATGTTTATTGCTTGGCGAGTGAGTCCATCCAGCCGCAAGCGCCGATCACGCACGATTCTCGCAAAACCCGCGCTGCGGAATCGAATCCACCCACGTGGCGTGGCTGGGATGGTTTACAAAGCAAGCAGACAAGACTACGGAGTACTCAGTATGTAATTGCACTCAGTCTCATCGCCCGAATGGCTGACGAGGTCTCGAGTCGCTTAGCGCTAAGTCCATGACACGCCTCACCAGTCATACCGAGCGAGTGTGAGTCCCCTCGGCGCCGTTCGAGCAAGGGGAACCTGGGCAGCGTGCTCGATTGCGGCGGCTCATCTTCGTCATCTTCCACACAAGGAGTACTACCCAGGTTGACAGTTAAAGCGACGACGTTTCCTCTTGTATTCGACCGGCACGTCGTTGGGCCAATGGAGCCTGCGGGACTGGGCAGTTTAATTGACACCCCCACCTCTATTATTATAGACATTGTTTGTTCAGGTCAATCTCGTCCTTGGACTTGGAAGGACAGTACGCAACGGCATGCGTATGAGCGCGTCCAGCCAGGGCCCAGTTCGTGAATGTGTTTTTCCCCTTTCCCCGCCAGTCCGAGCGCTGGTGACACAACATCGTCGCGTGTCCCTGAAAACCAGCCACGGCATGATCGCAATGTGCCCAGGCCCATGCTAAATCTGAGACACAGCCGCAATTACGGAGTAGCAAAGCCAGATGCTAGAGACCGTACCGAGTGGCACTAGCCTCAATTTGGATCTACTATCCCGTACCTCCCAACGCAGGTACGTACCTGCCAATTTAATTAATTGAAAACCGAGTAAATGTGTCCTTTCGTCAATACGGGCCATCAATTGCAGCACTGGAAAAAAAAGACACCCCTGCCTGGCTCAATCAATGGGTGTAAGTCCCCCGGGGTACCATGACTGAGTAGGCGCTCAGCATCTTTGGCAGACGTGTAAAGTACGTGCAGATAGGCATGTTTCCGTCGTATTCTCATGTCGTCGACATGTGCGCCTCGAGCTGGACAATTTGACCGATGGTTGCCCGAGTATAGGGTACCTCAATTTGGCCAAGTTGAAGCCGCCAGACCACTACCGCGGCTCCTCGGCCAATCACAGCCGCCAAACACCCACAATAATTCCGAGCCTCTCGAGCAACTTGTCCCGGATCCTCAGCCTCGTCACGACCAAGGCATCCCCAACCTCAGCTATGCATTCGGCCGACCGTCTCACGCCCGACACGCCTCCCACCAAGCGGCACAAGACGCACGACGACTCGCCACAGCGTTCAAGCTCGCCGGGCGGGTCTCCCCATGCCAGGAAACACTCAGAGGCCCCGTGGCAGGAGACTCGCGATCCCTCACCATCCAGATACGACGCGACGAGAAGTCCCAGTGCCACGGGCTCAAACAAGTACTATTCATCGCGGTCTCGCTCGCGAAGACGGTCAAGATCCATCTCCACCTCGGAGTCGAGCACGCGGTCAGGGTCGCCCCCTCGTTCCCGCACGCATTCTCGCCGGCTGTCCGGGTCGTCAACGTCCTCTGACCGCACGCGAACCGAGTCCTACTCGCCCCGGCCGCGACAACACACACCGGCCCGTGAGCCCTCGAAGCCCAACTACAGGCCACGTCTGGTGCTGCACGGCCACACAGGCCCCGTCTCACAGGTCAGGATATCGCCAAATGGCAGATTCATCGCCTCAGCGTCCGCAGACGCAACCCTCAAGCTGTGGGACGCCGCGACCGGCGCGCACATGGACACGCTGGTCGGCCACATGGCGGGCTTGAGCTGCGTCGCATGGACTCCGGACAGCAACACCCTGGCCAGCGGCTCCGACGACAAGGCCATCCGCCTGTGGGATCGCGTGACGGGACGCCCGAAAACGACCACGCGCAAATCAGTCGCGGGCCAGGAAATGGCCGCCCTGCGCGGCCACCACAACTATATCCACTGCCTGGCGTTCTCGCCAAAAGGAAACATCCTCGCCAGTGGCTCCTATGACGAAGCCGTGTTCCTATGGGACGTCAGGGCCGGACGGCTGATGAGGAGCTTGCCGGCTCACAGCGACCCCGTCAGCGGCATCGACTTTTGTCGAGACGGCACACTGGTCGTGAGCTGCTCGACGGATGGACTGATGTAAGCGTGCTGAACTTGGACTGCCAAGACCGCCGACCGATGAGAAGCTAACGGATCGCAGTCGAGTCTGGGACACCTCGACCGGCCAATGTCTCCGGACACTCGTCCACGAGGACAATCCCGCCGTGACAAACGTCTGCTTCTCCCCCAACGGCCGCTTTGTCCTGGCCTTTAATCTCGACAACTGCATACGTCTTTGGGACTACGTGGTGGGCACCGTGAAAAAGACGTACCAGGGCCACCGGAACGAGAAATTCGCCATAGGTGGCTGCTTTGGTGTCTTGGACGAAGAGCCCTTTGTCGCCTCTGCAAGTGAAGATGGCGATGTGGTACTGTGGGATGTCAATAACAAGGAGATACTGCAGAGAATCCTGACAGGCCACAAAGGTGTCTGTTTCTGGGTTGATGTCAACGGCGAGACTTTGGCAAGTGCTGGACAGGACCACACCATTAGAGTGTACAAACACATAAGGGAGGGCGACGACACAAATGAGAATGCCCAGTCTGAGGTGGCGATGGCGAGCCAGTTGCAGGGTGAGCTGCCTATTCGGCAGGAGGACATCAAGTTAGAAGATGCGTGAAATGATGATGAAGTTTATGAGAAAGCTATGATACCTTATGAACTTTTGTCCAGACTAGGTTTAAGCTCTTTGTGTCTCTCATAGCAACTGTCCAAGTCATGGTGAAAACTGACTCCCCAATATCCATAGGCCATGTCCTCAATTGTTACCAAGCCGTTACTTCAAGAAAAAAAATGAAGTGAAATCCGTTGCATGCCCTCCATTCTTTGTTGCCCTGTTAACGCTGGACTTTGAATGCTACGCTGGTTTGCTCAATGGCAAACACCCCGATCGCTCGGTCGAATCAGACGTATTCCACCTGAACAACATGCTGTGCAACCCGCTCTCCATCATAGTACACCGTAAAATCAACAGTGGTACCGTTGCAAGTCATCTCTATCTCATATTCGAGGATGCGATAGGCCTCACCTCGATTGTTGACTCCAATCGGTAACAAACGCCGTTTTATCGTCTTTTCCCAGTTGACCTTGCACAATACAGATACTGATTGATCTCTTCTCGAAGGTGGCTTCGAGGAAGATGAAACGACAAACTCCTCAGAAATTGGTCCAATGGCGCCGTTGAATGTGTAACGGAACTGGTGGCGTACCGATGTGGTGGCGGATAAGTCAAGGCCCTAAACATAAAAGTGTCAACTGGGTCGTGTAAAATTTGGAGTGATAAGTGATGGTTGCAGTACTACCTGTCGTATGAACCACTGCATTTGGTTCGCTGCCTCCTGCTCCAATGTACAGGGATCAATGAACCAGTCTTTGTAGGAGTGAATTTCGTGGTTGAAAGGTTCCGAGATCTCAACGCCGTAACTCATTCGAGCCACCCTGGTGTCAACCTTTACATCGCAGCATCCAGACAAACCCAAAGCTGTGATTCCGTGAGCCACCGCTCCGCGGCATATTGCAGCCCAGCTAATAAACATACTTTAGTACACATCTACGAGTTCACTACATGCTTATTTCAATTACAAAAGTGCAGGAGGAAAGGAACTTACGGTTTAGAACCTCGAGATTGAAGGACCGTTGTGTCCTCACCAACTAACAACTTGAGTTGCTCAAATAAGTATGGGCTCCGTCCAAACCCGCCAACAAGGATAATGAACTGGTCTTCGACTTAGAGTAAATTGCATCGGATGTTGGGGTCGGCCGTCGTACCTTTTGTTTTTCCCCATACTTTCCCATGATGGCCATTGATTGATGAAGGACAAGAGACTTGACCTTGGCAACAATTGGGTCAAATACGTCGATTAGTTCGGAACTGCTTATGCTCAGCTTTCCTCCCGAGAGATTAATCATAACTTCTTAACTAACGTCATAATCTCCAATGTTGAAGTTCGTTTTTTGCCTTTTCTCTTTGCAACCACCGAGTTGGGAAGTTCAACGCCCCACGAGCGATTCTGACCTCGGAACTGTGGTTTGATACCATGCTCCCAATTATCGTTGAGAAACTTCTTGAGCTGTCTCTTGTCGACAGTGTCAAGCCAGTTAGAGGTTTTTGAAATTATAAGCTTTTTGAACTGTTCGTCTAGGAATATCCCACCGCATAAGCCACCTGAGAAAATGCTTCATGTTAGACACGCTTCAATCTCATGGGTTGCAATCAAGCTAGCTCCATGCCGTGACATACCTTCCCCTTTGACGCACTCTTTCAAGACGAATGGTTCTTTTCTTTCCACTCGATAACTAATGAGATCCTGTTATATGTATGAGATTCTAAAACCGGGACGTCGACTTGAGATTGTGGGCAACCTACCACTGTGCCACCTCCAGCATCACAAACCACAATGTGGTCTCCCGCCTTTTGTTAAAAAAAAGAAGAAGGAAAAATAAGCAAATAATCAAGAGCTGAATGATCCACTAGAAACATGTCTACCCACCTTGATAGTTGATTTCTTGGAATGATCCTTGATTGTTGCCAATGCTGCCGCTTCGGGCTCTGAGACGAAACTCAGAACCGTCTCACCAGCACATCTCTTGCTTAAAATTCCAGCTTTTTGAGCCGCTTGCCTCATACTTTCCTGAGCATAGTGAGGCCATATAGCTGGCAGCGTCATAACGACATAGAAACGGCATTTTTCTACCAAGTTTTTGCCATTTGCTTCCTCGATGGACTGCAGGGCATGCTTCCACAGCTGGGTGAGGAAACATGCCACGAGATCAACAACATCTCTGTGAGATGCTTCCTGGAGGCGACGGGCTTCCAGTACTTTTGGCGAGTGGCGCAAGTCCGAGGGAAGATCCTGCTCTTTGAGCAGCAGCAACTTGAACCATTCAAGGACTTCATCGTTTTCAGGAACGGCATACCCCCATTTGATATTGTCACGACCTTTACCGAAATAAAGATGGGTCGGGGTTTTCTCGAGGTCTGAACAATGATTAAGGTCGGAATTCCACGTAGTTACTACCTCGATCTCCTCGGGCTCTTTGGAGTATGCCCATGCCACCCCAGAGTATCTGTCATGAACTGTCAGAGGTGTGCGATCAATAGACATATATGAACAAGACGTAGGACAGGAAACGCACGTGGTGCCAAAGTCAATTCCGACGATTATGTACTCGTCCATGATGCAAGCTGACGATAGCCGATAGAAGTAATCCGAATGGCCCGACTTTGCGAGATATTCATGAGGATTTGCCAATGTGTGAGGAAGCGAGGAACCGAGATTCAGTCCCAAGGAGCAAACGTCGCAAGCAGACCGTGCGGTTGAGTTGGAAGAAAGCTGAGCCTCAGCTCAATCGCTCACTTTTGTAGTGCGGCAACTTCACTAGTCGTGCTTGCCAGCTGTTGCCAGCTGTTGTCGGCTGCCCACGGCTTGTTGTTATTTCTCACACACTCAGCATTTTCACTCTGAAACGAAGCCCACCGAGCACACCAACGCTTCTTCAGTCAACCAGCTGAAATAGACCATCCGCAGGAATCGAAGGATTACACACCCAGAGGATGTCAGAAACGATGCCTTTGAAGATCTTTGGGACGGAGATGTTTCCTTCGCACATACCGTCGGGATCACCTCGCAACGAATCGATCAAAGCTGAGCCGCCTCTTCAACAAGATCGAGCTCCGGTGGCCATTTCTGAGCTTCAAGAAGCTACGCAGAATATGGAGTGCGACGAAGCGCCGTGCGGGAACCAAGATAGGCTGTCAGTATCAACAGAAACTGCGTCGACGCAAAGTCGGCTTCATCGACGGAAGTTCTTCGTCAGTGAAACATGCACCGATGGTGCCCACACTGAATTTAAATGGTACCAGTGTGAAGAACTCAGCCTGGACAATCAAATCAAGAGTTTAAACGAAGAAATTGCCCGTCTTGAGCAGCAAAACTCAGATTGTGGCACGGCAAACCATAAGCTTAATGAAGAAATTCGCAGCCTTTACCAACAAAATTATGACATTTGCTCAGTGAACGGTTATTTGGGTGAAGAAATTCGCCAACTCAGCCTGCAAGTCTCGGAGTTATCGCAAGAGAATCACAGCATGGAGTTACAGAATCATCAATTGAGGGCGCAGCTTCAGGAAGCCCAACAGCAGGCGCAGAGGGCTGCTGCATGTCACGGAAAGTCAAGTCCAGGAGCAAACGGAAACAAGATACCTGATTCAGAAATCAAGTCGAAATGGAGACAAATCAAGTTCAATGTGAAGATTTTGGCCGGGTTCATACTTGACAACAATTCTATAGACAGCCGGCAAGCCAGGCATTGTATCGAGGTAATGAAGGGATTAATGAATGGCAAAACCGGCAACGCGACAGAGGATTTCTTCCAGGAGCCGTGCAACGGGCGATTTTGGGTGGAAGCATATCTCTGGAAGGTCCTCTCCGATGTTGTTTTTGAATCGAAAGGCGGAACTGTTACGACCGCTGCGAGAAGCACTTTCAAAAAACTTAGGAAGCAGTATGCCAGTGGGTACTTACTAATACTCTACATGAAAGTACCTAGTAACTTACCAACATTCTTAAAATAGGGATGAAAATAGGCGACTCGTCCCAGATCGCGCCCATGTATGAGTGGTTACAATTAGGTTGGGCCTTCATACAGCCACCACCAACACCTGACTACGTCAACGAGCTCCTACGAAAGCACTGCGAAGAAATCTACAAAATGATTCACGGCAATGGTGACAGTGAGCGCTCAGATAGTCGAGAAGATTCACGCGAAGTGCTCCGAGATTTGATGAAGTTGGCTCTGGAGCTAGATGACATGATCATGACCTCAAAAGCCACGTTCACCGTGGTATGGCCTGCTGAGATGGGCGAGTTCAACACTGGCAATGGCACGGAGTATCGAGCATCTCATATGGAGGTAGTACAGGAAGATGGAGAGCCCAGTGAGAATGTGACGTTGAGGCTCTGCGTTACCCCTTTACTCCTGAAGAGAGGGAATGCGAACGGTAGGAACTACGAGACTCAGATTGTGCTCGTTAAGAGCGATGTTGTGGTGGCTTACGGATCTAGTCAGGGGAGCACACAACTTCACCAGCTTCAGGAGAGCACCCCTCCATGAGATGTTACCTGGACTCGACGTCTACCTTGTCTTTTTCCTTTTCCAAAAAACCGGCACTCAGGAAGTGACAGTGATGGGCATGAATCAGCAAGGTTTACATGAGAAAACAATTCGGCTTTTGGTGAAAAGCTGGAATTGAGTGGCATGGATACGGTTTTTCATCGCTGATGTAGCTAATGAGGACAAGACGCAGAAGTAGAAGCAGGGAAGGGCAAACACACCGCAATATGACCAGGCCCCTGATGCCAGATTTCTTCCTCCCATATCCAAGCAGGCAATTATTTTACCAACACCAGACTCGGTACTCCGTAGCCAGAATAGGAATACGGAAACAGTGGTGATGTACTCGGTAACCTTGTGCTAAAACATGTTTGACATTGCAGGATGATGCGGCCCGAGACAAAGTGACATGTTCTGCCCTGGGGTGCAACAAGATGTCGGAGTGGGGCTGTGCTCGAAATGGGACTTTTGCAGCTTCTGATGCTGTTCTTTGCTCCTGGTGAAACTAGCTTGTAGTTAGTTGAGTGAAGTTTAATTTGTAGAAACCATTGTCCAAGGTATTGGGACGGTGAGTCACACCGCACTTGTCTGCAAGCTTGTGATGACCTTATACTATTTCATCGGGACAACGTGTTGGTCGTTGGACTGAGAAAAATGGGATGTGAAAAGTGTTCCCTGACGGTGAACAACAAACACAATAGATCTCGTGGCGAGTCAGAAGCGTTCTGGCGCACCCAAGCCTGGCCCCTGACTCTGGTAAAAGGCGCAAAGCACGTTGGGCGAGAGTTTAGCCGTGCGACCAACAGCGCCGAGGGCTGTTAGGGGGAAAAGTGGGACAAGTCATATGACCTAGGAAAATGAGGGGCATAATTACGGAGTGGACTTAATTATAAAAACTTAGAGAAGACAAGTATTAATACACCTAATGCCTACTAACTAGCATTACATTTTAGTAATAAGACTAGGACCTCTTTTCTTTGTTGTTATTTGCTCTATTGCTGCTATTTAATGTAGACGAGGTTGAGAAACACTACAGACAGACGCAAACCCCTAGAATAGATAGTATGTATGTATAATATAATAAGAATAGATAGAAATAAAACTTGCAATAAAACAATTAAGAAATAGCAAGTTAGATAGAATTAATTTATAACACCACTTGCAATAAAACAATTAAGAAATAGCAAGTTAGATAGAATTAATTTATAACACCTAAAACTTAATTAACATAAATATATAGATAGGTTAGGTTGTCTCTAGAACCTTAAAACTGCAGAATTAAGGACAGAAGGGGAAAGACAAGGGAAATTATAAATAATATAAGATCTTAAAACTATAGAGTTAGGATTATAATAAGAGAAATTAGAATCCCTTATATGCATAGAACTTTAAACGCAAGAATAAACTCCTAGAGTTAATATATAGAATTGCAAGACTATAGAATTAAAATTATAAAAAAGAATACAAATAGACTTAAAGCGTAGAGATAATATATAGAATTATAAGACTATAGAATTAGAATTACAAAAGAACACTAAAGAATTATACGCACTATAGAACGTAAGAGAAATTAGGCGAGGATAGTCTTAATAGAGAGACTGCTAGAAATAATGCTGCTAAAACAAACTAGAACTAGAAACTAATTAAAATAAGAATTAGATATATATAGATATACAACTAGAACTCTTAATTTTTAATAAGGTTTGTAAACACTCTCTAGAGTTAGAGAAGATAATAGTTAAGATAAACTATTAGTGCTAGACAAGCTATAGAATCTAGGAAAATATATAGATAATAGCTAGACATACTATAATAAGATACTACTCTATTTAACTTTAAGGACAATTTAGGAGCTATAATAAACACAAAGAAATAGTATAGTAGCTATTACTATTAAAGACTTAGGCTTATTAAAGCTATTAAACAACTTTAGACATAAGGTTAATAAATAAACAAAATAACAAGATATATAGAATATATAACTTATAGAATATATATAGATATATAGAAGATAAAATAAATAATATATAATAAATTTATAAAGGCAAGAAGAATTAATTATAATAGAGAGTTTAGAGAGGACAAATTACTATTTAGTTTAATTGTAATTATTTGCATATTACTAGTATAGATAGTTGTAGTTACTAGAGTTCTAGTTAGTAGTTATAACTGCTAGAGTTCTAGCGACAAGCACTAGAGTTATAGATCTAGAGAGGTAGTTAGAAGAGCTACTAGACACTAACAGACTAGAGTTTAAACTTATAGCTCTAGAGACCCCTCTATAGACCTACTCTAAGGCTAGAAGCAATAGTTTTTGTGCACAAAAAAACCCTACTTAACTAATAAGTATATAGACTACTTTGCGCTATAGTTACTCTACGTTTAGTCTATGAGAAATATTTAATTAGTGTTTAATTTAGTAGGCAATAGAATAGACTTAATTATAGTAGAATTTAGAAAGAAGTTAGTAAATTAAATAGAGATAGAAAAGAATAGTTTAGTAATTCTAGGAAATAGTAATTAGTCTAGGAAATAGTAATTAGAAAGATAAATAGATATAGTCTTCTTAACTTCTATTCTTTAAGAAAACTTATACTAAGATTTTTCTTCTTCTTAACTAGATAAAATAAACAACTTAACTAATAATAAACCTACTTTGCCTATATTAATATAGACATAATAAAGACTATTATAATTCTAAGAATTATAGTAATATTATTTCTATCTTATAACTCCCTTTAGTTTGCATACTATCTGCTAGCTCTAGATAGACTTATTTAGGTTATTCTAACTCTTCTTAGAAAATACTTTTAATTTAATTCTCTTTTTATTTAATAAAAACAAATATCTACTTAAGAACGTTTAGAAGACCTTAGAATACAACTCTTTTCTATATTACGCAGGTTAGATATAGAATTATTAAAGTTAGACTTAAGTTCTAATTATTCTTTAATATAGATTTTTATAAAAGACCTTTCCCCTAGCTTAATGTGTTCTTTAGAAGAAGTCTTGCTAACATTCTTACTACTATTAATTAAGTTAGAAAGATAGTTATTCTTATCTATAGAAACTATAGACACCTTATGTTCTTATCTAATAGAAGGTATAGGTAGGATTTCTTTCGCTAGACACTCTAAGGATAGACTAGCACAAAATTATATTAACTACTGCAATACTATAGCAGCCCTAGCAAGAGTACTAGAATATATAGAGACTCTAGCAAGAGTATACTTTACTTATAGGTTAAAAGAGAGAGCAGTAGTATAGTATAAAGATTTAGACTATAAAGAATAAAGATAGAATATTCTTTTAGCTAAGTTTGTTAAGAAGTTTTCTAACCTAGACTTATATATAGAAGTTGCAATAAAATAGGAGGTTTTCTGCTTTGCTAGAGAAAAAAGTAAATTATTAATAGCATATATTTAAAGAGCAGAAAACCTAGCATTAAAGGTAAAGATAGATATAAGATAAATTTTGCTTATAAACTTTATTACTTATTTAGCTAATAGAGAAGTAGACAGTAAGTTACAAGAATAAGTATTTAATTGTTTGTTTGCTTTAGACAAATAAATGCAGAGAATAGTAGCAAAAGGTTTAATAATAGTAGACCTTAAGATTATTTTATATAATTATTAATTATCTACTTTAGAGAAGATTACAAGACAGTATAGAGAACTCATCCTAGCTGTTAGTATAGATTTAATATAGGCATTAATAGACTATTAAATAAAATAGAACAAATAATAAGCAGAATAATAAGTAAAAAGAAATAAAAAGATATACAAGCTAATTAAATAGTTAGAAGCTTTCTAAGTTGCATAAAACAACTCTTCTAAATTAACTAGACTATATAGACAATATAGAAGGTCTAGTTATAACAACTAGAATGTAGATTAATAAGTAGAAGGAAATTATATAAACTTCTATAATAATAATAATTCTAGAAAAGAAGTCTTATTATTACTAGCTCTAGGGAATCTCCTAGGCCTAAGAAACAACATTTAGAGAGATCTAGACTTCTTTTAGTGTTTCTTATATAGTAAATAGAGATATATAAAGTATAGTTGCAGGAGTTAAGATAAATGCTCTCTAGAGAAGTTTAAGGAACAATATAAATAATAGCAATAGAATTTGCTGTAGATAAAGAGAGACAGACGTTAAGAACTTAATATAAGAGTCTAGTCTAACTATATTAGTAATATAGAATAGAACTAATAGAACGCTATTCTACTACCTAGATATACACTTAAGACTCTACTCTGTAATAGACTCAAGCTGTAGGCTTAAGTAGGTACAAGGCACTATATTAGTGCCTTATTAGGTACGCTTTAGATGCATATTAAACCTATATATATATAATAGAAGGAAAAGGGGGGATAGAGAGCTTCTTCTTTCCCTCTTTTCTCTTCTTAAGTTTATAGTTAATACTAGTAATACTTATATATAGTAGCTTATAAAGCTAGTTCTTAATATACTATAAACTTTATTTTACTATAATAAATAAATACTTTTTAAACTCTACAAAGAGTAACTTACTATTAGCTAGCAATATAATACTATTAAGCACTTAGGCTAAAGTAGCTGCTCTCTAGGAAACTATTAATAACTAGGCACAACTAATTTATAACTTAATATAGTAGTATATTATATTCTCTAGATTAGTACCTACTATACTAGATAATTCCTTGCACTCTTTTTATCTAGGTGTATAACTAATACTATTATATAAGCTAAAATAGAAGCTAATTAAAATAGAGCCTCTCTTTAAGAGAGATAAGTCTATATTTACTATATAGTAAAGCTCCTGGCCTCTTCCAAACTTTTGATGGCACCGTCGTTAATTTCCCCGGCCTTTGCCTTATTCTGCGACTCTTCGTAGCTAGATTTTAGCTTTTCTGCTAGTCTTCCTGGAGAGTTGAGCGAATGGACGGGGGAGCTGCCAGACTTGGAAGGGGACAACAGAGAGTTGGCGGCGACAGAGGCGGAGGAACCTTGCGCTTTCAGCGCAGGCGCAGGCGCAGCGGCTTCTTGATCTTCATCTTCATCGTCGTCATCATAGTCATCTTCATGTTTAGTTTAAGAATAAAATAGCACTAGTAGGAGGCATAAACTAAACTAATATAGTTAAGCTAGTAAAGCTTTAATAAGCCTTAAGCAAAGAAATATATAAAGTAATTCTTAGCTAAAATATCTTCTGCACTTTATACTAACTAGTAATTATAAAGCTATAATGCTTTGCTATAGACTTTAAGTTATACTACTTAGAGAAGAAGCTTTATAATTAATATAGTAGAAACTAAACTACTCTCTTAGTAAGTAGTTAGCTCTAGAATAAAGATATACTAATAATAAGCATTAATAAAGTTAATATAAACTAGAGGCAAGAAGGCAGAGAAGCCTATACTTAATAGAGTGCGCCTTAGAATCTTATAGAGAGCTAGAGGCAAAGAGCTTAATAGGTAATAAAGGCTGTTTTAGCTAAAAGACAGAAGGTAGAGCAATATTTATATTATAGCTTAGGTAAATATTATATCTAAGAGTGCACTTTATATATGCTAAAATAGCTCTAACTAGCTGCTATAAGATAAGTTGTAATAATAGAGGACTTATTAAAGAATAGTACTACTAAGACTAAGTTAGAAAATAATAAGCCTTTGCAATAAGACTCTTATTAAGAGTGTAGCGCTATATAATAACTAATATACTTACTATATAAATAGACTAGATATAAAGATTAAATAAGACTAATTTAGAAATAAATATAATGCCTTTTCTTATCTTTATTCTAGTTAATAAACTTAAGTTTATTAATACTTAAGTAGATATAGGCTGTAATTATTATATAGTTATAAGCAAAAAGTATATATAGTAATATAGACTGCAGCAAATACTACTAGGGGAGGCGCGCTAGATTTATACTATAGTTAAAACTAAGTAAGGCAGTTATTAATAGCGTAAGTTATACTTATTTATATTCTACCTAGTAAGATTCTAGGCAGATATAGACAGCTAGAAATTCCTAGTTGCTGCCTATATAGTGCTAAAGCTTACTAGGAATATAATACTAAGGCTTCTATAGATAAAGCGCTATAAAGTAGATATATATATAGCTGCATAGAAGCTAGTAATTAATGCAGTAGGAGGACTAGTAGTAAAGAGAATAGACTAATACTAACTTACTTCTCTATTAGTTACTATACTAAGATCTATATACTAGAGTTTTATTTAATAAGCCTATAAGATAATATAGAACTACTAGTTTATAGTAATAAGCTTATATAAGTTAATATTAATACTATAAGTTTAAGCTATATTTAATACTAAGATAGAAACTAAGCTGCTGCTACTACTAAATAAGGTCTAGGACTTTAAAGACTTTTTTAATAAAAAGGCAGCTATTATACTACTTCCTTATAGAGGCTCCTCTAATTATTATATTTAGTTAAGAAAAGAGGCAGATAGTACGCTTTTAAAGCTCCCCTAGGCCTCTCTATATAATATACTTTATAAGTACTTACTAGAAATCTATAAGCAAATTATAGACTTTATAGATAGAGAATAAATATAGGCAAGTGCTTTACTAGCTATAGCCCTAGTGCTGCTAGCAAAGAAACTAGAGAGAGGTTAGTAATTCTATATTAACTATAAAGCGCTAAATAAAGTAATAAAATAAGATTACTACTCTTTGCTACTAGTAAAGAAGATGCTTTAGTTCTTAGTAGAGGCTAAGTAGTTTATAAAGTTAAATATATATATAGCTTTTTATAGAATATAAATTGCAGAGAGATAGAAATACCTTATAGTATTCTAAATATAGTTTAGGCTGTTTAAGTAGCTTATATGCCTATTTAGGCTAGCTAAAGCACTAGCTATATTCTAGCAATATATTAATAGCACTTTAGGCTTAGCGCTAAGCAACTTTATTACTACTTATCTAGATAATATACTAATATACTTTAGTAGTTTAAGAAAGAATTATTAGCAAAAAGTCTATAAAATTTTAATATAGCTTAGAATAGTAGAGTTAAACCTTAATATAAAGAAATATATATTTATAGTAACTAAGGTAAAGTACCTTAGGTTTATAGTATATATAGAAAAAGAAGTGCAACTTAACCTAGAGAAGGTAGCTGTAATCTACAACTAGGAGCTCTTAATGTAGGTCTAAAGCGTCTATAGATTTATAGGCTTTACGAACTTCTATTGTAAGTTTATCCTAGGGTTTTCCTAGCTAGTTAGACTGCTGCTAGAATTAATAAAGAAGAGAGTCTCTTTTTATTAAACTTTCTAGGAGAATAAAGCCTTCTAAAAGCTAAAGACTGCCTTTATAATATACTTAGTGCTCTACATTACATTAAAGCAGTATAAAATAGCGCAAGAAAGTTTCCTCTAAAGGTAGATATATAGAAATAAATATCTAACTATATAATAAGTATATATAGAAAACTATAGTATTAAAGTTAATTATAAGTGCTAAAGTAGAAACTTTTAATAATAGCTTTAACTTAATATATATATAAATTGCTGCTATTTAGCTACTTAAAATATAATACTATATTTAATATTTTATATAGAGACTTTTATTAAGATAGAATAATAAAGAATATTATATAGTTTATATATAACTACTACTATAATAGTAGCTATAAGAGCTAAGAGCTAATAGCTTTATTAAAAACTACTATAGCTTCTTTTTATTGCTAATTAGTATTAAACCTAGATCTCTATTAACTTTATAATAGACCTGCCTGCTAAGGAAAAGAGAGATATATAGTACTTTATAGTTATTATAGACTGCTTCTTTAAATATATTTAGCTTAAGGCAATAACTATAATAAGCGCAAAAGAATATATAGAATATTTTAAAACTTACTAGTAGTATTTCTATAAGTTTCTATTATAAATTATTATAGATAGAGAATTAACCTAGTTAAGTAAGTTCTTAGACAACTCTCTGCTGCCTAGTTAGTATTAAATAGCTACTCTTAACTTCTTACTACTTCCAGATAGATAGAGGTATAAAATAAGTTAACTAAGAGGTATAGATAATTCTCTAAGTAGTTATCTGCTTTAAGTAGGTTAACTAGGCAGATTACCTTATAGCATACTAGTTAGCTCTAAATAACTATAATTTAATAGTTACTAGTATAAGTGCAAATAAAGCTATATATAAGTACAACCTAAGCTTAGTTATTCTTATAGAAATAACTAAGCATTTTAAGATAATACTATAAGAGCAGGCAGTAGTATTTCTCTAGCACTTAAAGAAGAGTACTAACTTAGTGCAAGCTGTAATTACTACAACTAGCAGTAGCAATAGAAGGCTGCTAATAAATAGCAATACTTAGCTGAAAGGTTCTAGGTAGAGAATTTAGTGTAGTTAAACCTCTATAATATTAAGATAAATTGCTTTAGCAGGAAACTTAATTAAGTTATAGCAAAGTATATAGTAATTAAAGTACTATCTGTCTTTATTAATAATAAAATTAAACGTTCTATATAGTATATACTTAGTATTCTATATAAACCTTATTAAGTAAGTAGTATTTAACCTACTGCCTAGCTAAGTACTCTAGGACTTCTGCCTGCTGCTAGTGCTAATTAAGGTAGATAAAACTCTTTAAGATAAAGAAACCTATAAATATAAAGTAGAGGAAATTCTAGTAGTAAAGAACGCACCTAGAAGAGGTAAAAAGCAAAATATATATATTAAGTAGAAAGAGTATATCTAACTAATATAGAAACTACTTAAGAGTTTTTAAGATATTATAGCGCTTAACTAATTTAAAACTAAGTAGAGAGATATATAAATATATAATAAGCTTAATTTATAAGCAATTAATTCCTAAGCAATAGTATAATATATAGAGCTAACTAATTAAAAAAAAAAATAAAACAAACTATAGTTATATTAGTATAAAGGCTAGCTAGTAAAAAAAAAAAAGAAAATTATAATTAAAAAAAAAAGAAAGAAAAGAGAGAGATAATATACTTATAAAGCTTAATATATACTTAACTTACACTTAACCTATACTTAATATAGCACCTACTAAAATAAGCGCTCTAGCTTCTTAGGCAACTTTAGGCGCAACTTATTGCTAGTTAAATTAATAACCTAATTATTAAGAGGGGGAGAGAGCAGAGAGAGAATAGTATTTTAAATACTATTACCTCTATAACTACCTTCTTTCCTACTATAAAGACAAGTTAGAGTCTTAGAGGTATAAGAGTAAATATATTAGCTGCAGAGAGTTGCCTCTTTATAAAGCGTATTAACTAGAGTATAAATTAGCTCCTGCTAGTTAGTGTATTTATAGCGTAACTCTACTTGCTTTACCTGCTGCTTATATAGTATTTACTTAATATTCTAAGCCATAGTAGCTTAGCTCTAGAAAAAACTTACTAGTATCTACTAGTTTAAAGGCAGTATATACCTACAGTAAGTAGGCATTAATATACTAGTAAGCGCTAGCGCCTGCAAATTAGCGCTAGTAGCTATACTACTAGAAGACAAATTAAGCAGTATATATAAGGAATAGATAGAACTAGGGGCAATATAGGCTTACTCTAATAATATATTAAATTTTTTAGTAGTAGAATTAAACTATATAGAAAATTTAGCATATATACTAGAGCTCTTACTTAACTTTTTATATATAGTAGATATAATATACCTACTAGCATTTGCAATCTACTGCACCTTCTTCTATTAGTAGCGCAGCTTAGAGTTTAAAGCATAGAGGTACGCCTTCTAGACGCACCTCTTATAAGTTTTGCAGTACTACTTATAAGCTATAGTAGAGCTAGGAATGCAACTAGTAGAGCTAGTATTAATAAGCTTGCACTAATATAGTATATATATTCCTAGAACTTCCTCTCTATTAGAGAGGTTATTATTGTTAGAGTTGCCTTCTATAGCATACTTGCCTATATAGCAGGCGTTGCAGTATAGCAGCAGGGGCGGCAGAGGCAGGGGAGGGAGCGTGCTAGCAGCAGACTCCTTAAAACTAAATTAAGTATGCAGTATATACTGTATTATACTTAGGACAGTAGAGGCAATATAGAAGTAATATAGAAAAAGAAGGCAGATATAGCAGCAGTAATCTTTAGAAATAAGAATTTTTAGTAGTATAAAAAGAGCATTAGTAATACTTATTAAAAGGAAAATAATAAGAATAAGCAGTATAAAGTTGCTAAACTATTTATAAAGCAGAAGTATATTAAGTATATACTATATGCAAAAAATATAAAGTAGAGATATATAGTTACTAGGGGGATTTATACTATATATCTATCTCTACTATATAGTAGCAATACAGATAAACCTGCTAGAAGGAGAGTATATAATAAACTTAAGCTATAAGCTTAAGTAGGTATAAAGCACTATATTAGTACCTTATTAAGTATACTTTAAATGCATATTAAACCTATATATATATAATAAGAGGAAAAGAGGGGATAGAGAGCTTCTCCTTTCCCTCTTTTCTCTTCTTAAGTTTATAGTTAATACTAGTAATACTTACATGCAGTAGCCTGTAAGGCTAGTCCTTAATAGTACTTATGTCTAGATATATTTATACAGACTTATTTAGAACAACTTTCTATAAGAACTAAACTAGACAAAAATATAGAGTTTATAGAAGACAACTAAGAGATTATTAAAGAAGTAGAATAGATTCTAAAAGGACTTAATAGCAAGGTATATAGACAAGTAAATAAATTAAAATCTAGATCTTTAAAATTAAAAAATTAACTACTATAAGTAGTAATGCTAGCAACTACCTATAGGAGTTATTAGTTATAGTTAGAAGTTATAGTTTATATAGAAAACAATAAAGGTTAGAATTAGAACAGAATAAACGTAAGGAATTATATAGAGAGAATAAAATAACTGCGAACTAATTAGAGCTAGATATAAGGCAAAATCTACTAGAACAAAATATTAACTAAACTAATATAAATAACTTATAGAATTATTACAATTAAATAGCAAGAACTAAATAATTACAATTTATAGATAAGATAAGAATAGTATATACTAAATAGTTATAATTTATAGACAAGAAAAATTCATAAGTTATTCTTTAAAATATAAATATCTATAAACTATCTCTAAATAATTAAATAGAAATAAAACTATTATTACTCTACTTATGTAAACAGCCTAGGAAATAAGTAAATATAGTTTAGAGCATTATATAGAACTAGGTAAAATAATATATAGCAGATTAAAATAAAAGAACTTTAGGCCTAGAAATATATTATTGCTTAAACGTTTTAAACTAACGCTTAATTCTAGAGATAAAGATAAAACAAACTAATAGACATTCTAGATAGATTAGTAAGCATAATAATAAGGGGCATTAATACTATATAGAAAGATGCAACTATAATGTAGTAAGAATAAAAGCTTAGATTAAAGCCTGTCTACTAAAAGAAGAGGACACAAGTAATAAAGAGAACTTTAATAATTCTTCTAGCAAGAAATTAACGCTAGACTTACTAGACATACTAAGGGGCAGAACTAATATAAAGAAACTAGACGAACTATTAGAAGATACATTATAATATAGAGATTAATAGATTTATATAGAGAATTAGGAAATTAAGGAGTCCCCCTTAACTAGATAGAATTACTATATAAATTAACTAATAAACCTCTCTATAAGAGGAGATAAATATAGTATTGCTTATTTAGAGAACGTAGAATTAAAACAAACAGATAGATACTAGATAAATACAACTAGACACAATAGAGAGCTAATTTGTATAAGAAAACTAAAAATTAAGAATAACCCCTAGGAAAAGGAAAAACTCTATATAAATGCTAATTTCTCCAACTTAACTAAGGGGATAAAGTCTAGTTAAAGCTACTTAATAGAATTCTAGGGAGTTTATAGCAATACTGTAAACGCAGATATATTAAGATAGAATGTTAATATAAGCTTATAGTTGCATAGAAATAAGATATTTTGTTTAATAGTACTTAGAATAGATAAAGCAGAACAAACTTAATTGCAATTTAGAATATTAATTAGAGGAGCTTATATATATAGAATATAGTAATATAGCATTCTATTTAGTAGATATTATTTTTCTAATATAAGCGTTAATAGTTATAATAGTAGTTATAATAATAAGTAGTAGAGCTCTAACTATAGTGCAGAATGTAGTGCATAAGGGGAAAGTAGGGAACTTATAGATATATATAGACGCAGCTCTACTTTAATTTGTATAGAAAAACTAGAAATTAAGGCCTACCCCTTAAGATTCTAAAATTTATATACAAACTGCTTATTAACTAGCTAACACTATAAAACTATAGTTTTATAGTTTAAAAACTTCTACATTATACTTAGAGACCTAGCAGGAGATAATAACTAACGCTATATAATTATAAGGCTGTATTACACCTACTAAGATTGTTTTATTGCTAGTCTTAAAGATATTTATATAATAAATTTGTTATAATACTGCATTTTATTAATTCCTAGTGCGCTCCCTAGTAAGCATAAACAATATTAGTATAGTAGTCTATATTAAGAATTTATGCGTAAAGTTTTCCCTGCTATAGAAAAAGCTAGAATTATCTAGTAGAGAGATTCTATATAAGTTATACTAATATTATTTATAAATAAACTTAGTTTAAAGAAACTTTAAGTAGTATATAACTACTGCAATATTAACAGCAAAACAATTAAGATAGAATATCTATATTATAATATAGAAGTAGATTTAAACTTAGTATATTATAAACGTTTGTTAATTTTCTCTTAAGCTAACGCCTTAAATAAGTTTTAAGCTATAGAGATTAAACCTATAGATAAACATAAGATAGTATTTATAGAACTAAACAGTATGTATTAATATAATAATATGCTCTAAGAGTTAATAAGATCCCTAGCTACTTATACTAAGTTTAAAGATATAGCATTTAGATACTTATTCTTTAAAGACAGAATAAAGATAGAGTCTATACTAAAATATATAAAAGATATTTATACTTTATTTTCTATCTATATAGATAACTATTATTTAGAATCTAAGAATTAGAAGAATTATTTTAATTTCCTATAGAAAAAATACCTTCTAAGAGTAGTATAAGCACTAATTAGTCTTAGCAGATAAAAGACAAAACTCTTTTTGTTAAGCGTAAACTATATTAGTTACTTTCTGAAAGATAGGAAAATTAGGCCTGCTTATAAATATAGAGAATATTTTGCTTTACTAGCAGAACATTTTAGTTAAAGACTACTAAAATTATAAAATAAGATTTTAGTTCTTATTTACTTAATACTATTTCTAAGAAAGTTTATATTAAGCTAGGCAGACTTAGTTTTAGCAATTAAGAGAGTGTTTTTCTATAAAGTGCTAAAGACTATAAAACTAGAAAGAGAATTAATATAATATTAAGAGGTCCCTTAGAATAACTTAATATAAATGCTAGAGGCTTAGGCTGTACTTCTAAAAATTTGCAATAGTATTTAGATAAATATAATATTTAGAGCGCAACTTAGAATATAATTCTATATAGCAACTAATGCTTTTAATATAAAGATAGAAGAAGTTTTATTTTAATTAAAAGATATAGAACTTAGTATACTAGTTATAAACGCTAACTTTTTAAGAGTTAGAATTATTATATAGATATCTTATAAGTTAACTAATATAGAGAAGAGATATACTATGCCTAAGAAGAAGATATATATAATTATAGTAGAATTAAAAGAGATATAATAGCTAGTAGAGAGATTACTATTCGCCTTAAAAGTATATACTAACTATAAAGGCATTATTAACTCTATAGCTAACTTTATAGAAGTATATAGAAAGGTAGCACAATAAATTAATATTTTATAGAAGTTAAATATAAAGTATATTTATTATACTCATACTACTAAGATTATAAAAATTGTAGATAGAATATTAAGAATGCTAAACAACCTAAAGTTAGAACCTCTCTTAGTAAAAAGAAGAATAGAAGTAAAAGTTACTCTAGCTATAATAGAATATTTAGTATAGGTTTTAATAAATATTAAGAATAATAGAAAGCAGAGACTACTAGAAGGAAATCTAATAGATAAATAGATACTACTAGAGGGAAGCCTATAGAACTAGAATATAATATAGAAACTAGCAGATAAGCTTAAGAAGTAGTTTAAATTCTAATAGTATAGAGAGGTGCTTACAGCTATAATTTATAAATACTAAGCTATACTAGCAGAATAATAAAAACTTATTAAACGCTATTTATTAAAGTATAAAGTTTTCTGCTAAATACTTTATTATTTAGAATAGAATAAATCCTTAGCAGAATATATTCTAGTAGAGAACATACTATTAAAAATGCAAAAGGTTTATAATGCGTCTAGCTATTTTAGACTAGAAATTACTATATAGAAACTATAAGGTAGATTCTTCTAGCTAGACTAAATAAGAGATATAAAAGTATATTATTTATTATGTCTAGTGTATTAATAGATAGAGAGACGTCTGCTAAGAGCAGATCTAAAAACAATTACTATCTTAGAACTATAAGCTCTAGTAGCTATAAATTATTTAGAACTAATTACTTTAGTAGCTTAAAATAAAGACACTTATATACTAGTAATTATTAACTATATAACTTAGTTTATTATAGCTTAATTCTATTATAAGGCAACTAGAAATATAGTTATAGAAACTTAGAATAAATATTAAGGTTTAATTATAGAATAGCTAAAGAAGATTTATTGTAATAATAAATTCTATTTTAAGAACTTAAACTTTAAAGCAATAATATAGAAGTATAAAATAAGAATTATATTTAGCTTAATCTTCTACTTATTAACTATAGAATTAGCAGAATATAATATATAACTTATTAAAAACTAACTAATAAAATAAGTAATAAAGAGAGATAGAGACTTATTAAATATATAGAATTAGATAATTCTAATAGTAGTAGTAAACCTTAATAATAAATATATATTAACTATTAGGACTAGCTTAGTAATAGCAATATTAGGATTTAAACTATACTTATAATACAAGAACATAAAAGATAAAGTTGTTAAGAACTAGATAGACTATATTAAGAAGTTAAAATAAGAAATAAATTTAATATAGATTAATTCTTAGAAGGAAAGAAGAGAATAAGTTCGCACCTAAAAAACAGAGGCTATAAATAATAAAATTCTATAAAAAACTTCTTAGACATTTTACATAAAAGACATTATTTAGGAAAAACTAGACAAAGAAAACAAGCTTAAAGAGAAATTCTAAAGAACATAGAGAAACCTTTTAAAGGTCATTAAAGTAGTATTATTAGTATTATATAAAATTAAATCTATAGAAGAAGAAACAACACAAAAAGTCTATATTAATAACCTAAAGCAGTTTATTCCCTAATAGAAAAGACTAAAACTACCTAGACTTAATTATTAAGATATAGCTAATTAGAATTTAAAGCTATTAGAAGTTAATAATAGTAGTAGTAGTAATAATAATAATAGAAATAGTAATAGTTAAGGAAAATTAGTGTTAGGGTTAACACTAGTTTCCCTCCCCCCTAAATTGTTAGGGGGAAAAGTAGGACAAGTTATATAACCTAGGAAAATAAGGGGCATAATTATAGAGTGGACTTAATCATAAAAACTTAGAGAAGACAAGCATTAATACACCTAATGCCCACTAACTAGCATTACAGGGCCAAGGCGTGCGTGCGTTGTGGATTGGGCGAGACTCCACCACAGGCGGTGGATTACGATTCACGGGAGGTTGATCGACGCCGGCAGAGTTGAGGCTAACGGCGAGAATCAAAAGCCACCGACTCTCGAGAGGGCCACATGGACCTGAAGCCGGGGAGATGGGGTCGAGCCTTGGCCAAAATGGCCACCATGTCGTTGTTGGTCCAGAGCATGTACGGAGCCGTCAGTCGTTAACGCTGAGTACTAGCAGACGTCTGAGCTCGGGGCCGTGGAACGTGACTGCGGCGACGCCGACGCCTTTGTCTGTAATGACCGAGTGCCTTCATGTTCAAACTTTCTGTCTGTGATGTTTGCCACTTGTCTTTTCATTGGTTTCCAGCGTAAGCCCTAGTCCGACCACCGCGCTGATGAGGGCAGCTCCCCGAGTCCAAGAAAAAACGTGGTGCACGTGGACGGTGGGACAGGAGAAGGAGCAGCCTGGGATCTGCAAATCATCCGTTTGGAGAAAGAGTCCTCGGGCAACTCTGTCGTTGCGCTGCAAAACTGATAACCAGTGCTGGTTAATTCGAATGAATTGAAATCACAGCATGGCTGATGCAAAGGCTGCACAAAGAAAACGACCCCAAGGACGAGGCCACATCCAATGCACGAGGCGCGCCCTGTCGCCGGGCGGCATTTGATGCGGACGAAAGAAAGCAAGACCAGCGACGAACACCGGCCGTTCCTTCCCCCACACTTTCGTGGCCTCGCGAGAGGAAGGTGCGCAAGTCACCTGCTGGTCAATGCTGCAGCATACTTAAGTAGGTTAGAGGCTGCCGCTCGTCACCACCACATCAACATCAACCCACATCTTTCAATGTTCAAATCCTTGGTGCCGTCGACCAGTGGATCGTCTCCATTACAGTTACGGAGTAGTTAGCACGTATCTCGCCTTCCGGTTCAAGGCTCTGCTCATGTTTCTCCTCTATTCATCCACTCACACCGACCGCCAGCTTTTTTAGGTCCGACTCGCTCTCACGTCAACCTGGTGTCTCCTTGTCGACTTCGCAACGCTGCTTAAGTGGCAGAAGACTGGAAGACGTCCCCAGCGACCGAGACCGACAGACCGAACGGAACAGATCAATCCCGACTTCTAGTGTTTATTTTTGAACCGCAACTTGCCCCAGGAATGCGCTGCGGCCCACCAGCAGCATTGAACCATCCCTGTGGGCCGTAACAAGAGGTTGCATGGCACACGGATCCTGAGCTGACTCGGATTGTCTGGGCTGAACTAAACCTGACTGGCTGCCGGCATCCTGGCGGCATGGGATTGTTTTTGCCATTTATTAGGAGGACAGAAGCCATCAATCATCACACACACACACACGCCTCTAGTTTTTCTCGTCCTTTTTTTCTCTTTCTTTCTGTTTACCTTTATATTCTGTCTTTGTCGCCGCCTGTGTCGGTTTGCGACGCAAGCGTCGTGAAGAAGATCTGCCGTCCGACCTTGGCACCAGTACTTCTCGTACTCATACCGCAAGCATCCACCCGTTCTTTCCAAGTTCCAGGGTCGCGCTTGTCACGCCAACCGGCTCCCACTCCGACTCCTGCGTCCCTGGCGACTGGAGCTCAGAATCGACGCTTAAGCGACTTCCCAAGTCCTCCACTACTTGACGCTACAGAAACCATCTCAACTCCGTCCCCGAAGACATATTTTTCCTGAGCCACACTCGCTCACTTTGAACCGTATGCAGTTCCCCCTAGCCAGAACTCATGGAGCCCGTTCCTGAGACGGAGCGTATGGAGGCATTCAAGTCCTCACCTGCGCCCTCCCTTCGTCTTGGCAGCAACCCGAACGCTATTCCGCCGTTGGACCTGGATCTGGTCAGGAAACCACCCACTATACGTCGGAGTACCGATCCGAATCCAACGTCACCAATATCACCATCATGGAGCCCGCCACCTTCTGTGGCATTGCCATACAGACCACGGACTGCATCCCCTCTGTCGGGGGGCCATTCACGCTCGCGGTCCGCTGCTAGCCTCGCCTCCCCCATGTCACGAACTCAGTCTATGCCCGGAGTCAGCGGCTCAGGCCGCATTTTGTACTCGCCCGGATTACGACCCGCTAGTCCTTGCCACTCTGGCTCTCCCAGCCGCATTCGAACGCCGAGAAAGCCTGTCGATGAAGCCTTCCCCGCGATTTCCCCGGCCCGGACGAGTGTTCTCGAACAAGATAAGAAGCAACCCGACCGAAGCAGATCACCGGTTCTTGGAGGAGCGGCGATTGTGTCATCGAGCCGACTCAGGAGATCCTCATCTCCTTTCCGAAGTGTGCCACCATCAACCTCCAGCGCGCTCTGTTTGTTACCGTCGACGCCGTCGTCTGTTTCGTCAGCTTCCTCGTTACGAGGTTATGATGTCCTGTCGGGCAGTTATGGTGGTAGTTTGTCTTCCATCCCGTCCACACCGACGTCAGCTCGATCACGCAGCCCCAGCATCTCGAGTTTGGAAACTATCCCCGACTCTCCAGATGCAGAAGAGGCCGCCTTAGAAGCTGAGAGATTGGCTCAACTCAGGGCTGCCGCAGAAGCAGCGGATGCTGGCGACTCCTCCGATTACAAAGGCCGACCGCTTGTGGACGCACCTCCGAGAGGTAGAACCCTTAGCTATGGACCAAGGGACAAGCGTAAGCGATGGAGTGTTTGCGGAGCTGAACGACGGGGTGACTTGGACTTGGAGACAATATGGGAGGACTGATGACACGGGAAAAAAATAACCGTGAATGGCGCTACGGCGTTGCATGATACACTTGACATTACGTTCTCGCATGGCCCGCTATGAATTTCTTTATGAGCAGCAGATGTGGATTTTTTTTGGTGATGGACCGTGCAGGTTTGACTGTTTTGGCGTCGTCATGTTTCTCTGGACTTGGCTGTCCCCGACTTTTGGTGAGGCAGCGTTTGGAAGGCTTCGTGTGTCACCGTGTCATGATACCCTTTTGTATTTACGCGATTGCATGGTGTCTGGCGGAGGAAGATGGGAAGGGACTCATGATGTATGTAAAATATGCGAGAAGGAAAGTTCTCGCAAGTGTTTCTATGAGGCTATAGTCGTGCATTACGGCGCGTAGACGTCGATATTCAGCTGGAGCAGCCTCTTTGGTTGGTCCGGGGCCGCAGAACCCTTTGGAACCAGAAGAACATCGAGTTTATTGAGCCAAATCGCCAGGGGGACAGATTCTCATGACGATGCTGAGCCAGGCCCGCCAGACAACTGTCGTCGACGGAGTGTGCGGACGTGGTCCGGTTCCAGCCGTGTGCAACATGTCAGCAGCGCTGCTGTTGCCGAAGGCGAAGCACAGGCGTCGTACGCGCGCACGAGGGTGCGATGAATGCGCCGGCCGACATGCTCGATTGCTCGTGGCCGTCGCGATCCAAGACAAGGAGGGAAGGGAGGGCATCTCCGACGCCGCCGGACAGCAGTGCAGTGCAGGCAGACGCTCGAGCAAGCAAGCAGGCAAGGCGCCCACGAATCCCAGCCCGACAATGGTAACCGCAACGGAGAGGACGAGAAGACGAGAGGACGAGAGGACGAAATGACGAGACAAATTGAAACGAGAACAGCAGCAGCAGCAGCAGCAGCAGCAACAAGGCTCACATGCCGAGCTTCTCGGGCCCAAAAGACATGGGCAGCAGCTAGACGGACGAACGGACGGACGGCACGTCAGCACGCTTCGCCGACGCCACACCACGGTCCAGACCAGGAAGAAAGAAACCAAGACGTACCTCCTGCAGCGTGAGGACGACAAAGCCGCCGTCCCCGCCAAACATGATGACGGGCACGTGCGGGTCGCAGAACTCGCGGATGCTACGCCCGTCAGCGGCCGGACCGAGGGAGCGAGGGACGAGGGACCGAGCGGAAGGGAAAGGAAACGGAACCAGGAGACAGGAGACAGGAGACAGGAGACAGGAGACAGGAGACAGGGACACCCACAACTGCCTGCACATGCCGCACGGGCTCGCGGGCGGCGACGCGTCCGAGGCGACGGCGACGGCCCTAAAGGCGCGCGGGCGCCCGCCCGGGGCGGTGACGGCCTTTGCGAGGGCGACGCGCTCGGCGCACGTGCCCACGGGGTAGGAGGCGTTCTCGACGTTGGCGCCCGTGGTGACGGCGCCGTCGTCGGCGAGGAGCGCGGCGCCCACGCGGAACCTGCTGTAGGGGCAGTAGGCGGAGGCCTTGGCGGCGGTGGCCTCGTCGCGCAGCGCGGCGAACTGCGCGGGCGTGAGGGCGTGGGCTTTGCACGCCGCGGCGACGGAGGCCGGGTCGGAGTCGGAGCCGGTCGGCGGCGGGGAGGCCTGCATGGCGGGCGGGCGGGCTCTTCGGTTCTTGCCTGGTTCTTGTGTTCTTGTTTGCGCGGAGCAGAGCAGCTGGGGGCCACTGGCGCCTTCATATACGTTACGCATCCGGACCGGGCGTGCACAGTACGTACCGAGTGCCCCGCCGCTGTTTGTTGCGGGGGCGGGGCTCGAGGCGGGGTCTCAGATCGGAGCTTCGTCTTCAGACGTTTCAGTCTCGATGCAGTGCAGCCGACGCCGTGACCGTGACCGTGCCTGCATGATTGCATTGCTTGGTACTCCGCATATACGTACACATACATTTACGCACATCCCATTATCCTCCCCCGCGGCGCAAAAAGTGCCTCGCAAAAGTGCCGCTGTCCCTGTCCTTGTCCGCGCCGCCCGACTCGTGCTCCAAGCTAAGTAGACTGCGCCATTACGTCAAATGCCATCTCGTATTCATCCAGCCCGACGTGTTTCCTTGACCATGCTTCAACTCGATATTACAAAAAAGACAATTCAAGTCGTCTCATCCCTGTCATAAATATACACCCACCCACCGGCTGCACTCAATCACGTCATGACGGTAGAAGTATGCCTCTGCGTATAAATTAAGGGGAACCAAAAAAGAAAATAAGAAGAAGGGAAATGAAAATTAGCAGAGTCGGCCGTGCAAGGCAATACGACGCCGTTGGTCGGTTCGGGCGGCAACATGCCTCGTCGCACGTCACGTCCCATCCATCACGTAGCTGCCTTTGCTGGAACTCGCCGTCAGCGGCGTCATCTGCGCCGATGAGCCGCTGTCGCTCGGCGTCACGGGCTCGACAACCTGGCTGCGGACAGCCATGATCCATCCGTGCTGCAGAAGCTCCACGGCTGACGGCCGTTCCTTGGGGTTTCGCGTGAAGCACTGGGACAGAAAGTCAAGCCCTTCCGGGCTGATTTGGTCGGCCGTCGGCATCTGCGGCGGGTTGCCCTGCGCAATGTTGTACATGATGGCCCATTCGTTATCCAGGTTGGCCCATGGCCTTCGTCCAGTGGCCATTTCCAGAACCACACACCCGAGTGACCAAATGTCCACGGAGCCCGCTCGCCCCGGGTTCTCCCCTTTGATGACTTCCGGCGACATGTACATGGGAGTGCCGGTCATGGATTTGTTGGGTTTCGTCGCGTGCAAATCCGCCGCCAGCGTTCGCCCTTGGCGGGCAATCACCTTGGCGGCCCCAAAGTCGACATACTTGATGATGCCATTGTGGTTGAGCAGGATGTCTGTGTGTCAAGATCCAATTGTTAGCGTCACAAGTTGCAAGAGACGGGACCCAGCACCGAGGACACGTACTCTCTGGCTTGATGTCTCGGTGAGCGATGCCACTCTCGTGGAGGTACACCAGCCCCTCCAGAAGCTGCAGGGCGTAAAACGTAATTACTTGTTCGTCCTCGATTCGTCCATGCTCGAGCAGGTTCGCTAGCGACCCGCCAGAGCAGTATTCCATAAAGATGTACACACGATCTCGATGGACTTCGATCCCGTGGTATTGCACGATGTTGGGGTGGTCCAGCACTTCCAAGACACCCATCTCCTCTCTGATTTGTTCGGCAATGGTGGGTATCAGCTTTGGATCCTGCAGTCTGATCTCCTTGACGGCCATCAGCAGACCAGTGTCCAAGTCCATGGCTGCGTACACGTTGCCAAAGGTGCCGCCGCCAACGAAATGCCCCTGCTGCCACCTCTTCGTGACGTTGGTCGCTGACGAGGACAAATAGGCAAGCGATCGATCGGCTTCGTTGTTGGCCTCCAGCACACGGCCCAGTGCCCGCCTCTCTCCTTCCTTCTCACGCCTGAATTCATCCAAGACATCCAGCCGAGTCAACCGCTGCTCTGTGGTGCACCGCGAGGCTTCCTCGTCGTCGAGAATCTTTTTCGATTCCAGCAGCATCGGCTGCTCCCCCGACGCGTCCGCCCCTTCCTTTTCTGCCTGCGCCGCCAGCAGCGTGGATCTGGCACCCATGATATCGAAGTGCGAGATCAAGAGTGACATGCAGCCGCCTACCTTGGTCCTGAGCTTCTCATACTCATCGTCACCAAGTGCGAGAATATGTCGTCCCCTCGTCATGCCCATGGCAAATTCCAGAGCCAGCACGGCCCATCTAAACGTCTTTCGATCTGAAGCAATGCAGTCGTCACATATAAAGCTAACCCAATCAAGAGCAAGCTTGGTGAGCTTCAAGTTGTTCATCTGCCGCCTATTGCTGTCCATGTAGAGCAGTGACCGTTGACCGAACTCAGTAGCAAAGACGAAGCACGTTTGCACCAGTTCCTGGCAGTCCTTTCCTTCGGCCTGTTTGCGGATCACCTCGACGCTGTCCATAAACGTGTTGGACAGCTTGTAGGCCACACGCCGAATCTCCATGAGTCTCGTGTTGACTTTGTGAATATTGGACCTGGACTCCTGGAGTAGATCCACGTGCATATCCACAGCCTCGAGAAATGCTTTTCTGGCTTCTGGCAATGCCCGGGACCCTGCTGCGCACAGTCGGGCTTGTCCCCGTTTGAGATCGATATTCTGCTCTCGCAGAGGCACACTGACCTTTTCTCCAAACCACGGGAAACGGTCTTCTGGTCGCAGGATGAGGAGGTATTGCTCGCCCAGCTCTGGAAATCGGTCCAACGAAGTCACAACCATCATTGCCTGTATGTCATCCAGCTTGCCGTGAAGCTCCGGGGACGCAATGATGTACGTGTCCTGCTTCTCGAACACGCCGGTGTCCAAGAGGAAGTGCCCGGACTTTACCAGCTGATCGTAGAATTTTTGCATCGTCTCTGGCGGGAAGAAAATGCTGAAATCAGAGACATGCTCGTAGTTGTCGCTGAGCGTTCTCCAAAATCTTTGCAGCATTCGTTGGCGGATACGGACAGAATCCAGACAAGCCTTGTATCGCTTGCTCATCTCGGCGGCGCTTTCTCTCGGCTTCACCTGCAGCTCTTTTTCAAACGTCTGACTCAACCTATTCAACGCTTTGAACGTTAGGGAGCTAAACTGCTCGGCCACTTCGACATGGCCGCCCTGCAGGTGGCGTCCGATGTTGTTGGCAAAGTCCCATTCTTGAAACAGCAACTCGGCTTCTTTGAACGAATTCTTGTTGCCGCTCAATTTCCAATTCAGCATCTTGAAATAGTATTTGAGTGCTTCCAACACCACCTGGTCGAATGACTCATCAATACATGGTGGTAGCTCCCAACCGGGTTCAGGGCTTTCGATGGAAAGATACTCCTGCTTGATTCTGATTGCAAACTTGAGGAGCAGTTGGAATTGTGAAATCATCTGATCCTGCATCATTGGATTCTGCTGAGCGGCCTCCTTAACCCTCTTAGCGTATTCGAGACGTGTCTTCGTGATTTCCTCAATGAGCCGAGACGGAAAACTGATGAGGGTCAACAGCTCCTCCAGATATGGCGGCAGGTGGCGTTTTCGGAAGGGCGCAGAGTTGCCAATCAGTGTTGTTTTGGCTTTGCTAATGATGATGGAAATGGGCCAGAGCATACCCTTTTGGGGAGTTTGCTCCCCGTCATCGTAAAGGGATTGCAAGCCATCCTCTTTCATCAGTCGATCGAGGAAAGACGTCTCGTCGTTGGTGATGCCGTCCACAGCAGGTGACCTTTGCTTGGTGCGAGAAAAGTCCAGCTCTTCATTTCCAACCCACTTCTTTAGAATGGACAGTTCCGTGTTGATCATCTTGTTCGTGTTGTACCAGGAAAAGATGGCCTCGTAGGCCTCTTGGAATTGAGGCGAGGCAGCTGCTTTGTGTTCTGTGGCCAAGGCGTGCCACGAAGGATAGAGACTCTCGCACTTCTCGATCTTCTTGACGATATCCTTGACCTGCTCGTACGGTGGTTTCCCGGCCTCGCTTTCGCCCTTGACCTCAAAGTTGATGATGTCGTCCAAGAGTCGATCGACCGATTCGCGAGCTCTCCTGACGGCGGTTCTGTGCACAGAAATCGGTCTGCCAAAGAACTTGGACCCGAGGCCGAGCCAGAGTTCTGACTTGTAGACTTTTTCACTGGCCTGTTGGTCTGAAGAACCAATAAGTCGCTTCTTTTCTTGACGAACAACGTCGCCGGTCAAGACGGCCTCGAGCATGTCGTACCACTCCAGCCGCTCCCTGTTGCTGGCGTCTGTCATGTCCTCCTCGGTCGGTAAAAGATCATCGTTGCCGTAAAACATGATGGTCTCTTGATCCAAGCGGTCTTCAAACGGTCCCTCCGAACCCGGGGTCTCCCCCTCAGATTCAGAGTCATTTCCGTTCATTCCTTGGTAGGATGAAAAGTATTCGCCAGACGCATCATGTCGAAGCTTCTGAACATAGGCTCGTTCCTGCGCTCGGAACCTGCTCTCGCTCTGTCGGGCTCGAGTCTTGGACGACGACCGCATCGACTCGGCGAACGGCTGGGTCTGCTGCGACGGCCGCGGTTTTCGAGATGTGGCCGGATTGTATGTGCTGGATGGAGCCCTGGTCGGGGCGAGCGGTCGCTGTGGCCGGCCACCATTGGGATAGGCAGCACTGTCGTCATTTGCATTGTTCCACTGGGTCTTTGGGGGAGCACCATTGACGGCCGGCTTGGCAGGTTCCGAAGCCAGAGAGCTGGCATGTGTGGGAGTGTCAGCATATAGATCGAGGTCGCCAATCTCGTTGTGCTCCTCTACGGCGTTGGGTTCGTCGCCTGAGTCAGGCGACGAGGTCTCAGCATCAACGTCGGCTGTGGACGGTCGTCGTGGCCTGGGTCTTTCTTGCTGCAGCTCATCCTCACCGCCAGAGAAGCGTACGGCCCGAGGAGACGGGTCCGACATGATGGCGACCTCGAGTGCCTCAGGAGCAGGGCTTCAGGAGGAGCCCCTCGGGCTCAAACAGAACACCCTGCTCAACACCTGACAGGAGGGGCTCGAACCCGATGGCCAACAGTCAATCAGGTAGGGCGGTGAAAACGCAGCATAGGAGTCGCTGTTGATTTGACCGGCCGCAATTCGTGTACGTGGGGTGGTTGCGTTTGGTGATATTGCGAGAGCTGTTGTTGGGTGGCTTGTTATTTTTCGTGCCCCCTATGCCTTGCTTAAGCTTGTCGTCCGAACGCATCGCGATGGAACCACGACACAACCATGGCAAGGTTTGAGGACGATGATGGCACCTGCAAGTCTGCTCGCATGCTGATTGGCTGGTGGGAGGGCCAGGGTGTGGCGCACGGGCAGTGAGTGTGGCTGATGGACAGTCAATCTTCCCCCCTTCAAGTCCCTAAACTGGCCAAGTTTTCGTGCCAACTTACATGATTGCTCCGTCATCGACCATGCACAAATTGTACGGACCACGTAGCATGGATGCTATCTGAAATTATTTGACATTACGGAGAGAGCTCCCAAAGCGGGAAAAAGCCTTCCGGCAGGACTTCACTGGTCGGCGAAAGCGCAGGAGACGAGGGCAATCAAAATGACACCGCCCCTGATTTGCCTGTACGATTGCCAGCTAACTCTCGGCGAGTTGTTCTTGTCTAGGAAAATGCAGATCCTCTGTCAATGACACTGCGTTCGTTCAATAATATTTCGTCCTTGGGTAGACAGCCAGCCCTTGCAGACCCATGCAGACTCCAGCTTCAGCTTAAGCATCATGCATTGCCGACACACAAATGCAAACCTCCGAGGTTGGAGCATCCATCAGAGAAGAACTGCATCCTCGGCCCGCAGTGGAGCGCGGCAAGATACATAAACTCGGGGCGCACGCTTTGACTTTCCGGAGCTACAGCTATTTATTGCACAACCAGACAGCCACAGAGGCAATGTCATGTACAACACAACATATACGGTATGTTCATCAGATTGCCCTCTCGTTATGCCTTCTCGCCAGAACCGGGGGTTCCGAACGTATACTATCGAGAGAGGCGCAGACTGTGCATGTACTACCCCGTACGACGCTCAACTCTAGAGTAAGTTAGTAGTAAATACGTGGCTATTATGGATGCTGCTACTCTTTACTGCCGCCCCTGATGGTCTGGTGCCAGGCGCCAACTTTGATTCGAGACCACGAGCCCTTGTGCTCCCGGAAACATCAAGCCGCCCAGGTGTCACGAAGCGAGATTGACATGGCGTTGCGCAGAGCGCGGTCGGCTAATGTTGAGTAATCCATGAGGGAGTCTCGTGGCACATCCCTGCCCCCCGTTTGCATTCATCAGATGACATGCGGGTCGCCAGTTGAGTGTCTTGGCTGTATGAAATGAAAATTCCCGCAATAATAGTACCACCAAACTTTCCAAACGGCAGATGTCTGCAGGACGTCGGTAAGCTACTGGAAGGGTGATGGAAGCAAGATTGCAAGACCCGTGTTTATAGTAGTATTCGCAATTCCAATGTCATCACTCATTCTTCACTAGTATTGCGTCGGCTTGGATGAAAGTGCCAGATCCCCGTATCGACTGCGCCAGTGCTCTCAGCTGCAAGTGTCTCATCACACTGCTACACTGACGATTTATGCCAGACCATACTGTAAAACCTCTGTATCAAGGATTCTAAATGCTGACGCATCGTTCTGGAAATCCTCGGACTCTGAAGCGCTGCAAAAGTATGTAGTGGCGAGCCGATACGATATGTTCCTCTTGCAGGTAGTCCAAACGAGGTGGGTGTTGATAACCATCGATTACCAGGAGTATCCGTGACCGCGCTCTCTCAACTCAAATTTCTTGATATTGACCGAGTAAAGATGACAGCGATCCGAGTACAAGGTAAAAATCGGCGCAGATCAAGTCATGATTATCGGGCCAAATTGAGGACCTTTCGGACGGCCTATGGATTGGGTCGAGGCTGAGCCGAGCCACGTAGGTTTATCTTCTCGAAGAATATAACGCAAAACGACCCCCGCGGATCGTTTGTACGGAGCTGCCCATCACTCATCACACATAAACCGGACTGACGCAGCAGTCAAGCAGTTTCTGTGACACGGCGACCCGAATAAGAAACGATTTTCGTGAAAGGCCTCATAGTGTAAGCACGTCGCGCGATCGAGAAGCATTACATGGAATCATCCGCGGTGGTGGGCCACAACATTTCCAAGTATCATCGCAACGTTCTCGTAGAGTCTAGGTTCTCCAGTGTTGAGGGGAAGGTAGTGATTGCGAATTTCAATTACTTTTGAGGTCCACTCTGTAACGATTGTGACAAGCAAGCTTTGACCACAGTTTCCAGCCTGGAAGGGCGTCAAAAATGTTGGTGACACCAACAAGTGCCTTGAGCGAAGAGGGCCTCTGTAATGTTATCGTAATGGGAAGTCGAGCTATAGAAAGGTCTGTTCCCTGACACGAAAAGCTTTCTTCAAGGAAGTATGACCACTGACAGGTGGAGTTTGTACATATATGTGGTCCACGGAGTGATCCGTAGTACTTAGTGGTTGGACGCAAGGAGAAACTGAGTCCGTCATCATATGGAAGTACAAAGGCTTTTGTCTGGACCAGCATTGGCCCACGACTGACAGGTATAGAAAAGAAAGGATGAAACCCTGTCGATGCAGCCGCCATCGTCACAATCCCCTGCGGCGCCCAAGTATTTGGATCCCAAGAGTTTGGCGCAGAGTCCGTGTTGGCAACGCAGGCTGATCTCGAGGAGTGCGCTTGGACCTATTTGATGCCCTGGAAAACATGGGTGGGATCGATGGGCGTCGGGTGTAATTTATTCCTTCCTCATAACTCAAAGAAAGTCCCGAGTGTTGAAACACGAAGTTGATGGTTATTTACTGATATCGCCGACCAGAAGCTCAGGACCCTTGTGGCGGGTTTTGGGAAACTGGTCCAAGTGTGTGCAGGTTTGCCGAGGCAGTGCCCTCGAGTGCTACTGGCAAGTATGGAACATGATGGAGAAGTTGTTCCTGGTGAAGCGCAAAAGAGTTCCCGCCACTCCATAATTGGTCTCGAGCATCGTCATCGCCTTTCGGAGCAATGTTGCAGGTGCTTGAGGAGCTATGACACTCACAGCCTGTATGTTTCTTGGCACATTGCTTGCTTTTTGCTTCGAGGCCGGGGTAATAGTCCGTACGACATACTCCGTACAACTTCAAGTCTCGGGTGTGGGGTAGTGCTTGAAGATGATTGGGATGGCAGGTCAGCACATGTGGCGTAAGGAGAGGTGCATTAGCTTGCCCACCAGGCCGGTTTATCCTCCAAGGAATCTAATGTGCGTACATGCCGAGGTGGCCATGGTATTACATTATAAGGAGGTCCCTTAATTGGTCTTGTTCGCGATTGGCGAAGCGTCTTGTAGCCACGACATTGGTAGGTCTTGGAAATGTGCCGCCGCATTTTCTTTTTCGAGAGCGCCACGAAGTTGGCAAAACCGGGCCGAATTTGGTTCCGGTCTCGGACCGCCCGGTTTCGATTTCGGTGATTGAAATGTGCTATCAATGCTGAAACAAGGGTCGGCAGGCCTCGATAGCCGTCAACGGCATGACCGAGTCTTTTGTTGCGATGGTAGTGTTTCGGTCGAGGGCTACCGTGCGCGGCTGTTCGACATCACTAGTCGAAGTTGAAGCAGATGCCACCTGCATCTGTACCTGCAAGGATTACTAAGTGCCTCTTTTGCCCCGCTATTGTGAGAACCCATTACTCCGGGCTCAGCTCGAACAAGGAGCACGGACGGCTTTCGACTGACTAGACTCTCTCTCGCGACTCAATTTCTTTTTTTTTTTTTTTTCCCCCCCCCAGGCCCCGATCGATGTCGGTTTCCATCAGCTGCTGGAAAGATGAAACAATATGTACAAATCAACGAATTTACAGTCTCAAGTTATAATCCAAGTCATGGCTTGTTACGACATGGACTTACTCCTCCTTCGGTGTGTCAGAAAATACGGACTCCCTCGCTGCCCCTCTTCTGTGTCAGCAAATTAAACGAGCTCAGCAGTCAAAGAGGAGGTGGTTGAAAGTTTGCAGAAAGTGCTTTTCTACCCGCAAGAAGCAATCATACATGCAGCAGCAGCGCTCCTTGTCACAGCCGCGTCGGGAATCCCACCTCGGACCGACATTATTGTGATGCCCGGCCTCGGCGTGTTCGAGTCGAGTCCAGGTCTCGATCGTGATGAGGCTGGTTGCGGCCACGTCTCTTTATTACTCTCTTTATTACCGGGGCATGAGGGTATGATGCGGCGTGTATATACTACACAATCGCAATTGCTTCATCCTTGCATGCACTTGACGTCGACCCATATCGTCAACCATATGGAGAATGGCTCTCTAGGTCCATCCTCGCCCGGTTACGAGTTGCATGGCAATCTCTATCACTCCGTATACCGAGTACAATAGTACGGGATGCTAGGTCAAGCTTTGTTTTTCCCTAGATTTCTGCAAGGGGAAATTTTGCGTTTCGGAGCAACGAGGAACGTATAGCGGCTCGCACATGTTGGGTATGGCGGTAACGTTACTCAGGATGTGGCAGGGCAATGCCAATGCCAATGGCAATGTCAGTTAAATGGTCTATGTGGCACTACAACAATTTTCGATATGAGAACTCGGTACGTCCTTGTTTAGGGATTGTCGTACCGTCGTTGAGCCTCGCCGCTTTACCTGCAGAATGTCTATATTAGCTGCAGATCTGAAGTTTGGTACAAGGGCGTGCCGCTGAGCTCCAGACCACCCTCGTCAATGCTCTACGAATAGTAATCACTGCGAGCTGGAACGTGGCAGAATGATGAAGCTTTTGGGAGCTTGTCTGGTTCGATGCGTCCACACACGCCCACACGCCCACCCAAGGGCCATGATTGCCGCCGACTACCACCACCGCGCACTCGAAGTGGCATTCATCAATACAGAGGAGAGGTTTCGGTATAGTCTGTTGAAGACTCAGACTCATCACGTACCGAGTACCTGTTTCATTCGCCTTGATACGACGTATAATACCGCAACCTAAACATCCACCTCCCCCCTCCCTGCATGAAGTCTACGGTCTGGACCACTGGTGACGCCAGCCTTCTGCGAGCACAAATTACACAACAAAGTCGCTCATTGTCCGAGTTGCATAAACAGTTTGCCCACCACTCAGCACTCGCACTCGCCCTCACGCGAGTGAATGGTTCCTGTGTAGGCGGCGACAGGGCGGTCTGTGAAATGGCATTGACCTGACCCGTGTCGTTGTTTGTTAAGTACCCGTCCTTGGTCCTTGCTAGTCACTTGGTCGCCGACGGGTATTTCCCCCCCTGTCTTGTGTGGGAAGGACCGACGACCGCCTTTCTTTTTTTCTCTTGTTCCTTCGTTGCTTCTTCGTCGTTCCGGACATACGCACACCCCCTCCGTGTGGCCAGACCAGCCACACGGTCATTGCCGGACATGACATACGAACCATCTCGGGCGCCATCCCCTGTCGAGGCCCCGGACACCCATCTCACATCTCACCATCACATCCATCATCCTTTTTCCCAAGCTATACAAACATGTAAGTTACTCGGTAGGCTTTTGTGATATAACATGCACACACCCGCTCCTATCGCGCCAACTCGCCTTGTCTTGCGCAATCCCTCCTTTCCGAACCATCAATCCTGCCTCCCCGCCCCACTCTCACCAAGACTTTGGAATCTTGGATGCCTCCCGTCCATGTTGAAGCTTGTCTGTCCTTGCTGCCGAACCAAGACGACCATAAGGGAGGCCTTTGATAACACAAACCGGCGTCAACGAGTCAAGACTCGACACATCCAGATGCAAGCTGCTTGATCCCCCCTGTCCGGTCTGGCCTGGTCGTGGTCGCACTTGATTGCCCGTTCCCTCGAGTCATCATCCAACGTTGCTATATAACGGGACGCCGCACCCCGTCAAGTCAACCATCTATTACTCCCATTACTACCATCATCGCACTGCTCCTACAAGATCAATATTCCCCGCATGGCCACGTGAGAGGATAGCATCGTCCTTCAACCCCGTCACTGGCTCCGCTCCCGATTTCGACGTCCCCTCGGGCTCACTGCTCACTGCTCACTGCTCACTGCTCACTGCTCACCATGTGCTACTTCACCAAGAACTATTACATCTACACGTCCTGCACAGATCCCGGCGCTCACTTCTGCAGCACGTCGACCGATGGATGCAGAGAGCGCTCGTGTCCCACGGGTCCCCACGAGCGATTCATAGTCATCCCCGAAAGCTGCCCGCTGTGCTGCTGGTGACCGAGCTGCACCGGTGCCATGCTATCCCGCCAACGGACCACTGTACGTTGGGTCAGACAATCGTCTGACGGCGGACCTTGAAGGGTGCCAGATTCCACGTCTCGATGACTCGGTGCGGCCTCTGCGGGCGCGAGGCGGTGCCCATGCCGGCAGACGTCGCGAGTCACGCATGCATGGGGACCGAGCGAGCACACGCAGCGGCCGAGTAGCACCTGTCATGATGCCTCGACCTCGACGAAACAAAACAGAACAAAATTAAGCTCCTCACCAGGGGACCCCCTCACTCCTCACCTCGCACCGATTCCGATGCCGATGCCGCAAGGAGGAACCAGCACCAACGGCAGCACGTCACGACGGTCGGTACCCGCAACAACATTTCCGCATCTGAGCGCTGGCGAGCATGTTTGTATTTCACACTTCGACTTTTGCACTAGCAAGCATACGGGGTTTTTGCTGGAGTTTGGAGTTTGGGAAAGGCAGCCCCACCACGGAAACGAGGGTATCAGGTAGCATTCTAGTCATTCTATGTACCGGCAAGCGTTTGTTCTTTTTTTGCTTCTTCTTCTTCTTCTTCTCCGACACGTGTGATGCAGTCCACTCTTTGACTTTGCGTGTTCTCGGACCAAAGCGCCAGGCCGAAACGTGACGGCATTTTTTGTACTTGTGACGTCTCACCGCCCTTCTAGAATCAAATCTGATGTCGCACTCTACAGACTTGCCATGTTGCCGTTTTCGCCATCTCGTCTCCGCGCCGCGGCGCAACACGTAGGACCGGCCGCAGTTCAAAAGGAGTCCCCAGGCACAAGCACCACACTCACCGAAAGCAGTCAACACGGCCGACGACAAAGGCTGAACGGCAAGAAAAAGGTGGAGCACCGTGTTCGCCGGCTTCGACATCGAGCCAAGCCCCAAGAGGCTAGCCATCGTGTCGTCACCAAACCGCCCCGGGGGCATGGTTCTGCCAGGTTAGATAGAGGGACTTGTTGGGCGTTTTGCTGCACCCCATTCACGGGCGCGTGTGGGCCGTCAAAGGAACCCACGGAGTGGCTGGCCGGAGGAGCAAGTCCGCGTCGGCGATCAGTGTCGTAGAAGAGACAAGAGACCAAACGAGTCGGGGTCCGAGGTGGGTTTCGTTTCGGCCCAAGGGGCTCACAGGGTGGCCGGAGAACCCAAGAAGAAATCACTACTACTAGTACTAATGTGAGTTGGACCCGACTTTTGGGAACGGCGTCTCATCCGGCACTTGGCACCCTGGCTTGACTGCCCTGCTGCTGCGGAGTGCTCCGTGTGCATTGCCGAATCGCGCTTTCGGCTCTCGAGGACTGGGCAGGCAGGCTCGAAGGCTGGAGATTGCTGATGGCAGCACTAAGCTCCCGGCCCACGCGAGACAGAGCCCGTCGTCATGTCGTCGTCGTGATACCCCGAAAGAATAATTGGCGCAGCAAGTCAAAAATACGTACATCGACCAGCGTTTGGTGGGTACTACAAGTCATCAGCAATTCGTCGTGCCAAGACGGACCAGAACGTCTCTCGGTTCTGGAGAATATAAAGCCCAACAAATCAGACAGCTCTCGTTCGTCTTCTGAGAAGATTCAATAGTACGCCGTTCCCCGTGTTGAATGCTAGCAGCCATACAGGGGGGGGTTTGCGTCGTCTAAACTGCTACACCTATCACCTCGAAGCTGGGCAAGGCTCCGACGACACGACTCTTAGGGACTGTACCAATGAGCCATTTTTGCTGATGGTAATGTCTTCTCACCAATGGAAAGCCTGCTAAAAAAGGAGTCCGGAGTGTCAAAAATTCGATCGCATAGTTGGCCAGAGATACTTCCGGGGCCTGGTGGAGGGAGATGCATGCCACTGTTGGATGGAGCCCTAGCCGGTCTAAAACGATTGCCGAGCGATAGTTGAAACGGCACCGGCGAAGTAGCATTATGAGCAGCTGGTATAGATGTTGAGGCATACCGTTGGAGGTGGCGTGGCGTGGACAAGGCGTCCCTCCATTTTGCCCACAAACCCCGGAGATTCCCGCAAGGGTCATCGTGCAGATTAACCGTAAACAGGAAAAGCTTGCGGATCAGCATAAGATTCGTCTATAGGGTGCTGCAACGGGAAATTTAGGCGCCCAAACTAAGTCGGGTATCTGGGTTGCCGCTGGCGACGGGGTGGTGCTAGCGGACCTCTGAGCTGTATAGATCTGCTCTGGGGTGGCGGATGACCCCGACACAGAGCTAATAATTATGCCAAAGCTTAGTGCCCCAAGCGTAAATATCTCACATGCTGTTGAATCAAGTCCCGCGACAGGCTCGAGGGAGTATTCCAACAGTCCTGCGAAGCGTCTTGATCCGAGCGTCAAACAGGCCTCATCCGCAATCTTTCATTCAACCGTAAAGGCAGGCCTACATGTGCCGACAGGGCAGATCATCCTCGTGGCTTAGCGTACATATGCGGGGTGTCCGGTGTTTCCTGCTACTGCGTGGTATTTTGGCGCGTGAGATGCCTATCACAGGGTATCAGGGACATGACCATGTCGTAACTGACAACATGTCGCAGTTTGTCGATATCAAGCCATCCGGGTGACGAAGAGAACAGGCACACGACGAATGAATGAATAGATTGCGTCTACCCGCAACGCTCCATTGAGGAACATGGAGATCTGATGGTCGTCATCGTATGACACATGGCCATGGGGCAGTGTTTCGTGGCTGCTCTCTCTTCTCTGCTGCGGATGCTACGAGCCATCGTCCAGATGACGAGGGCGAGCATTATCGGGCTCTCGACTAGTAGCAGGAGACGCGCCTCTTATTCGGACGCTAAAGTAGCCGACCGTTTTGATGTCCACATGTCAGTCTAAGCAATAACCTCAACACCGAAGGGGCGGTTGTTACTTCCCGTCCAAACCAAGAACGGAACTAACTTACTGCCTATGAGGAGACGGCTCTGGAACGGATGATGGCCGTTCACGATTCAATGTTGAATGGCCCAGGGTTTGAAAGCTGGTCGATTACGGGCCACCACTAGTAGCAAATAATGATTGGTCGTGTTTCATGGGCAAATAGGTTGTACGCTGCTTCATCCCAGAAGCCTGGCCGAGCAGTGAGGCTCAAACGCTTCGATACGCGGGTGGCGAGTCAGTGCAAGATCCATTTACCGCGCTCTCGAAACTGCCTGGCCGTAGTCCATGGTGACAAAGGTCAGTATCCTTGTCTGATAGAACATTAGGAAAATAGCACGGGTTCATCGGCCAGAGATGACGAGAGAGCGGTTGACGGATGGAGAGCTTTTGGTTCGAATGCTCGTATGAATGATCGATGGGGCTCCCGTGTAGCCACCGTTGTCGAGCAAGCACACATTATTCTGCAGTAGATCAGAATGTCAGTGTGCTCAGAATTGCACCAATAAACGCAGAGCTCCAGCATCTGAAAACAAAGCTAGGGATTCAAGTCGAAATGAGGATAGCAGCCGGATGGCAGTCATTGTTCCGTCGGGAAATGTACTTCGCGTAGGAGTCGCCATCTTTCTCGGCATGGTGCGTGCCCTGCTCGATCGAATAACTAGTTCCAACGCCAATCCAGATGGATAGTTACGTTAGGTATGCTTCGTCCACATATGCGTACAGTACGTAGCAAGGTACGTACGTACGCTTGTGTCTGTGCGCGTCTGGCGAGCCAGTAGCACGCTCACGGACGGTTTGCAGAGTGGAAATGAAGGACGGTTGACGAGGCTCGCGGCCGGGGTTGCCGCCGATCAGTTGACGGTGATGGCGGTCAGGAAGTGGATGGGAAGTTGCAAAAGTTCTCGTTTTATACCATGAGCCTTTGTGGCACGGTGATGGACTCGTGGATAATGGTAGCACGCAGCACGAGAAGGGGTGACGAAACATAGGATGAGCATCCAAGAACAACCCCAGCCCTAATCTGTGCTCATAAGTGGAGCCACAGTACAGCCCGTTCCGAGAACCAACTCGTGATGTCGCAACTGCGTCCGGACAGCTCAGATGACTAAGCACCTAGATAGCTATATCGGCACGTACTCTTGTAACTGTGGTAGGACGGAGATTACACGACATTGGGACCGGCTGGCTGGCTTGATGGTCCATTCTAGCCAATAGGCAGGCCGCAATCTTTCAGGGACAAAATGTTCCCCCACCTTTTGACAACCGCCGAGCCGAGGTTCCTGAATCCTCGCCCTCGCATCGCATCCAACGGCCATATTCAAAAGCTTGAAATCCGTTGAAAACGGCGTTCCGGGGCATATAATTGCGCCGTGCTTACCGCATCTCAGCCGTCATTCCAAAGGCAACCAAGATCTTCAACAACTTCAACAGCTTCGACAGACTCGCCAAACTCGCGACGCTCTCCATCTGACGGCAACAGAACTAGCATTTGGAGACACGTCACCCATCGCCGATCCTAGCGTTTCATCGGAAAAGGGCAGACGAGCAGCTGTTTGCCTCGCCCTCACTCCACACAATGCCTTACCCCGAGTCGCACTATCTCAGCCCTATCTGGCGCGATGATCTGTTCAGTGAGTCCCTCAACCCGTCATTGGCTCCTCTTGACCAGTTGGGCATGTCAAGTCGGCCCCTGGTCTCACCTTGTACGACTTGCTCTGGTCGAAGAAAGAATAGCATGAATGCTAACGGTGAATCTGTGCAACAGAGGGTCGCGTCGTCTTTGTGACGGGTGGTGCTGGCACCATCTGCAGTATGCAGACGAGGGCGCTTGTGCGTCTGGGTGCCAATGCCTGCATCATTGGACGTAACGTGGAGAAGACGGACCAAGCTGCCAAGGACATTGCGACTGTTCGCCCTGGCGCAAAGGTCATCGGCATTGGAGGCTGCGATGTCCGCAAGGTACGCACGTGTGTGCAACATGTCCCGAGAGCCTCTCCGTTGCAGGCGCCTTGTGTCTTGATATTGCTCACGATGGGGGCTTCGCTTTGCCGTGCAGCTGTCTTTCCCTCTCTGTCTCTCTCTCTATTTTTTCATCTTTGACCGTAACGTGGCTTCGTTACTATCTGGCACGTTCCCATCTGACATTGACATCATTAGGTTGAGAGTCTGAAGGAGGCTGCCGCCCGCTGCGCAAAGGAACTAGGCGGTATCGACCTTGTCATGTGAGTGTCCTTATACACTGCAGCACGGTGGACATTGGGACGCCGGTTTAAGCGACCTTGCAGTGCGATGCTTGAATTATTCTGGCATGAGCTTTATACATCCAGCCATCACAAACGTCTTGTCCATGGCCACGACGTGCCCTTCAACGCAGGCTAAATGTCGAGAGCTTATCTGACGCATCGATAGTGCCGGAGCAGCAGGCAACTTTCTCGTCTCCATGGAAGGCATGAGCTCCAACGCGTTCAAGACCGTCATGGACATCGACGTGCTGGGTACCTTCAACACCATCAAGTCTACCATGCCCTACCTCCTCAAAAGCCCCGACGCACGCATCATCTGCGTCTCCGCCACTTTCCACTACACCGGCATGCCCATGCAAGGCCACGTAGCGGCCGCCAAGGCATCTGTTGACTCCCTCATGGCATCTGTGGCCCTGGAATACGGTCCGCGTGGCGTCACGAGCAATGTCATCTCCCCTGGTGCCATTGCCGACTCCGAGGGCGCTTCCCGGCTGCTGTCAGACGATGAGGCTTCCCTCAAGAACCACGCCAAACTTACCCCCACCGGGCGTCTGGGAACCGTCAAGGATATTGCTGATGCTACGGTGTACCTGTTCAGCCCTGCTGGCTCTCACGTAAACGGGCACGTGTTGGTCGTTGATGGTGGTGCATGGAGAAGACAGGGGTCAGTCGGTATGAGTGGCAGTGGCATGGGGTATCCTGATTTTTTGATCCCCGAGGGTGAGGCGCCCAAGGTCAAGCTGTAAAACAGCTCTGCCATGTGCCATTTTATAGACCAAGAAAGGAGCCGCGATAGTCGAGCTTCCCAGCCACGCGGCATGTTTCGCATCAACGCAACCGTGTGAGAATGTACAGTAATAGTGTAGCAAGTTACGGAGTACATACTTGGCCAGCCGGTTTGTCCGTAGCTGGGCACCCAATGTTCTCGTACTGAACGCTGGTGACAGTTGATGCTTGCTACAAAGAAATGCAGCGTCCACAGCAGAGCAGGTTGTTGCTGGACCGGGTTGAGACTGACTGGCCGCAGGTGTGAAATGAATGCCAAAAGCAGTCTCCAGGCAAGGCGCCTTTACCCTTGGAATATAACAAGCGTTTCCCACGTGAAACAACGTCCGGCATACGTGCCGATAACGGAACCCTCCTTTATATGACATAAAATACGTCATGTATATATTGTTAGTATGAAAATTAATTAATCCCGCGCAACTTCCCCGAAATGTTTCATCTTCCAGTTTACTACAGGTGCGCATGAGTCCTTCAAGCCGGTAAAGGTTGCCCATGACTGCCCTCGAGGGTGGGCATGGGAGCGAATATCATTTGGACATGTATTTGCGCAAAACCCAAGACGAATGGGTAGTGGTTTTCCACATGTGCGCTGCACGAGGTGAGAGACGAGGTCAGAATCCTGTAAAAGCTGCGCTGCAATGCTGGGTGGGGGAGCGAGCCGGAGTCGAACGAAGGATGATGTTTGTTGATGGTGATGGCGGGGCAAGTGCAACCCTCTCTGCCCGTCAACCTGTTTCCAGTCTGAAGCTGCTCCGTATATAACGAGTTTTCCCCGCCAGGAGCTCGTCAAAACACCGGCTTTGGATTTTCGTCTTGATCTCTGCTGAAGACCCGTGCTCGGCCATCCTCTGTCCATTCATTGTCTGCTGTGAGTCCTTGGCTGGACTTCACCAAACCTTTGGCAACCGAGACGTTCATCTCCTTACCGGTGCTTCACCACCCACCACACCCGAGCGTCCAGACTCCAGACTCCGACCGAGAAGGCCGCCCAGACAGCAATGCCATCCAAGCTTTCGATTGCCTTGTCGGCCGCCGTCGCCGCTGCGCTTGTCTCGGCCGGCGAGGAGCGCGTCTTGGGTGTTTACATTTTCCACCGCCACGGTGATCGCACCGCCAAGGCCTGGGCTCCCGTGAACCTGACTGCTCTCGGAGCCGAAGAGGTTCACTCGTCCGGGTCCTTCTACCGCAAGCGTTACGTCCAGAATGACGCCTCAGTCCGCATTGCCGGCGTCAGCAGCAACAACCCCATCCTGTCTCAGCTGTCAGCCACAGCACCCGAGGATGCCGTTCTGTACAACTCGGCCGTGACTTTCCTGCAAGGGCTGTACCCTCCCACCGGTCAAAGCGAGACTCTTGCCAACGGAACCAGGATCGAGGCTCCCCTTGGCGGATATCAGTATATTCCCGTCAATGCTATCGGCAACGCGGCAACGGCAAATAAGGCTGAGAATCAGGGCTGGCTCCAGGGAGCTAGTGACTGCGACAACGGCGTCAAGAGTTCCAATGCCTATTTCGCCTCCTCCGACTACCAGGGCACTTATGACGAGTCCTTGGACTTGTACCAGAGCCTTCTGCCGGTTATCAACACCACCTATACCAGGGATGCTGCGAATTTCAAAAACGCCTACACTAGTGCGTGCCCCGAGCGTTTCTCACCCAGACGGTGGCCAAGAGTATGATACATGTGTGCTAACAGAATACAAGTTTGGGATTACATCAACGCTGCCAAGATTCACAACTCCTCTATTCCCTCCAGCAATCTCATTGACAACCGAACCTTTGGCCTCCTCTTCAATCTTGCCTCCATCCATGAATGGAATCTCGCCTATAATGCCAGCGAGCCTGTCCGTGCCATTGCTGGTTCCGTCCTCGCTGGTCAGGTCCTGGATGCTCTGCAGGCCATTGTCGACGGTGCAGAGGAGACGGCCAAACTCAATGTCCAGTTCGGCGCCTACGGCACCTTCATGGCCTTCTTTGGCCTCGCACAACTGCCCACGGTCAGCCGGGACTTCTACGGCATTGTCGACTACGCCTCGTCCATGACTTTCGAGCTCTTCACCACTAGCACCGCCGCCAAGCCCAGCGCCAACGAAATCAAGGTCCGATTCCTCTTCGCCAATGGTACTGCCGCCCACAGCGAACTCAGGACCTTCCCCCTCTTCGGCCAGGACAGGACCGCGCTCTCCTGGAGCGACTTCAAGTCGGGCATGAGCAACTTCGCCGTCACCGACACGAAGCACTGGTGCGCTCTCTGCGGCGGCACCAGCGGCACTTGTGCAGCCAACTCCGCCACTGGCGGCAACGGCTCTTCCGCCCCGGCCAAGGACTCTCCTGACAATGGCGTCTCGAAGCCCGTCGCCGGCGCCATCGGCGCTCTCGTCACCCTCGTAGTCATCTTCGGCATCCAGGCCGCCCTGATGCTCTTGGGCGGTCTCCGCCTCGTCAAAAAGTCCACGCTGGCTCGGGCTTACCATGGTCCCGAGACTGCTGGCATCAAGAGCCACTAGTGTCTTATTTGGCCATATTCACCCCTTGTTCGTATATTTCGGCCTCGGGACATTTGGATTGCGGCAGGATACAGCAAAGTGCTGGAATGTTTGGCATCAAATGACTACTATTTACATAATTCAGCTGTCCATGATGTAAAATGTTTTCACAGCCAACGCCGAACGCATGGAAAGCGAGGCCCCCCGGTCAAGGGCGACACGGTGCCTGGAGAGTTTTACATAGTCAGGTACCACATGATTGGATAATTGGACAAAAATATGCGGACATTGGCCGGTCCACCGTCATTACCCACCCGAATGTTGACTCCCAAGGTTCCGGTCCAACTTCCCATGCTGAATAATCCGGCTGACACTCGACCAGACTTCAACGGGGCCGTAAGCCACAATGATTATAATGCTTGATTGATTACGAGCTATATAGTAAGACGACGCCGTTGCAAGCCTCTAATTCACGCCATGATATCCTTGCCGCGCATGCGTAAAAAATCACTGGTATTACCGGCACCCAACTCCTTCCCCATTAATCCGACATCAAACCTCGTTCTGGTTTCCCTAGAACAGATTAAAGAAACGACACTTTAGTGCGAGACATTAGGATTACCGAAGACGAGTCAAGGACAAAAGGTCGTTGCGAGCATAGAAGGCTCTAATTCGCTTCCCAAAAAAGTCTGCTCGAGTCAGAACGACAGCCAAGGTGCTGAGGACGACGGTGACGATACTCACACAGCGGGATGCTGAGCAAGCAAATGCCCATCTGGATAGAGGCCACGGTGAGGAAAACGGTCCGGAACCCGCCGCCGATAACCCAGTCGTAGGCGTAAAATGTCAGAATGAAACTGAAAATGTTCTTGAAGATGATCATCAGTGTGAAGCCCTCGATCGTCAAGTCGCCTATGATGGAGTGTCAGTTTTGGAGCAGACGGATGGGGGTTCCCAATGTCGTGGGCAGGACTGACGGTACGCGTCCACAATGTACAGCGAGCTGGCAACGGTGCCAATGACCATGCCCCCGACTTCGAAGCCAAAGAAGACCAACGGGACAGTGTACGAGTACCTGCCCGACAGCAGGTCATTGGATGTGATGCCAAATCCGTACAACCCAACACCTGCCGCGATGAGCATAGGGATGACGAGGAACAGTCGGAACTCGGGCTCGTAGATGCCCCTGTTGCGCTTGGTAAGGGCCTTGGCAGTCGAATCGGCCAAGAGACCGGAAACAGCAAAACCCAACAGGGCTCCCACAAACGGCGCCGTGTAAGTGTAGCCGGCCCTCTCCTCACCCCAGAAGAACGGTGGCCCAATAAAGACGACAGCAATGACGACGCCAATGAATATGGTCCATCCAATCATGGCACCCTGGATGAGGCAGCCCCAGACGAAGGCAGGGTTCAAGATGAGGGGGAAGGGCCGCAGAAACAATACCCAGTAGCGCTCGTGTGTCTTCCTGCCGTCGAACAGTGACATTGATTCGACAAAGGATTTGGGCGGCGTGTTGGCGTGGCCAATTGGCTGCATCGCTGACGATTTCGGAAAGAGGACAAAGCCAGGGGTGCGAGGAGGTTCGGCAGTTTGGGGAGCCGCAGATCTGGGCGGACTGGTAGAAGGATTCAGTTTCTCCTCCTCGACCACGCTGTCAATGTTGAGCCTCGACTCGCGTCTGTAGGCAGTCTCGGGGCAGAAGAGGAAGACGGCAGGGAAGGTGACAGCCGAGAAGATGGCAACCAGGTAGAAGGTCCATTGCCAACCGAGGGTGTGTGTAATTTTGCCAACGACGACAGGGGTGAAGAAAGCACCGCCAAAGACGGCGAGGTTGGTGAAGGCCATGCGGACGCCACGCTGGTGGACGCAGTACAGGTCGCCGACAGCGGCGTTGAGCAAAGACTCGAAGGGGGCCGCGCCGACGCCCTGGAAGGCGCGGGCCGCGGCAAGGCTCTTGTAATGGGTTTTTTGATCGTGCGACTGACCGAAGGGAGCATCCGCAGGCCTTGGGGGGAGGTTGCCGGTAGCACCACCCCAAGCGCTGGAAAACACGACAAAGACGATGCCAATCAGGAACAGATGCCGCTTGCCCCATATGCGGCCGGAGGGAACGAAGAAGATGGCGGCACAGCCGGCACCGAGCAGATAGTAGCCCGTTAACGCGGCGGTGTCGGGGAGATTGGCGCTGAAGTAGGCGGAAATGACGAGAGTATTTGAAGCCAGAATGGCGCCGAGAGCCGTGGCCAAGACGGCAGCGAAGCACAGGGTGAAGGTGATCACATCACGCTTCCACAACGGCCAATTTAGGGGATCGTTGGGGTCATCAGAGGGTTGAGGAACCTGTGCGCGTTGCAGGATTAGCCTTGGCCTGCAGTCTGAGGCGCCGGGGGGGGGGCATTTGCAGAGCAGAGTGATGTCGACGACTGGGAGGATGCGGGGAGGTGGAACGTACGAGGATGATGGAGGAAGCCGGGTCGGATTTCAAGCGCTGGTCGGTTTCGGTGGCCTCATGTGGACGGTTGGGGTCGTCAAAGTATCTTGTGGTACCGGGAACTCTTGCGTGGCCACGGGCTTCGAGAATTCCGAGGCCCATCTTTGACAGTGCGTCCTCGTAGGATGGCGTGCCGCGTGCGGAGGTGTCTTGGAGCAGCCGAGGTTCTGGTGGTCAGCAAGAAGACGAGAATTGCATCGCGATTAAAAAGGAGGTCGAGGGAGATGGGATTAAAAGGAGGACGAGGGAGCGAGATGGATGAGGACGCGGAGGACGAGCGCCGGGCATCTTGACAGATGATGGCTGATAGCTGATAACTGCAAGGGGCCTGTGGCTGTGGCCGTGCATGCATTGCACGCACGTCAACGGTCGAGAGACTTAAAAATATGGGGAGGGTGGGGCGGCTCGGGTCCTGGGGAAGGCACGGGAAAGCAAGAGCTGGTGCTGGTGCACAGACCACACAGGCTGCTGGTTGGTTGATGGTGCTGCCTGGAGCTCAGTTCAATCCGGGCTCGGAGTCAGCCGCCGCCGCCGTCCACGGACTCGGCGAAGGGACGCACGGGACTTGCCTGGGCAACTTGCAAAACACCAACCACCAGCTTCCCCTCGATTTCGGCCGACCACGGCCTAGGCGAGTCACGCAGCGGCGACGGCGAACGGCGACGGCACCAGCCTTGGGCCTTGGCTGACGGGGCCACCAAAGGCGTCGAGTCCGTCCAAGACCATCATCATCTCCCTCATGACACGCACATTTGTTCGTTGTAATCTCCAAAATGGCCGGCGCCATTGAGTTTGCCGTCCCGGCCACGTTGACCGTCGAGCAGCGCCGGTAGAACAGCCGTGTAGCGTTCGCCTGCGCAAACGGTACTCGGGATGCTCGTCCGGAGCCGGTGCACTCGGCGGGCGACCGAGGCCGAATGTCGACCAGCCGAATCGCCCATGGCTGTGTTCCGCCATCCAAGAGGTCCAGGATGGTTTGAGCTCCAACAGGACTTGGAGTCAGTCAATGCAAGCCAACAGACTCCAAAGAGATGCATGAGATGATGAGACCATTGGAGCGGCGAGACGGGCGCGTTTCTCGCCGGAGCCGCCGACAACGACACATCCTCTGTCCAGCCTCGGCGGGTGCTTCTTGCGGAAGTTGATGCCTGCGGCTTCCACCTTTGCGTCAACCCTGCGAGCGTCTTCTCGGCTCAGTCGCTCTGCCGCCATGCAAGCACAAGCAGATGCTGTTGGCGGCAGCCCCGGCGTCTGCGTCATGACCTTGTTCAGTCGCACAACCAACACCGCCGCTCCCGAGTCGCAGCAGCCCGAGTAGCACAAACAGCCGTGGCAGAATCATGATCATGGTCATGGTGTGGTGATGGCATGATGCCCGTACTGAATCGGCCGCAGCTGTTGAACAGCAGCGAAGCCTTGGCCCTTTGAAAGGCTCACATGTACACTTTACATCCGATTCGAGCCTTGGCCAACCTCACTCCGGCATAGCGGCTTCCCTTCTACTGACCCGTCATCTTGTCACGTTGTCATGTGCGCACAGCCTGCCGACATCCGTCTTCTCGATTCTCTTGATTGCAGCTAACTGGCAAAAGTTGCGTCTGCGTCATTCAGCCATCTGCCCGCGTCAATCCTCATTGTGTCTGGCAAAAATACCTCCCCTTTCCGTATCCCCCGCAAAGTCACCAAAACTTGAACTCGCCTTTTCGCGCCACCTCCGCTGCGATATGGTCGCCAAAGGTCAGTCCATGTTTACTTAGTTGTCCATTGTCATTGTGTTGTCCGACCGTATCTAGGCTTGCAAGCATTTTTAAAGCTGGCCCATATAGGCTGAAGAAAAAACCTTGGGATGAAACATCTTCAGAACTCCAGGATGGTCTGCCACCTACAGAAAGTCCGAGGTTTTCTTGCATACTCGTCTCCAATCCTGCTGAGGTTAGGTATGCCTCAAACCACATTTTGGGGTTAGAGTCGTCCTGGCTTTTAGGAAAACTCCATCGTCGACGCTTGTCCCGTTCATCACCGGGCGATAGCTTCTGCGTCATTACCACAGACAGATTGCTATCCTTTGTATGAGCATGTGAATATGTTGCCACATGGCGTATCGCGACTCCCTCGATTACAAGTCCCAGTTTCTCATTTGCAGTGAGCTCGAGTGTTATAATCCCATTCGGAGCCGGACTAGAAGGAAAGGTCAGTAGCTCGCCGTGGCATACAAAGCATCCATTCATGTCAACCTACAGACATCGAAGAGAGTTCACAATGATCTGGCCAAAAACTTGATGGATTTCTGACGAATCCAAGTTCTTGGAACTATCTCCACACACCTTCATATCCCATGGATGTTGAGGGCAGTGGACCAGGACATAATCTAGCTCAACGGTTGGTCCTCGACACGTATAATGGAATGTATCCGCGTTGATTTCTACAAAGAACGTATCCCCTTGGAAGGTGCACGTAATCTGAAACATGACCTGAATAATTGGGTCTGTCCACATCGGTATTGGTGTTGATGTTCCGACTATTGCGTCAGCATCCGGTCCAATTGTAGATAGCACTGGCGAAAATCGCAGGTTGCCAGATGGCGTCGCCTGCTCTAAATCATCAAGACACTGTTCCGTTTTCCAGCATGGACCGCTTTCAACCCAAATTTTAGCTGGGCCAAAATTTACTCCATAAAATCGACCAAACTTGAGGCGAATTGTGCCACGGCCAGGGGCAAACTGCATCATGGATGCCAAGGATTTGATGCGCTCTTCCAAAAGTCTTGCTGCTTCTCCTTCCACAGGTGGACGGCTGCTTGTGCTCATGTTCTTCGCAATGCCATATCCTCTAGGTGGAACAGCACAATGAGTCCGAGACCTTGGCAAAGTCTGATTGTAATCATTAGTAACATAGCTAACGAGGAAACAAGGCTTGTGCTTGACCGAGTATGTGTTACCTGTGATGATGGTGCCATGCTCACAAAAGACATTGGTGGCAGTTTCATGAGTTCGGAGGGCTGGCAGTCATCCAAGAGGCTTGGCTGGTTTATGCTGGGCGAGTTTCCTTGGGGGCAGCTAACAGCCTCGTCAAAGCAAATGAGGTCCTCTGACCTTGAAAAATCATTAGAGATACCCTGGGAGGATAATCGAGGCGAAGGACGATTAGCTACATTGGTGTCTAGAAGCGACTCATAAGATGAAGCTTCTTCTGTAGGTTGTGTGCCCATGCATAAAGACGCAGAATCGCCTTCACATGCTGTAGAAGGATCGGAACCTGGGCCAAGCTGTTCTGTTTGTTCATGTTTAAGGATGAGCCTTTCTGCTTCTCTGAAGAGATTTGAGATGGCGCTAGCTTCTTTGCATTTGTACCTATAGCCAGTGAATGCGCTAAACGGCTTGGTAGCATTTAGACGAATGCCTTGCTTGTAGGAATAAGTTGTCCGATCTGCTACCCAGGCATTTTTATTTTTTTCAGCAATCCTAATAGTCACAGCCGATTTTAGCAAACGGCGTTCAATTTGAATGTCCTGGCCGGAGGCGTATGTGGTTGGCAGAAGACCGACATGAGACAGACACCTGTAGACAAACTTTGCTTTGCCTTCCCTCTCGTTGTGGATAAGATGATGTAGGTGGCCGGATATTGCTGTCTAAAAAGAAAGAAATCAGTTGTATAGCCTCACCTCTGACTTCTCATATCAAGTACTCACTGCGCACTCCAAGAGATTGTTCAGAATGTTGACTGCATTCGTGATAGCATGTTCACCTGTGCTTGTGCCGATGTAAAGCATCGTCCCTCCTGCGTTGTGAGATATATAGCAGCCAAGCAGCTGCTCAAGACTTTCCAAGGAGTCAGGAAAGCCCAACTGACGCCATCCATCGTGGAATTTAAAGAATGTGTTAATCGTATACGCCTTCTCCTTCACCAACCCAGTCCATGTCCGCTTGTACAATAATGATTGCATCTCGAATGGGTATCTGTAATTATCAAAATCTTTCTCATAGCCTTCTTTCGATGCTGAAATTGCCGCCCAAGTAGTGATTTCTGAAGGAGGTACGATGTCAACTAGGAGCCCGCTGGCAGGGTCACCCGAGGCGCCGTCGGCGACGCGGTATTCGGCTACGAGTTTCGACAAATAACCTTCAATCACGTCGGTAACTTCAGCTTTCCATTGAGTAGGTGTCAGAACCTTGAACCATGGGACTTCAGGTTCATAGAGGATTTCCAAAATACGCTCGTTCTGCTCTCGGTCAGCTTTCGCTTGAGAAGATGTATCATCAAAGTCCAATAACGGCAACTTGCCTGCGCGTTCCAATCTTCGACCCAGTTCATGATCCGTTTGACGCCACTCCGCTTCAAAGGGGGATTTGAGGCAATATAAAATTCGACCAAAGCTAAATAATCCATGGTATCACCTTGCCACGTTTGGCTGGTAGTGCAAGGGGGGTTCTGTTTCGGCTATCATTGTGTGTCAACAAAACTGGACGCAACAGAGTGAAACCGTACGACAGAGTGATGAGCTTGAATGAAAAGATCACGACAGTGGCTCTATCTAACCCGCAAGATATAAAACTGCTGGCCTTACCAACTAAAATGGGTTGCTCTGGGACCTTGGATGTAGGTTGCAACAACAGCTGACAGTCATGGCGAGTATATCATCAGAACCAGATTCGATGTATTTATTCGGGAGTATTTTGCCTAACGAATCAACGGCCAAGTCTCACTTACCCATACTTTAAGTTAGCAGATGGACCAGAGGCAACAAACAATGTTCGCGGTTCAGCTGAGTACCTTGTTGCCTATAGGGTACCTAGGTAGGTACGTAGTACAGAGGACGGGGGAAGCCAGCGAAAAGCTTGCAAAGAAGAGAGAAACAGTACAACAAGAAGAGACGGAAACATGAGCTGCGGACTCTATTGCGTCCCTTGTGGCATATATCCATAGAGTCAGCATGGGCATCCTTCTAATGCAGCTTGGGAACTCACCTGTTGGGCGGAAAACGAAGACGGCACGTCGCAGTCTTGTTCTCGTCGCTGCAGCTGCATGAACATGGAAGAAGAAAAGAAAGACAGGCGAGGGAAACAGAATCGTGTTTACCTAGTATATCAAATAGAGACAGACGCTGCTACCTGCCCGTCACCTGCCCGTCACCTGCCCGTCACCTGCCCGTCACCTGCCCGCCAGCTGCTCCTGCCTGATACACAGACCAACTCGCACCACGTCGAATTCGGAAACAGATCACGGTAAGTGCTACCGAAAAAAAGCCCACGCACTTACTTGGTGAGCAATTGACTGATGATAAGACAGGGGGTATCTGGCGTATTTTCCAACGAAAGTTCAGAAAGGAATTAAAGAAAAAGGACATTACATGCCATCCCATGTCTGTTGAATCATCGACGCTGCCGCCCGCTATTCCTACTGTATGCACTCCTCTCTCCTTTCACAAAAGCACGTGTCCTGAAAAATAGTGTAGGTGGTACAAAAAGCCAAGACTCGCATGAGTCAAATCCATAAGTATGATGCCAAATAGTTCTTGCATGCATCCGGTCGATAAAATGTGTCAAGAAGTGTCAAGAACAATAGATCCAAAGGCAAGAAAAACAGTGATCAAATACGCCGCCAAGCGCCACATTATAATTTCCCCCCTCTTTATAGATTTATCGGGGACAGAGGCCGCGGGCGGCATCATATCTTATTTCGTAATGGTCAGCTTTTTGTTGACGTGTGTTAATCCATGCTGGTGGTGACATATATGCGAGCATAGGTGTAAAAAGCGAGGCATGGTACGCGGTGCGATTGGCCCTGGAGAGAGAGCGCTTCTCTCCTTTGAAGACCCAAGCTGACGATCTAAAGCGAATACTGCAACTCGAAGAGAGAAGGCGTGGTATTGTTTTAGATGCTAGAAATGCATGCGATGCTCCCGAAGCCGTAGTAGAATCCTCATGTCGGAATGCATGCTCCCGAAGCCGTAGTAGAATCTTATGTCGGAATGCATGCTCCTGAAGCCGTAGTAGAATCTTCATGTCGGAATGTTAAAAGCAGTACTGTAGCCAATTTCGTTTGTTGATGGGGTATCAGCAACGACCCGTCGAGTAGTTGTTGTCGAGAAAAAAGTCATTGTTCCTTTATTGTGCGCCCTTTACGTTCTCCTTGACGTTCAAGGCCCATTTCAGCTTATGCAGGGCTTCTCTCGCCTCTTCTAGTTGCTTTTCTTGTTCCACTTCTCTCTTCTTCGCGTTGGTTTTGATGTCTTTCAAGTCCTCTTCCTGAGTCCTCTTATACTCCTCAAATAGCCGAGCAATCTTTTCCTTTTCCCGCCGTAGTTCCTTGATATTGTTGTCTTGTTGTTCGCACAAGTCTCGCAATGTGGTGATCTTGTCGTCGTCAGACTTCCGTTCGTCGACAATGGTTGTGATTTCTCCCTTGATCTTGGTCATTGCACGCTTGACTTCCTCGCCTTGATCTCGCCAGTGAGAGGAGATTGCGTTATACCGCCCCTCCATCAACTGCGCATAGCTCGTTGCCTCGTCCACGCGGACCTTTGACTCGTTCTTCACCCGGTCCAGTTCGTCTTTCCAGCTTCTCTCGCTCGTCGTTGCGGCTTGTGTTTTCCTCTTCTCGAGTTCCACCGCACCCGTCAGCGACTCTACCTGACGTTCTTTCCGAGCCAATAGCGTCTTTGTTACATTTGCTTCTAGCAGTCGACCCTCGTACTCGTTCACCATTCGTTCCATCTTGTCTTCTAGCAATTTGGCAGCCTGCTTGGCCTCCTCTGCTCGTAATCGCTCGATCTGAATGTCTCGCTTCAAGGCGTCATTGTCGCTGACAAGCTTATTAATGACGCGTCCCGTCTTTCCGAGTCCAGCTTTCCCGATTGTTGAGTCCCATTGTCCATTGTCTACCTCTTCGGACAACGTCGATGGATCGTGTGGGAGGGACGGCTCAACGGCCCGTACACCATTGCCATGCCATCTTGAAATCGCCGTGTCAGCCCCGCCGTCCTGCCTTGACCTGGTCGTCAAAGGCGTCTTGTCTTGTTGAGCGTCTACGCCCGGCATGGTTGCGGCGGTGCCGGCGGTGGAATTGACGCTGCTGGAAAGGGCACTGCGTTTGCTGTCGGGACTGGACTCGGAGCCGTCGAGGCTGGGAACGCTGCGAATTGTGGCTGATCTCGCAAGAGCGTGTTTTGCAGCGTTGCTTGCCGATCGTGGCGTCGTCATACTGTTTATAGTGCCGGTCGACGCTGGCGCAAGAGTCTTTGCCGAGGAAGCATCCAGCTGTGCTTCGTCATGTGCAGATTTCGAAGCTGCGAAATGGCACGTACGAATCAGCAATTGCGAAGGTCGTTTCGTTTTGCCCTTTGACACGCATGGAGTTTTTTGAATCTTTTTCTTTTTCTTTTTCTTTTTTTCTTTTTTTCTTTTTTTTGTTTGAAAAAAAAAAAGGAAAACGGGAATAGGAGAAAAAAAAAAAAGGAAAAGCGAAAGGGAAAAACGCAGAGGAAGTGAGGGCAAGGCAAAAGCAAAAGCAAAGCGTGCTGGTGCTCGAAGCCGGGTCGACGTCCGTCCCCTTTGCGAGGAGGCAGAACTGAGGCTGACTGATGCGAGGGTGACAAGCCGAGACAAGACTTTAGACTCTACATGTGTAAGAAGTACGTAGTGAAGTGACACTCTAAAGAAGGCCCGGCCCCGGAGGCGTGAATGCAACTTCAGGTTCGGGCTCTGCGCTCCATAGGGCGAATGTACAAAGAGAATAGGGGGATTCATCGTACCGGTCCCAGAGTCTCGATGGATAGCGAATTCTCGTTTATGGAGGCGCTTCCTGAGCATTGCGCAAAGCCAAGAAAGCAGTCGAGCGCACCAGTCGCCGTGTCTCGTGGGTTGCGTCTCGCGTCTCGTTGCAAGACGCCGGCTCGAGACTCGAGTGATTGACCGGTCCGTGGGCCAGTGGACGCGAGTGGAGTGTCTTGTCTGGCTGTCACAGCACTGACATCGTATAATCTACGCTTGGAGTCGCGGACGGGCAGGCCAGCGGAATGGCAATGACAGGAAGAAGTCGATTCTGGAGGAGCGTGTTGTGTGCACATGTGTGGTCAAGCCGCCGTCAAAGACCAAAGGAACCAAAGGGACCAAAGGGGCCCCGGACTCTGGACATCTGGATTCTGGACCCTCTCATTTCAAACAATGACGCTACCTTACGCAGCCGCATCACCGTACGAGGGGGGGTCACTCTGTGCATGCAGCATCTGGCCGCAGAAATCCGGTATCCCTCGCTCCATTGCGTCGACGCTCGACTCTGGAGTGACTGTATTGTTTGGGCCGAGGACGCAAGACAGAGACGGAAGCCCGTGGAAACAACATTAAAATCGTCTGTGAGCTACTTGTTGCATGCTACTAGCTCTTGCAGGTACCCAAGGTACTCGAGTACCTGCGGCTGGCCCTCCGTTCCGTCCGAGCTCTTTGTCTCGACCTCTTTCTCACTACGTACTCCGTACTGTTATTGTTATTACCAGGGGCGCCGCACGCACATAATGCAAGACACCTTGTCCTGATCCCGGGATCCCGGGCTCCTGGGCGGGTCCGGGACAACAGCTTGCCACCGCTAGAGCTAGCTTGCCGTGGCCATGCATTGTGGGTGGCGCAAACCCAATTCCAGTTCCTGTCCCTCGATCAATGCTCAAACCGCATCCATTCCAATCATTGATGAGTGCCTGGTGCCCTGTACGTACGTCCTGGGCAGGGCAGGGCAGGGCAACCAGCTCGGTCTGTGTGTGTCAACTCAAGTGAGCGTAGGCGAGAGCGTGAGCGCCCGTGGTCCGTGTCGGTGTCAGGGTGAGTCTCTGTGCGTCGCTTCCACCAGTAGCCTAGCGGCCTTCACGTGTGGTGTCATGTAGTTACTTGTATGCGACGAGGCTGACACGCACAAAGCCGCAGACATCGGCAAACATACCTGGGCAGTCATGTCCCAAGTCGGCCGGGCCATCAGACCCATTTCTCTTGATTATCACGAGCCCCATCAATAAATATACGAGCCGCTTCTTGAGTCTCAACCGCGCCTCTGATGTTCTCTCCCTGCTTCCTTCCCATGTCCTCTGTCGACTCTTTGTGCATCTAATTGCCTTTACCAACCAGCCTCCGGGGACAGAACCTGTCAAGTGTCAAACTCATTATTGATGGGTTAACATCCAGAATCTCAAGGTGCTTGTCTCCCTCCCCAAGTGAACGCCTGTGAAATGCCTCATTTGATACCACAAAAAGATTTGCAACGTCGTCTGTGCGAGCTTCTTTCCCAAGAACAATTCCAGGCTCTCGAGGGGCCGACCAGGATTCCCATTGCGTACGACCAAAAATCACAAAGGCAAACGTCTTTCGAACATCTTCTCAAGTCGCAATCGCTGTTCCTGAAAATTCCAAGCCAGCACCAGCACCGTCTCTGGTCGTCTTGGCTTCGGCCGCCTCCACGAATCCAGGGCGATACTTGGACAGGTACTTGCCCGCGATTGGCCTGGCATCCTCAACTATATCGAAAGTCGTTAGCAAGTAAGGAGAGAAGAAAGATGGGCCAAAAAAAAAAAAAAAAAACCAACGTACACTCTGTCCAGATGTCTTGAACAGTATCGAGAGCCATTTCTTTCACAGGTGGCCGCATCATGGCCAAATACAGCAAACTCGTCAAAGCTAATTGCGTAACGCTAGGGTCCCGGCACATGTCTTTGACTCTCGACAGCATGGCGCGATTCAACTCTGGAATTTCGCTCAGAAACCTCGTCAAAACTTTATCTTGCGGATGTAGATAGGGAAGAAATCCGTTTATCAGGCGCAATGTATTTTTGTCGTAGTTCTTGGGATAATCGCCCCCCAGTCGAGATTGCATTTTGTCATTGTACCATTCCTCGCAGAGCCATGACACGGCGACATCAATATGTTTTCGGAAATCCTCCATAACGTAGTTGTATATAACTTCGCGAATAGTGTTGCTCAGAGTCGGCTGCCGCGACGATTCCTCTCCTTCACCCTTGACCGAGACTTCATCTAATCCAGTGGTGGACCGTGTGGCAAGTCGAGTCAGTATCGTCATCCAAGCGTCCTTGCTCCCTGAGCTTGCTGCCAGGCGGATAAACCCAGCCTTGTTCTTCTTTGCCGCGGGCTCGTCCAATGACTTCATCAGTTCGACCACCTTTGCTACTGTTCCACTTCCGGCGCTAAGCGCCATCTCTGGTGTAAGTTGAGGAGGCTGAGGCAAGCTGAAAGATGTGAGTGCCAGTGTACTGTCCAGAGCTGTCAGCTCAGTGGGAAGGGACGGTGATGCTCCGTCTAGCTTGTTCAGAATTTGCTCTGTATCTTCTGCCTGATAGAAATCGGGTTCATAGTCGTCGTCGTCGTCGTCGTCAACACCAAGAGGTGCAGTATTGGGGTTCAGTTCCGGAGCAGGTGCATTAGCAAGGGTAGTGAGCCGTCCGCGCACTCCGTCAACAGCCTTTAACAGTAATTGAGGGTCTAGACGTGACAGTGCTGTGACCGCGACTTTCGCTACCAAGGCCGCTGGGACTTGTGACAAGTCGAATGACTTCAGACCGTCATGGCCGACAAGAGTAAAGACATCAGCCAAGCTGTGTGGCCCAGAGCCGAGGGACGGAATTCGTGGTACATAAGACTCGGTTACTTGCTGGCGTTTGGCGTCCAAGCCATCGTGCTGTTGCGCTTCCAGTGGCCGGTTCCTACCGGAATCGTCCAGAACCTCCATTACCATGTGCATCGTACGTTCAACATGCTGGTGTATTCTTGGTACAATAGGGTTGTGGGGATCTCGCTTAGTGAGATGGAGCAGCAGTAATCTGGCGGTCTTCTCCATGGACTTGATCATGACTTTACTTCTCGGCGTCAAGGGCGAGTTGGCCAATTGAAGAGGGTTGAAGCCAAGTAATGCGTTGATAATTCGGCTTGACGTCGTGGGTCTGGTCCGTACGAGAATTGACAGGCTGTTTAGCGTCGCATCAATAACAAGAGCATCGCTGTACTCGAGTTAGCCTCATATGTAGGATATAGGTTTCCATCGTACTGACGTGCTCTCCTGTAAAACGCCGAGTATGCGATCTAGAAGACCTGACGCTTCAGCCTCGAGGTTTCTAGGATCGAGTGACTGATGACTGGGAGGAACCTTGTCCAGTGAGACGTCAAGAGTGCCAGCGTGCTAAAGTCCATATCAGTTGTGTGTCGATGGGCTCAAAAAAACGTAAGAGACAATACGCACTCGAAACTCTGCCCCCGTTGAGACAGTCTGCGCAAGAACCACCCTCTGGGCGAACTTAATGCAGCTAATCCTTACTGTTGGGACAGCATCCTCCCACACTCGCAATATTTTCTGCTTGATGCTCAACATCTTATCCCACGTAACCGTGTCGTATCCGTTATTTATACTGCAAGGTGTCATCGATTAGTCCATACTCTCAAGGCTATTCCGCGTCGACATCTCGACATCGAGGGGCTCGTCTGACTGACATCCACCGCAAAGCGAGCGGATAAATGCTCGCCGCCGCCAGAATAACACTCCGCAGCACTTGCGGGTCTTCTCTCTCATTCTGTAAAAGAGACTCTACCGTTGCCAGAACATAGAGCTGCATCGTTTCCTTCTCTCCGTTGGGGAGTGCAGGCGTTGAAAAGGCCTCGGCCAGGAATTCCGCTCCCCATCGTCGCAATTCGATATGCGCATTGGGTCCAATGATTGGAAGAAGGCCTCTGACCACATTAGGGTAGTACTTGACATCCCCCAGAACCAGCTTTCTCGCGTCATTGAGCTGGCGGATCTGCTCGGGCACGGACAGGTTGGAGCTCATTATTGCAATGTCTTTCGGCCGCAGCCTCGCGCCGTCGTTCGGTGTTTCTGCGCAGAGGTGGGATTAGTCCTCAAGCCCGGCTCTGGTGAAGGTGCCCGTTTGTGAGATGTCGTGCGACGAAACGGCGCTACGTGGGCGTGGGCTCGATTGTGCTCTCGGACGCCGTGAGGCGACTTCCATACCCTATGCGCACTGTATTCTAGTCGTTGACTGTTGTACCGCGAGTGAAGTTGGCTCTCAAGCAAAAGTCGTGCCACTACGCTGCCGCGATGTCGCCTGGAATATAGTTAAGTGCCTGGGGGTTGGAGATGCAGTCAAGGTTTTGGCAACAACCAGACGTGAGACGCGGATTGACCCACCCCTGTCAAGGAGCCCCAGCTTCAATCTTCTCTTGTCTGATGCCGTCGCGCCTGACCTCAGTTCAAGCTCCCCTGTACGTCAGGGTGCATTTAGCCGACAATGAACCGGCACGGCACTCTCAACCTCCAGATGTCGGATCATGGTCACTCGCAACTCGGGACATTTTGCGAAGCCAAGTACATTGTCGATTGTGTCTACAATCTATTCCGCTCCACCGAGGGCCCCCTGAAGCGCCTTGAATCCTCGCCGGCCTTCTGAAGATTCACTCCAAACTATCATGGCTGGGTGAGCAATCTCTCCGGATAAATCGTCCATGCCCCGTTACAAACTGTGTTCTGACCCAGCATCTGATGCAGCGGACACTCAACATACTACGATCGGCGGTATCGACAGGGCCCGGCGCTTATCCGCGCGCGCCGTCCTTACTTGTTCAAGAACGCATTCACTGGCCTGGGCCTCCTCGCCGTCGTAGGAGGTATATGTAAGGAATTGTTTGGCCCGCCCGTTGCGTCGTCCAGCATCAGGCATCTGACCGGTCAAAATAGATTGGTACACACTAAAGGCTGTCGGACAAGACGATTTCGACGATGTTAAAGTTCCTGATGCGCCGCAAAAGCAGGTGGCCGCAAGATGAAAATTGTGGCATTTTATACCACAAAATATAAATCACGCGTGCCGCCAACCTCGCGACGAAAATTCGCAATCCGGGTTGATAATTGTCAACGGTTTCATGGCAAGAAAGAGAGCCGGGAAATTGAAATTACTATGTGCGAATGCACAAGTGTAAGACTGTCTTGATGCAGCTACTTTGCTAACCTCCGACGCCTTCAATGACAAGAGGCCACGATTTTGTACAATAGCCGGAGACACTACCATCTTTACGTACCATGTATGGATAAAACAAAAAGCAGTAGTGTAGTTCCATTTGTACAGTTCTAAACTGTCCCCAAGGCGCTGACTTTTGTAATCACAATCATCCATCCGAACAACAAATGCAAGTAGCCGCGCCGCCCATGCAAAACTTTTGCCGACTCGGGTCTGGTTCATGTCAAGTTTTGTCCAAAGAAATAAAAACACCATATGTACCAAACTAAAGTCGTTATAATGTTCTGGGTATCATTTATCCGTCTGAAAGCAGTTCGCAGGCACAAGTCCGATTGAAAAGCAAGGCCGCCCCCCTTCCCCTCTTCCCCAAACTACGTCCAAGGGCTGAGTGCCTATACGGCTGCAGCTTTTGAGCTCCTTCCCATGTTTGGTATGCTTGCAACTCGCTTCATCTGGTGTGCCGCTGGGCTAAGTACGGACCGTGATAGCTCCGGTGATTCGGACATATGATGCAGGACTGCAGGTGACTTGCGGATTGGCGCCTGGCTATCAGGCATAGTTTTCATCTCTGCAGACGCATTTGGCGCCTGTATTGCAAAATGATTTGGCCGACTAACTGAGGCGACTGTTTGCCGGCCATCACTATGTATTCCCAGTTTCTGGTGCGCTTTGTGAGATGAGTGATTAGGGTTCGCCCAAGGCGTGTCCTTGATGAATTGCTCGCCTGCCGGACCAAGACGACTAAACGTAGGGTTCGGATAATCGTCTCTCAGTTGAGCCACACTTTTTTGCCTGCTCCGTCGGACTTGCTATAGTTGAAAAGATAGTTAGATGTGACTCGAGCAGTTGGCAGGCGGTGGTGGATGTTGAGTGGTGATGTACTTACCTCGATGGCGGCAAAATCAGCGTCCACCTCTGCTACCGAGGCCCCTTTCAGTTCAGGACCGGCAGGGAAACCCTCATATTTGGCAATCCCAGCCAAAGTCGAGACTTCTGTGTTGTACGCAACGGCGTTTCGTACTCGTTGCACGGGATCTTTGGGAAATAGTAGCCCATAATCTGGGAGGCTATGGGCAGTCCTTCTCGCCGTTTGAACCTCGTACCATTGGCGGTTGAGTGATTCCAGTACCGCCTCGCGTTTTTCTCGAACGGCTTGGAAATACTGGCTCCAAACTTGGGCTCGTACCGCCACAGCACGTCGTTCGTGGGCCTCTATTCGAAAGACGAGTTCGTGGTTTATCTCTCGTACTCTCTTGTCGAATCGGTCATCTAGGCATTGCTTCATATTGAGATACTCAGGGTGAGTCGGAACGGGTGCAAGTAATGACTGCTCTTCCTCCTCGAGTCTTTGTAGACGGTCTTTGTATAGTCTAGGACCAGGTCAGTTAGTTATCGTGAGCGCTCAGTGCACAGGAGAGGACAAACCTGTCTCTAAATAAGCAGAACATTTCCTCGATATGAGACCAATCCTTGAAAGCGGCATTCTTTTTCTCGGCTACAACATGATTAATAACGAGATGGCCAAATTTGGAGTGGACAGCAAAGCTCAATTGGTACCTACCCTCTTCGATGCTTTTGGCCGCCAAATCAGCCTCGTCTGCATCGACCTCGACGTCTTGATTCCTTTGTTCCGCATCTTCATCTTCCGCAATGTCAATTTGTTCTCCGTTGGTATCGGGACCTGGCGTATCACTGGGAGAAATATCACCCGAGCCGCCCTTGCTCTTCGAGCCGATTCGCGTAATTTTTTTGGAGACTCGAGTCCCCTTCTCCGGGCGCTCACCGTCGGTGGGTGCATCTTGATTTTCCGCAGAAACATCGTCTTCTTCGCCGAGAGATAGGTCCCCACTGGGAAAAATGGCCGGCGTTGTATCGTCGTCGTCAATGGAGGCATCCCCATCCGCACCAGTCTCGGCGGCTCCGAGTGAAGTCAGTCGCTTTCTTAGCGGCTGATCTGACTCGGACTGGTCTCCCATAGGCGAACGCTTTCTTTTCCGCTCTTGCAAGTCTCGTTTGCCCTCGCCGTCGGCACTAGTGTTTTTGCTGGCGAAGGGCTTCGTAGGAGAATCGTCGCCAGAGGCCACTGACGCATCGTCGGCCGACAGCGACTCGTCGTCGCGGTTATTATCATTATCGTCAATCAACCTGGAGGCGCTTCGTAGCTTGCTAGGCGTGTGTTCGAAGGTCTGGCCTTGGTTGTACTGGTCAACTACCACGTCTCGTCGTCGTCGGTTTCGCGGTGTGTCGTAGAGCCTCTCTGTTTCGGCCTCGGTATCATTGGCCTCTGAATGATCGACAGAATGGGCGTCGGACAGAGCGCTTTCGGAGTCAGATGCGCCGTTCTTGGTGTCGGCCTCAGGCTGGTCATCCCCGCTGGCATTGGAGTCGTCGGCGTCATTGCTGCGGGCGCCCATATGCATGTGCCCAATATCCTCGTCATTAGCCTCGCCGTATTCAACTTCAGTCAGAGGACTAGAAACATTGCTGTCCTCAACATCAGGTTCGCCCGGCCCCGGAGGCGTCAGGGTGCCGCGCACAGAGGTGGTGGCCACCATGACTTCTCGGGCCCGTTCGGTGGACGTTCGATCGCGTTCAGAGTGTGCTTCCGACGGATTTTGAGAGGAGCGGGACCAAAACTACAGTCCTGCCCGGACGAAACGACGGAGTGTGCGACGACGCGAGCAGAATCTAGGTCCTACTACACGAGCCCAAGGTCCGACAGGTAAAAGAGGACCGGTGTGTGATGCGGCAGAGTCTGCAGTCGGCAACGTGGTCGAGCCCGCCTCGCAATGGAATTGGCAAATGGCAAAGACGGCGCAAACAAGATGTAGAAGAACCATTCACAGAGCAATCGTAGTATTTGGGGGGGGGGGGGAAGGCATGGATCGAGAGAGGCGGGCGGCTTTGGCGCAGAATCGGCGTCTGTGACAGTTCCGGCTCTGGGTAAAGAAACTGCGACCTGTGAGTACTCGGGACGGGGGGACGGAATAGAGCAGTTGGTGTGCGGCGTCTAGTGCGTACAGGGGGAGCCTGGGGCTACAGCGGCGGGCGACGGCACCTGGGTGGCAAGCAAGCAGGCTGTTGGCGGGCTGCCATCTCACACCTGCCCCATTTGATTTGATTGCTGCACATTGTCAATGGATGGCATTTATGAGTACAGCGCATAGTTGCATACTCCGTACGGTAGCACCCAACAGCGGGCAGGCAAATGGTGGGGCCTTCCGGCGGTGAGTTGCGGCACAATGAGGGTCATGAGGGCCTCGAGCGGCCAGCCGCGAGCCTGAAGCCAATGACGCATTCTTCCGGCCGCAAGGCTCTGGCTGGTGGCTCAGGCTATAGCCCCACCTGACCTCCTTTGGCCGCAAGTGCATTTGCTCTTCCGACTTGGGGGTGTCCCACGTCCCGAATTTTGGGGCATATTTATCGATATTTTTTTCTCGCAACAGACAAGGTCGCAACCGAAAGCCTGCGGACCGACCCATAGCAAATAAAAAAACCCAGTCGACACATTGGCGGCACAGTCAATAAGCCCGAAATATGAGGAAAAAGTATGCCGAAGCTGCAATTGATCATCTTCTTGTCTTTCTTGCTGTTCCTTTGCCAATGATTATCATCACTAACAAATCTCAGAAGTTCAGTGCTGCAGGCTTCGTCCAAAGCAATTGACCCCACCCTCGACGCCTTGTTTGCCAGCAGTGTACGTACAAACACGTTTTGACGCATTTTCCTTCCTTGTCTAGGACAGTTTCGTTGAGACTGACGCCTCATAGTCGGGACCTGTCCAAGCTCCCTCGACGTCTCGGTACTCTGCGTTGCTGGAGCCGAAGGCTCGCGAAGCCCCCGAGTCAGCAGCCGAAACTGAAAACAGCGAAGACGATGACGCGGCGGAGGATGACGAGGAGTCGTCAGAAACTGGCGAAGAATTAGACTATGACGACGACGAGGATGTCGAAGACCAATCATCAAGTAATGAGGACAGTGGTGGTGAGGAGTGCGAGGACGAAAATGATGAAGACGTGGTAGAAAAAGAGGGGGATATTGCCATGGCCGAAGTTGAAGACCGAGCTTCTGGGGCGGGGGAAGTTGGGAATCGACCCAGACGTGAGCGGAAACGAAAAAGAAAGGATGACGACGACGACCTGGAAGCGAAGTACATGGTCAATTTGACAAAGGGTGACAGAGAGGAACCACCAGACAAGCGACGAAAAGCAGACGAGGAGAACGATGCGGGCGAAGACGACGTGATTCCGGTCCATGAAACCGTGGCACAAGAATCTACAGACTCAGACCTCGAAAAGGCGTCGCGAACAGTCTTTCTTGCCAACGTCTCAACGGAAGCCATTTCCTCCAAAGCTGCCAAGAAGACCCTCATCGCCCACCTCTCGTCTGCCCTGGATCCTCACGATCTGCCCACTCAAAAAATGGAATCCATTCGCTTCCGATCTGTCGCCTTCTCTACGGGCTCCATGCCCAAAAGAGCAGCCTACATCACAAAGTCTCTCATGGGAGCCACGACCAAGTCCACCAACGCCTACGCCGTCTTCTCCACCCCGGCTGCCGCCAGACTCGTCGCCTCCAGGCTCAACGGCACCGAAGTCCTCGGCCGCCACATTCGCGTAGACAACGTTGCACACCCCAGTCCAACAGACCACCGCCGGTGCATATTCGTCGGCAACTTGGGCTTCGTCGATGACGAAACGGTCGTCAGTACCAACGAGGACGGCGAAAAGGTTGAGAAGAAGCGCACCAAGCTTCCGTCCGACGTCGAAGAAGGCCTCTGGAGAACGTTCAGCAAGACGGGCAAGGTTGAAAATGTGCGTGTCGTTCGTGATTCCAAGACCAGGGTCGGCAAGGGATTCGCATACGTCCAATTCTACGTGAGCTCCCTTGATTTTGCCCCCTCTATCCCCTTTTTGCTCCTCACTGAACTAGGCTTTCACAGGACGCAAACGACGTCGAGGCCGCTCTCCTTTCCGACGGCAAGGCATATCCCCCCATGCTCCCCCGCAAACTCCGCGTCACCAGAGCCAAGGACCCTCGCAAGACTGCCCGCACACAGGAACGCGCCCAGGCAAAGGCCGTCGCGGCCCACAGCAAGGCCCGCAACACAAAGTATACGCCGAAAATGACGCCCGAGCAACAAGCTGCCGCCGGACGAGTAAACAGGCTCCTCGGCCGCGCGGGAGCCTTTCTGCACCGCAAGAAATCAGGCAGCTCCGGCGCCAACGGCACGTCGAAACAAAAGGTCGTGTTTGAGGGGAATCGCGCGTCGTCCAAGGATGGAAGACACAAGGATTTGAAACTTGGTAGAAGGGGCAAGGGCAGGCCTAAGAGCCGAGCGGCAAGCAGAGCAGCGCAGTGGTGAAAGAAGTCTCTATAGGAGGTTGTGCCTGATCTTTAACTTTATTTTACTTTTCTCCCACTTCAATCTTGAAAGTCGTCATCTTTCTGGATACGGTTGGCCCTGCCATGCACCCCAGCCCGCTGGCCTGGAGGGCGCAAATGTTTCGTGTTGGTGGAAATACAGCATGAAGAATTCCGCGTCCCGAGCAATCTAAAACATGGATCAAAGAGGTGCAAGAGTAAACAAGTCGAGAGAGTATCGCAACATCAATTTCGCCTACCTACCATGCAAACGCGGCGGAGTGCCAGTGCCTATATATACGGCATGGCGTTCAGTTAATAGATGGAAAAAAGGCCTTTTTTCCCCATTTCCCAGAGGATCCTATATTCATTCGAGCAATTCCCGTCATTACTTTGCTCACACCAATCTTGGCTTGATACCTAGGCCGTGGAAGGGTAAAAATTTCCGTTCAACAAAGGACACACACCAAGTACACTAGGAGATTTGACTGCTCGACAGCCCGAAATCTCAGAAACAAGCCAGGTTTCCAGCTTTGTCAGGAGGCAGAAACATGGTGAATGCATCAGTGCCCTCAGTACTCGAGCTCCTCCTCTGCCTCGACACTATCGGCGCCAACCTCTTCGTAATCCTTCTCTAGGGCTGCCAGGTCCTCACGAGCTTCCGTGAACTCACCCTCCTCCATGCCCTCACCAACATACCAGTGCACGAAGGCACGCTTGCTGTGCATGAGGTCGAACTTGTGGTCAAGCCGAGACCAGGCCTCGGCAATGGCGGTAGTGTTGGAGAGCATGGAGACGGATCGCTCGACGGAGGCAAGCGCGCCGTCCTCGGCCGGGGCGGGGACGGCCATGGGCTTCTGGTAGTTGATTCCGAGCTTGAAGCCAGTTGGACACCACTCCACCAAGTTAAAGGAGGCCTTGGTCTTGACCTGTGCAACGGCGGCGGTACAGTCGCGGGGAACAACATCGCCGCGGTACAGGAGAGCGACAGCCATGTACTTGCCGTTGCGAGGGTCGCAGACAACCATCTGGTTGTTGGGCTCGAAGCCTGTTCCGGCCATGTCAGTACCAAATCTCACGGGTTCAATGGCAGAATTGAAAGGTTTGCTGGTTTGTGGGCTATTGCATACACTGGAAGGTGAGGTCAGCAACCTTGAAGCTCTCATGTTTGCTCTTGGAAGCGGAAACAACGGGGGCGTAGCTGATCAATGGGTAATGGATACGCGGGTAAGGAACCAAGTTGGTCTGGAACTCGTTGAGATCGACATTGAGGGCACCGTCAAAACGCAGGGAGCAAGTAATGGAGCTCACAACCTGCGCGATCAAACGGTTGAGGTGCTCGTGCGAGGGCCGGGTGATATCCAGGTTGCGGCGACAAATATCGTAGACCGCTTCATTATCGACTAGGAAAGTGCAGTCAGAGTTCTCAATGGTGCTGTGGGTGGAGAGGACAGCATTGTATGGCTCAACAACAGAAGTGTTGGTGCGAGGAGAAGGGTAGACGGCGAACTCGAGCTTGGTCTTCTTGCCGTACTCGGTGGCCAGGCGCTCGAGCATAAGAGCGCCGAAGCCAGAGCCGGTGCCGCCTCCAAAGGAGTGGAAGATCAGGAACCCCTGAAGGGAGCTGCAGTTGTCTATCCAAGTGAACTCAAAATTAATATCAAAAGCCATTATTACACCCATGGAAGCGACAGAACCCCACCGCCCACATTGGATGAATAAGGAAGAGTCGGACTTGGGTTGTGTGTACTCACCCGTAACGCGGCGAACACGGTCCATGACAGTGTCAACCATTTCCTTTCCAATGGTGTAGTGACCACGGGCATAGTTGTTGGCCGCATCCTCCGTTCCGCTGATCAACAGTTCGGGGTGGAAGAGCTGGCGGTAGGGCCCGGTTCGGATCTCGTCAATGGGAGAGGGGTCAAGATCCATGAAGATGGACCGAGGAACGTGTTTGCCATTGCTAGTCTCGGTGAAGAAAGCCTCGAAAGCACCTGGGTCGCCCACATCCTTGGCGTTTGGGTCAGGCCGTCCATCGGGACCAAGGGCATGTTCGAGAAGGTAGCTGCATCGACACTTGTTAGAAACACTGCTTCCACCGGCCAGAACAGAGTGTAGATACTAGACAGCATATATCTACTCGGACGGCAACGTACAGCTCCCAAGCAGAGTTACCCAGCTGGACACCGGCCTGGCCCAGGTGAAGGTGAAGAATCTATTGCCAAAGCGATTAGCCGAGGCCTAGTTCCGCAACAGGCGGCGAAAGCAGGGAGAGCGAGGTCAGGGGACATTGAAGCGTGGTGGTATGGAAGGACGAGGCCCCTTGAGTGACGGACGCAGCAAGGGGGAGCACAGTGGCCGCTCACGACAGTGTCACAATGCTTACCTCGCCCTTCATTTTTCGTATACACACAGTCGGAGAACCGGTCGGTGGCAAAGCTGCCTCGAGAAGCTCAGAGGCAAGTCGGACGAACTACGCGCACAGCGCTGTGGTCGGAGGAAGGGCGCCACTAAGAGCAGGCAACAGGAGGTGGTGAGTCGTGAGTCGTGACGATGATTTGCCAGTGGCGGCACCAGGCTCGGCTTGGGACGACATGCGCGGCACCACAGGGGCAGCCGGTGCTAGTCTCCAGACCGGCGACATGGAGACGGGGGCGGAACGGTCGAAAACCTGCAGACAAAGGCACCCGGTACCTGCAGCCAGCCATGAACCTCGGCGGTGTGCAAGGTATCGACCGCTCACCGCCAATTGGCAGCCGTAAGGAGGCAGGGGCTGTGGCCGTGGCTGGCGCCAGTAAGTAAATTATAGCACTCACGTTTGGCGGCCAACAGTCTGCTCCTCGGCCCCTGGGAGAGGGGGTCGGTCCTGGTACTTACAGTGGGCTGTAAGTACCTACTTACCTAGCCAACAACAGACCTAGGCTGCCCACGTGTCTACCAGTTGTACAGCCGGGCTCAGCCGTTCCTGTTCCGTAATTATGTAGAATTTTGCCGGCCCCGACGGAGGTCCAACTTCCATGCTGTTTGCTCCATCATCGTTCCCTTCGCCCGCGATGGTGTAGTTTCAACTTTCGACCGAGAGCGTGGCGTCTGCACTTCCGTTGCCTCTTCGGCTTCCAGTTCATGTGCTCCCGGGTTACGCCTACAGCGTCACCGGCTCGTCAGCCAGAAAACACGACAATATCAAGTCAAATATGCCCGCCAATTCGCTGTTCCCGCTGCCCATCCATAGCGCCAGAAGGTCGAGCTGGAGAAAGGTGTTCACCACTCTGCACAGGCATTGCTACTGAGTTTCCTCCTTGGCGTATATCGTGTTCACAGTCATTCCATGAGTTTGCGTCTACGACGCCGTCAAGCTGCAACCCTAAACCAACCCTACACCAAATAAACATCTTGTCAATGGCCACAAATGCGAGCACCTCTACTGTTGCCCTGGAGCACGGCCAATTACGGCGCAGACATCCATGTCGTAAGCACGTCTTGAGTCAATGCAAACCTTGGTGTCAATAGTTCGCACCGTGTGACTGCACGGTTTGATTCTGCTTGCGACATCCGAGTACGTAGCTAGATACTTGTCCCATGCCTCCTGTTTGTACGCCGAATGCCATGCTAATCCGTGCCCATAATTCTCAGGTATGCGCCAAACGCCCATCAATGTATCGTAGAAAAAAGAGGAGGAAACGAGGTGTATCTCCAACGAGGGCACGTTTCAATTCATCACACGACGATGCTGCTCTCAGTGCCTCTGCGCCAAGGGCCCAGGCGGCAAGGTCTCCTGCATCCGCAGTTGCTCCGTCCGCTGCTCAATCACCGCCTTCTGTCCGTTGAGCGCTCTCGTTTGCCCGTCCCGCTGTCTGCCACCTTCAGCATCGCGGCCTACGGACATCCGCCTTGTGCGGCCCGGGTCGTATGCAGGTGGTGGTTCGTGTGGTTCGTACGCAACCTGCGTACTGGACATGGTCGTCGATGTGCTCAAGTCTCCGGCATATGGGCCAGCGGCAGGCGATGGCCCGCGACGGTGCATAGTTTTCAAGTCTCGCATCAGTCGTTCCTTGGTCAAGCCTTCTCGAGCACGACGCCTCCTGGAAAGGAGGTAACAGGTCAGGCAAAGACAGAGCAATACGAATGCGCAGGCGGCCACGGCGATGCCAATACGGGCACCCATGGACAAAGTTTTGGGCTCGCCATATTTATCTGAATCGATACCCAGCACCATTTTGTCCTCGGCGGAAAACAGTACTTGAAGGGTGCTGACTGCCAACATGGCACTGTACAAGGTTGTTGTGGATTGGACAAGGACATCGTATGTGCCCGCTGTAGTGTTGTAGGTGATGGGCACGGCTAGGCCTGTCGCCACAGAGCGTCTGCAGTCTGATCCGTGAAGGGCATACCCACTGAGCGAGGTCAGTGTGAAGCTCAACAGGCGCATTTCATTTGGAGCAGACTTACTAGGAGCAACACACAGCTGTGGTTCTATCTGTACTCGACTGGAGCGACGCCGTCGTCCACCCACCTGGACATGTCCCAGGACTGAACACACCCGTGCGGCCATACGAGAACATGCCGTTGGGATAACATGACAAGGTGCCAGCTCCGGGCATGGGCTCAAGGTCTAGAAATGCGACGGCACCTGGTGAGGCAGTCTCCTCTGCGTGACTGACAACATATGTCCAGGTACAGGTCTGAGGGCTTCCCCAAGGCGTGGTCAACGGGGGAAGGCTTGCGGTTGTAGAGGCAGAAGCTGTACGCGCAGCAGATGGAAACCTGGACGCTGGCGACGTAGGAGACGGAGACGGTTGGGTCGGAGTAGACCCGAGTGCCGGTTGAGGAGACGCCATTCCGTGGTGGTCAACAGTGAACACCAACAGCGTCGCCGTCCTGGTGACTATGTGAGACAGACACGCTTGCAGTCAGCCCAGGCGTAGCTCTTTGTTCACCAAGAGGGTTTTTTCGAAGCGACAATGTGGTGAGTTGTCAATGACTGCGAATGGGTTTTCGCATGCGCGAGGACACATGGCCCGTCAAGACCTCGTGCGAAGTTGGCTGCAAGCTGGGCTGCGGGAATTCAGCAGCTCGGTCGACGACGGTATACACGTTGCTGCCTCTATTCGAAAGAGTCTGTGCCCAGACTGATGACGAGGCCAGGCACAAAGGGCGATTGCTTTAGCCAACCACAGCTCTCGTCAGGTTGGTTGGACCAGCGAGGTTCATTTGGGTCTCGCGAGCCGATGTAGATAGATGTCGATGAACAGGCGCCTCGTTCACGGGCACAAACACAAATAGATGGCCAACCAAGCGATGTCCAGGCGGAAGGCCCGACGAGGGAGGACAAAGCTGTATATGAACGAATGCTACGGAGTACTCCATACATATTGCACACATGTACTCACTCGCTTCGCTTGGTGCGCCCATTGCGGGAATTGCTGGGGGGGCGCCGCAGGCTCAAAGTGAACGAAGGTAGTTTGGGGCGCGGGCTGGAGCTCCAAGGCTTGGCAGTATCTCTGGAGGGCGAAATGAAGACGACGCCGAGACTGCCAAGCCCAACTTTCAACGCCGGGCTGCCAAGCACGAGACCGCGCGCGTCTTCCAGGTAACCTGTTCGATGAGGGTACGGAGTAGCTGACTCTCATCAAGTGGCTCGGCAGTCCAGCAGCCCAGTCAGCCCAGTCAGCCTCTCTTTTTTTTTTCCGGGGGGAGGCGGTGTTCCTTCCTTTTCCACTCTCCTTCGTTCACTAGTAAATAAATTTCGTCCCCGCCGTTTCAACTTGCCCCGGCCACGTACCGTGTCTCGACAGCAACGCACACATGAAACAAAAAGATGGCTAGGGCTGTCATGAAAGCCAGCCGCTTCCCGTGTTTAAAGACGGGCCGCGCATCATATCATAAATAATTTGCTTCACGTGTCAATCTTGGCCAGTGCCTCGCATGCCCATGACTGGGAGCCTCCTCACCCTTGGGCCCAGCGTTCGTACCGAGCACTCGTAATCCGCGATTTATGAATAATGACAACGTAATGCACCTCGTGGCACTCCGTACGGAGCCCTTGGCCTGCCAAGCCGCGCACAAGCTTGGTGTTACGCCGCGGTACGGCCTATGTTGACCTGACTACTCGTGCTCACAACCCACTCGTTGGTCGGAGCCGACTGATGGTTGGCGGCATCGGTGCTGCCCGCCGCCGTCGCCCTGCATTCATCAATCGGTCGGTCTGATGGGAGCAAATGGACTCTAGTATGCCAAATGCGGGGACGCCGTCCGGATACCACTAGTCGCCAGCCAGCACCTTGGCGTTGACAACATGACACGAGACCAAGACCACGTCCAAAAGGCCCCTGAGCACGCCTCGTGCCATTTTTCGCCGACGGAGCTGGGACAGAAGCCATCGCACAGAGGAGTTACCCAGTACCAAGCATCGATAATTGTGTTACTAGTACTATTGAAGTCTCAAGGCTTGGCTTGGCCATCCCGTGGTTGGACCAGCACGGGGAAACCAAGGCATCCCGGTGGCATGGGCTCTTGAGTCTTTACGGCGCAGCCCCTGGGTGGCCGTCTTCCAAGTCCTCCTTTCACTTCGTTTTCGCTCGGCTTTACCTGCTGGCTCAAGACAACCATGTTTCGTCCACGGGGTGGAACGGAGTTCCGGCTCGGTAACATGCCGAGCGCTCTACCGAGCACTGGTACCGAGTTCGCAGCATTGGCGACGAGACACATCATACAGGTAGGTGGAGTGTCATGTTTGGCCCAAACCTAAGAACTCCATCGCTCAACAAGATTGTATTGGTGAGTGCCTCATTTGCCAAGACGGACAGAGAGGTCTCGTCACATTCAGCAACGAGATCCTTGGGGTCCGCGGCCGCCGGAGAATGTGCTGACCGTCCGTGCATCAGGATGAAAGAGACATTAAGATGCTCCGACCTGTCAAAATCGGGTAACATGATAAACATCTAGTCACACAACGACGCATAACCGGGGAGGGGAGTTGACAGGTCCTGGGAGACGGATGGCACGTGGTTTTGATTACGTAAGGCGACGCCGAAATTTGACTGGAAAGTGGGTCGCGGCCAACAACTCACCCCACGTGATGTAGGGGCGCGCAGGGCACGGAAACCCTACGATCAAAATTTGGACTGGCAGTGCGTGAATCCGCAAGCGACTCGACAAGCCTTCTAAAACGACTCCATCCCGGCCACCACATTCGCTCATCGATACCTTGCATCGATAGGCGAATTCGAAATCAACACAAGCGCGATCATGGCTGACGAATACGTATGTGCAATTCATCGACGTCCTCCAACACGCCCCGAAACGCCGACGACGTGACGGCCGCGCGGAAGAGCTGCAGTCATCTCGACACCATCAAATGGGCATGAATACTGACAATGATTTGTTTTGCAGAACGCCGAGGAGGCCGCAGAGCTCAAGAAGAGAAGAGCTTTCCGCAAGTTCTCCTACCGAGGAATCGACTTGGACAAGTATGTTACTCCATACGGCCAAAGAAAATCACCAGGCCGACTTTCTCGTTTCACTTGCACCCATTATCTACGCCATTCGAAACGACCCGAATCTCACTCTCCACATCTACGTCCAATGTTTAGCATGACACTAACCGTCTTGTCTCTTTCTCAGCCTCCTGGACCTCAGCTCCGATCAGTTGCGTGATGTTGTGCACGCCCGTGCCCGCCGCAGGATCAACCGTGGCCTGAAGCGTCGCCCCATGGGTTTGATCAAGAAGCTTCGCAAGGCCAAGCAGGAGGCCAAGCCCAACGAGAAGCCTGAACTGGTCAAGACTCATCTCCGCGACATGATTGTCGTCCCCGAGATGATTGGTAGCGTCATCGGTATCTACTCTGGCAAGGAGTTCAACCAGGTGGAGATCAAGCCTGAGATGGTTGGCCACTACCTCGCTGAGTTCTCCATCTCATAGTACGTTTCTCCCCTACCGCCCAAAACGTATATGGGGTCGGTACCATGGCCATGTCAGCCCGCGTGCTAACAACCTCGTGCAGCAAGCCTGTCAAGCACGGCCGACCTGGTATTGGTGCCACCAACTCTTCTCGTTTCATTCCCCTCAAATAAGAAGGTCGTTTTTGGTGGTGGTCTTGGGTGGTTTCTGCATTCACGGACATTTATGGGCGAAAATGGGACTGGTTTTGGTAGAGTGGCGATGCCTCTATCCAAGGTTGTTGTGATGACTACGAGTACCATGATAGTACAACAAGGACGCATCGCCATTTTTTGCACACATGTCTCGCGATGGAAAATTCGAACACCGCGTGTGAAGCTTTAATCCGCTGGCTTGTGCCCTTGTGGCGCTTCTCGCCATTCACGGCCGCTTTGACGAGGCTCATTGCCGCATTTCACTGCACGTCATGAATACAAGGAACAACAAAGCGGGCATGGGAGTCTTAACGGGCCACAGCTTCACTGTAGAACCAAACCAAGCTGTAGCCACCTCATCCCCACGGGTGCATCGGCGTTGCATCGTGTAAACATCGCCTACCACAATCAACCTTGGTTGGGGGTAGAGGGAGACCGAGCAAGGTCAAAGGTTGGAGGACCAGCTGGCCGGTGCTGACGATTTCAAAAACATCGCACTTGAGCACAAAGGACGAGCATCACCTCCCCAGATCTTCCAAGGAACCCCAGTGACCTCGATGAATACACAGCCCTGACGCGGCTACACCGACCGCACGAACTCTTGCGTCTGCAAGCAATACGTGGACCGGTAGGCTTTGACTGTTTCGCAAACACGACAAGCCGGGCAAATGCCGGAAACATGGGGCTCCCCAACCATCAAGGATAGACGGCTGTGACAAACGGCAGCTCTGTAGTCACACGAAGAAGTAGCACAAGCAACCTGACGTCGTCCTTTGACATGCAAAAACCTGTATAAATAGAACGAGCAGAGGACGTTTCGTCTATACGACACGACGCGATTGTCTCTCCATCGCAATAATTCCGTACAATTGCTTTCCTACGCTTCTACGCCTTGTTCTCGGCCAGTTTCTTCGCCTTCCTCTCCTCATCCTCGAGATGCCTCCGCCTGTAGTGGTCCACCACATGGTCGAGGTTCATAAGATGGCCAGCCTGGATGTTCCTGGGAGCGTGGGACTGAATGGCCCTAAACAGACCGCGTCAGCCAAAGTTTAACGATCGCAGTGGCCAGAAGGGAAGAATTGAAGTGGCCGGGGCAGAGAAAGACACATACTCGGGGTACGCAACGTCGACGAATCTGTGCTTGTTGGAGGCGTTTTCGAAGAGGTTTCGGTCGAATCCAGCCTGTTCCATCGCCTTGGCGTGTAGGGCATTGGTCTGCTCCCAGTCCTCTTTTCGTGAGAGATACTTGTGGATCACGTTGGAGACGGACGAGTCCTCGCCGTGCTCGGGGACAAACTGGTAAAACAAGACACCCCCGAAGAATGCGGCGACAGTGGCGATGGACCCTTTCTATACGTCGCGCAGACATTTCCGCCCCTGGTTAGCCAGGCTCAACGCCTCGCAATGGACTGCGGCGTAGGAGGTGCGGGAAGCGCTCCCCTCTCCGGAAAACGTACCCCGAAAGACTCGTTGACCTGGGCGGCCTTGTGCTGGCCGTGGGCGTCGGATGCGTAGGTGCGAGCTGTCCGCGGGAGCTGCCGGACGATCTGGCCTACCCTTTTTCGTGCGGCGGACATGTTTTGGCAGGCCTGGCGTCGTCGGTTGTTGCTGTTCGTGGGCAGGGCGAGCCAGATGGGCGAGTCGCCATGAGCAAAGGTGAGGTTCGTTTGGCGCCGACGTTGCTGATCTCCTTGTGCTGACGTAAGCGGTCCCTGGCCAATCAGGGGGTCCGGCTTACATTTATCCACATCGTCCATGGTTACACCACGAGGACTTACACGATATAAGTTATCAACTTTCACAATGTTGGACTCGGCACAACTGCAGTCGGCAACCCAATCCCTGCGGCAACCTTGAGACTATCCGATGTCACGAGAGCTCTCCCCAATCTCAGTTGTATTGCGCTCTGCGTACGAGAGACCACATAAGGGCACCGCACCGAGTGGTAATACGTAGCACGCTGCGCAACGTTGTACCGAACAAAACACCATCGAAGCGCCGGTCTGTAAAGGGCCTTGCTGGGGGGTCCTGTCGCCTGTCCGCAGGCTGAGTTGCTCACCCTTCTGCGGCCCCGAAGAAGGTCTCCTGGCGAGAAAGCCATGTGCCGACGCATCGTCGCCGAGAACAACAACACCAACATGGTAAGTTATATACAAGCGTGACTGGCCGGAAGACATGTCTCAAACAGCAAATACGGATCAGAGCCATGTGTCTGTAAAGTACAACGCTGTGGCGGCGAGGGACTCGAATCCTTCTCCGCAACGGTGAGCATGGCTGCATTTCGTCGTTTTGCTCATGCCCAATCGGCGAATCCTGGGGGAAAGCCCTTGTTTTGAGGCTGGGAGTTTTACTATAACGTGGCCGGACATGGCAAAATCCTGCGCCTTGGCCTTGCAGAAATGTTACCCAGGGTGGTTTTCCCGTCTTGCAGTCGATGAGCAGGCTGCGTACGGCAGCCAAATGCCGCCGTCTAGACCACCGTCCTCGTTCTTTGAGGATTTTATACCGGAGAGGGACTACTACAGAACCCTGAAACCGGGGACCCGGTCACCCCTTTGCACGCAGAATACTTTTGTTAATGACTGTGAAGAGAGTTCGTCCACGCCTTTCTATGAAGGATCATTGCGTTCCTGCATGTGTAACACGCCTGTCTGTGACGAGCTCGAACCCGAAATTGTGTGCGTTTGTTGGGCTGATCAGATCCAAGAAGGGGCAAGAGGCCAGCGAATTTCAGACTAGATCCCGGTATGAAGCAGCTTCTGTTTCGTCGTTGTAATTTGCAGTCCAACTCTGAACACATGTTAGGTAAGGCCGATCCCATGACTTGGCCTCGTACAAAAGGAGAGGATCACAGCACAATTCACATCCCACAGACCTTGCAACAACCCTTCTCTGAGACCTCAGTGCAGCCCAGGAACATGTGCGCTTCTTTCATACAGTGTCAAAGCACCCTCCACGAAAACGTCCGCTTGTCCTCAAGACTTGGTGAGGATTGAAAGACAGACAACCAAACAACGTGCGTGAGAACAAGATCAACCTTGACGAATCGTTCAAAGCTTCATCAAAGGGGCAAAATGGCATCGAGTTCAGTGACGACGATCACGGCTGGCCAGCCATTAGGATATAAGGCTCTCGGATCAACGCCGTCTTCGACTCTCGGTTCCTCACCATCTCTCAGTTCCTCACCATCTCTCAGTTCCTCACCACCGACTCTCAGTCCTTCACCATCGACTTCGTCAACATCAAGCACATCGGATAACCTCGACTTTCACACCATGGATTTCACCAAGGTAGTACAGAGCTGCAACAAATTCTGTTTCCAGGAAAGACATGCCACGTTGTTCCGGTTCTTCGTTTTAGACCACAAGATCCCTGTGGGATACATGCTTCCCAACTTCATCACTCAGATGACCTGGAATGTCCCCGGGTTCGAAGTCGACCAGAACAGGAAGACGGTGCTCTTGAATCCAGACACGGAGCCCGGAGAGACCATCCATCAAGCTTGTGAAAACGCCTTCATGGCTCTCTGCAGAGCAAACGTCGGCAGCATCGACGGTCTCCGCGCCTGGTTGAGCCAGCACGACGAGAATGGCTCGCCGCAATATCACCCGATCCTCGGAGTTAGGCCCGATCTTGCCTGGCTAAAGGTCCCTTCGCCCATCCGCGGGGTGCTTGGAATCGTCACTTCGGGAGCCCATATGACCATGTACACCTTCAAGGGGGACGACCGCATTCCGCACATCTGGGTCGCCAAGAGGTCGCCACGCGTCACTTACGCCGGCATGTACGATCAGCTTGCTGCGGGTGCTTTGGGACCCGGCGATGGCGGCAACCAGCTTAAAGCCATGGCCAGGGAAGCTTTAGAAGAAGCCGGTTTGACGGTCGACATGGTGACCTGCCGAGTCACAACCGAGCAAGGCGAACGCGTGGGCTATCTTTCTGCTGGTTCTCTGATTTCGTTTTACGATGAGAAGGACCAAGTCGCTGGCGCCGAAAGCGGACAGCTAGAGCCGGGCATTCGCTTCACATTTGAACTCTGCGTGTCTGAGTCGTTTGTGCCAAAGCCATGTGACGCCCATGCCATCGAGTGCTTCCGTCTTCTTTCACTCGATGAGGTGAAGGAGTCTTTGCTGGCGGGAGAGTGGAAACCGAATTCTGCACTCGTGATGCTCAGTTTCCTCGAGGCAAAGGGTCTCCTTGGCATTGAAGACAGGTTAGAGCTTCATGCCCTCAATAACATCTAGTGGCTCCCGGAATTCAGCAGCGAATCGCGATCTTTACTGCATTTTGAGTTGGAGTAGCTGACTTTCAATGTTTCTTACGCATCGGACGCACTCTGATTCGAGCAGTCTCCTCAGGGACAAATGTGCGCTTCTCAACAAGTCACTTCTGCTGCAGCGATTGACCAACCTGTTGTTTTTGAATAGTGTCTCTTTCTTGGGAGGTCCTCGATGTCTTGTTTTATCCAAGGGCGTCGTTGGATGAGGCAGAACTGTCCTCCTACCCTAAATATAACTTTGTTAGAACAAGACAACCCATCCCCGGGGGCTACTTTCGTCTCGGTGCCTTTTGATGTGTTTGATGAAATAAAACGCTCTCGCGAGCTACCGAACTGTATAATCGCATTTATCCGAGGATGTCACCGTACTCCTGGCGATACCCTCACTTTGCTACTAGAATTGACACTGTTTCCTTGGTCGGACGTGCGAAATTTTTCTTCGTCATTAACTTACCGCGAATCAAGCACTAACAACTTTGGTGACATGCTCATCCCACCACTGTTGCCAATCGACAATTTTTTTGTTCACTCTAGCGTCTTCAGCAGCAAACACAAGTGCGTGGCTACGAATGATATCCTCCAGAGTACATCCTACGAGCTCATTCTGAGCCTTGCCTGCATCCCAGTCGTGGTTCTTGACCCTGTCGCATGCTAGCACAAACTGCTGTGCGAGTCCCGTGTCGCCACCCCCGTGGCCAAGGTCAGTAGTAGTAGGCTCATATGTCTTGGTCTCTCCCGTAGCAAAATTCTCTACAGTAATCCTCCTCGAGTCGGCGTGAATCTCACCGTGTTCACCGTAGAATGTGCTCACACGTTCACACTGTCGCTTGGTTTGCGCCGACATGTGGAAGGTGACACGCTTGGCTGGGCGTACGGACTCGGCCCAAGTGATGGTGACGAACTGTTCGTCACAGACGTTGTTGTCTGCTTCGTAGACGCAGCGGCCATACCACTGGCGTTTGCTTACCTCCTCCTTGGGGGTGGATTCGTCCCAGTCTTGGCTGAGTGCCTTGAGCACGACCTGGCGGCGCTCTTCGTCCGTCTTGTAGTCCTCAATGTCGTGGACGACAATGTCGACGGGCCACTTGGTGTTTCCGCGGGCGAGCCCAATTCTGTTGCCCAGGTAGATGTTTTTGGCGGAGAACTTGCAGCCGGAGTCTCCAAGGGGACATTTCGTACAGTTGGTGGCATTCCCGGCGGCGGCAGGCTTGCGGCTGTTCTTGAAGAATTGCACTCCGCCAGTTGACGTGATGTAGTCAGGGAGGTGTGGCTCTCCTCGGCCAGCTTTGGCGGGTGCTGAGACGAGCCAGAGCAAGAGGTCCATGTCGTGACAACTCTTGGTCAAGAGTGATGGTGCAGAGGTCTTGTCATTTCTCCAATTTCCTCGGACAAAAGAATGGGCAAAATGCCACCATCCCACAGGTTCCGTGTGGACAACACTGTTCACATGACCGATCACTTGCTCGTCGACAAGTAATTTTCGCAACATGAGATTGTGAGGGCTGTATCTCAAGACGTGACCGATGGAGAAGATCTTGGAGCCTTTTAGGGGCTTGACAGCCTTGTACATTGCCAGACAGTCGTCCAAGTTGGTTGCAAGCGGCTTCTCACACATGATGTGCAAATCCAGCTCGGCAAGAGCTACGACAACTTGTCTGTGCATATCGTCAAGGACGCATACAAAGGCGCCGTCAACGCCGTCAGGGACCCTTTCATCCGCAGCAGCACGCCTTCGACGGTTCTTTTCGTAGTCGACAAACTCGGTCCAGCTGCCGAAGGATTGGCCTTCTTGAGGGGGACTCCTGCCCCAGATGTATTTCTGACCAAGGGTCTCTCGCTTGAATTTCAGGGGCTCGCAGATTGCAGCTACCACTCCGTTGCAGACTTTTTGAATTGCGTCTGCGTAGGCATTCCCTCGGGAGCCGGCGCCGATGATGACGAAGCGGGGTGGAGTTTTGGACATGTCAGGTCTCTCGAGAGCCGTGGTCGCCTTGTTGGCGGACTCTGGGTCGACAACGCCAGCCATGATGGTAGTTTGGATGAGGATCAAGGCAGCAAAAGATCGGGCCTATATCATCAGCACCACGGAGTGTTTTTATATGGTTTAAGGATGGAGGACCTGGGCGCTCGTCCACAACCAAGGGGCGCAGAATGAAAGGACGACTTCAACTACAGACTCCAGAACATGTCGAGATGCTTCACCTATATGTGCGGTCCAAACGAAGATCCACAAGACCTCGAGCAACGGAACTGGAAACGGAAAGGGGGCCGCTGAGGTACACTTTAGCCTGATAAAGCTTACCCCTCGAAAGTCAAACTGACGATGTTGTAATAAGATGAGAGCGCGTCCAACAGGGGGGGAGGGGGATTGCGGTTGACAGGGCGGGTGAACATTACAAGTCAGACTGCCAATCAGAGGCTCCTTATTGGGAATCAATGGGTCTTGAGGTGTGGCGTGGTCCCCCCACGCAACGTTTCAGCACTTTACGGCCGCAGCAAGGCACCAGCTGACCCCTCTGCAGTTGACCTGGCGAGAACGGAGTACCCACTACCTAGAACGTGATACCTACTACATGCATGCCACCTGGTACCTACTACTACTACTAACCACCAAGAAATCATTCCACGCGCAACAAATCTCCCAATCAATACGAACTTTAGCATCGGCGTCGTTCCCCATTGGACGAGGCCAAAGTTTCTGACCTGCGCCCATTTCCCACTTGGGACTTTGCAGCTTCCCGGCTACAAACCTTTGTCCGCTCCCTCGGCCAACACCGACATCAAACGCCAGATGTCTTGTCAATGACTATCGCGATCATGACTCGGTCCATGTCCATCTAAGCAGTCAGTAACTTGGAGCCTAATACTCCGTACACCTATAACAACAAATCGCTTTCGGCCCACTTGACGGGTTGGACAATTCACGTTTCGACGACAAACTCTTCCCAAAAGTGGATCGCGTTAACAGATCATTCGCTTCTTCCCGCAGTGCAGCACGTAAGAAGCTTCGCCTTTGCCTCCAATCATCGCTGACAGTACAGGCCATCCAGTCAAGTGCCTCCTGGGGGCTTCGTGTTGCCCTTTCTTGGCCGATACTTCCCGCTCCGACCCAGCTTTCGTGCCCAATCCAGCGGCGACGAGGAGCCAACGGACCAGCGGCCATGGCGCTCCGAGCCAGTACTTCGCCTTCAGGCGCTGCGACAGACGGTCCTCTTGTCTGGATTGATTGTGAGGTAAGTTCCCCGTCTCGCGGACAAGGCTGGTGCTTCATGAGAGGAACCCTGCGGGCTATCTGTCGGCGTAGTTCAGCCCGGGCTCCAGACACTGTTCTCACATGGCCATAATGCTAGATGACAGGACTAGACCCTGACACGGAGGAGATCATTGAAATATACTGCATCATCACCACGGGTCATCTAGGAATAATCGATCAAGAAGGGTATCATGCAGTTATTCACCGTCCCGCCTCCCGATTGGCCCAGATGGATGAATGGTGTACTCGAACACACGGCGACTCTGGGTTAACCGCCGCCGTCTTGGCCTCATCAACCACCCCGGAGCAAGCTGCCGAGGGACTATACAATTACATCACGAAATTGATACCCGAGAAGCGCAAGGCACTTCTTGCCGGAAACAGCGTCCACGCCGACAGGGAATTTTTGCGAAGGGAGCCTTATGCCAAGGTTATTAATCACTTGCACTACCGCATCCTGGACATAAGCGCCATCAAGGAGGCTTGTAGAAGATGGTGTCCGCGGGAGATTATGGCTCAGGCACCGACCAAGAAGGGAAGACATCTGGCTAGAGATGATATTCTGGAGAGTATCGAAGAGGCCAGGTATTATCGGGAAGCTATCTTTCAGCGACCACCATGAAGGCGGTGGGGACTGGTGTGATTCTATGTTGTGGTGTGAATCATTTGGCTTCTTGGTCGCTTGGGAAAGGCCCGACAAACAGTTGCATCTGACATTGAATAGTGCCTATTATGAGCCCAGATTCAATTGTTACTGTCCCTTCTGTCGGCCCCTTTCTCGCAACCATATGATCGCCTCTGACGTACGTTTCCCCATGACCAATGAGTAACCCCATTAGAACGGAGCTGACCGTCGAAATAGCGCCACCATCTCGATGTAACTGGTGCCCACACGTTGGTCGTTCAAATCAACCGTTGACCCGAACGGCTCGGCCCATGCACGTCGTAAAGTCCCGCCACAAGTCACACTGTACGAAACCCCATGAGATACACGCAATGTCACAGTGTCTATATTGCCCGCCGATCAATCCTGGTCGAGAAAATAGCCCCTCATGATGTCCAGCCTGCGTCAACCAAGCTTCAGAGCTTCCCCGCCCCCGCTCGAATCTCTTGTCTCCCGACGACGACTTGGGGCCCTTTTAACCATCTCATGTTGGCCAATTTCTTTCTCTGATTTTTACTCCCTCAGACGTCAATTCGCCGTTGACACATAGCCAGCATGGATATCAAGACCGTCGAGTTTGAGCCCTTCCAGGACCAGAAGCCTGGCACGCAAGTTCCCCTGTCCCCGCCACATTTCAAGGCACCATTCCAGCTCGAAAAGCTCCCAAGACTGACGCAATTGACGTCCAGGTCCGGTCTTCGTAAGAAGGTCACTGTTTTCCAGAAGCCTCACTACAGCGAGGCCTTCGTTGCAAGTATTCTGCTGTCGATTCCTGAAGGAGTCAAAGGTGGGATGAAATTTGGCCCAACAAAGCCCACCTCAAGCTCATCATGGCTGACTTTTTTGCTTGCAAGGCTCGTTCCTCGTCATCGGTGGGGATGGCCGGTACTGGAATCCGGAGGTGGTTCAGTTGATCGCCAAAATTGGCGCTGCCTACGGCGTCAAGAAGCTTCTCATAGGGCAGAACGGCATTCTGTCGACTCCTGCCGCAAGCCATGTCATTCGACTCCGAAAGGCCACTGGTGGTATCTTGCTCACTGCTAGCCACAACCCGGGCGGTGTGTTGTTTTGTCCTTCCCCCCCCCCCAAAAAAAAAAGACGCCACACACCCCATCGATTAGACACTGACTTCGCCTGGTGACTCCGTTTCAGGTCCCAAGAACGACTTTGGCATCAAGTACAACCTCGCCAACGGTGGCCCTGCCCCCGAGTCAGTAACAAACAAGATTTACGAAACCTCCAAAAACCTCACGTCATACAAGCTAGCTTCGATCCCTGACGTCGACCTCTCCACCATTGGCACAAGTACCTATGGTTCGCTCGAGGTCGAAATCATCGACAGCACCGCCGACTACGTTGCCATGCTCAAGGACATCTTCGACTTCCCCACCATCAAGAAATTCTTCAGCTCCCACCCCGACTTCAAAGTCCTCTTTGACGGCCTCAGCGGTGTCACTGGGCCCTACGGAAAGGCCATTTTCGAAAAGGAGCTCGGTCTCACTGGCGCCACGCAAAACTGCGAACCCAGCCCAGACTTCAACGGCGGTCACCCGGATCCCAACCTAACCTACGCTCACTCCCTCGTTGAAGCCGTTGACAAAAACAATATCCCCTTCGGAGCTGCTTCGGATGGCGACGGCGACCGCAACATGATCTACGGCGCCAACGCCTTCGTGTCTCCCGGTGACTCGCTCGCCATCATTGCCCACCACGCCAAGTTAATCCCTTACTTCCAGAAGAATGGCGTAAACGGCCTCGCTCGCTCCATGCCCACTTCTGGCGCCGTTGACCTCGTAGCCAAAGGCCAGAAACTAGATTGCTACGAGGTCCCCACCGGCTGGAAGTTCTTCTGTGCCCTATTTGACGCCAAGAAGCTGTCCATTTGCGGCGAGGAGAGTTTTGGAACAGGCAGCGACCACATCCGTGAGAAGGATGGCCTCTGGGCCATTGTCGCCTGGCTCAACATCATTGCTGGCCTCGGAGTTCAGAACCCCGGAGTCACGCCGTCTATCAAGCAAATTCAAAAGGATTTCTGGACCCAGTACGGCCGTACATTCTTCACTCGCTATGACTACGAGGACGTCGATTCAAGCGGTGCCAACAAGGTTGTCGGCGAGCTGAAGGACCTGGTTGCCGACCCCAAGCTTGTCGGTAGCAATATTGGAGGCAAGTCACCAACCCGCTCCGCTCACCGGAGGTTGGAGAATGTACTGACGAAGTTGGTTTGGCAGGACGCACCGTCACAAAGGCAGGCAACTTCTCCTACACCGATCTCGATGGCTCCGTGTCCTCTAATCAAGGCCTCTACGCATGCTTCTCCTCCGGCAGCCGTATCGTCGTGCGTCTCTCCGGAACAGGCTCTTCTGGTGCCACTATCCGTTTGTACATTGAGCAGCACAGCAGTGACCCGTCAACATACGATATGGATGCTCAGGATTTCCTCAAGGCCGAAGTCAAATTTGCCACGGAACTGCTCAAGTTCAAGGAGCATGTTGGCCGTGATGAACCTGACGTCAAGACTTAAAACGACAAGTCCCCTAAGGAAAGTGGGTTGATGTGGGGATTTTAGACGGGATGCTGATTATGAGTTTTATGTTTCATGGCATTATTCTCACATGTAACGACACGAGGTAGCATTCTAGCGTTTTCCAAGAAAATTCCGAAAATATAGTGATAATAGATGTCGAAGCTAGAGTAAAAAACTAAGATGAGTAGTCGACCCCCGCTCGCTATGCTTACAAACTTCTTTGGATCGTGGACAAATTCAAAGTGGTATCAAATGCGGGCAAAAAGAAAAAAAAAGAAAAAAAGAAGAAACAAAGAGGCCAGGGAAGGCCATGGACTCCATATCCCAACACCGCCACAGTAGGACCTTCGATTCAATGTTTTCGGCTCCGGGTTCCGATAAATATGACCATCATTTCATCATCATCATCATCATCATCATTTCACTCATGAGGTTTGCTGTTGGTATGGATAGAAAACAGTTTCGAAGCGTTCGGCAGCTGTATGTACATCAGCAGGGAGTCAAAGGTTGTGATACGAATCCCCCACAAAGGTGTATACTTCATATGCAAGACGTACCGCGTCTGCTGGCAAAGTTGATTTGAAACTCCCCAGCTGGCCCTTTGCGCTGGTTATGCTCTCGATACTGCTTGCAGAATACAAAGAGTCGGATGTCTGTCAGCCAGACTTTACGACCAGAGGAGCTTCGCCTTAGCCATTTCGTGCATTTGGCCTGTTCAGTCACTGAGCACCCGGTCAGTATAATGTGGCATCTGTAATCGCAGTCGGTGCCGTCGGCGGGCATAATACCAAATGCAGTCCAGACAGGACATTGGCGTAGTTCGCCGTCCCCAACTGCTGCGTGAAGTCGCAGACCACCAGTGGCCTTGTCACTACAAACATAGAGGGTATGATCAAACCCATCATCTGATATACGCCTTTGTGGTATGTTAGCATAATTTCGTGCCGCAAAAAGAATTTTCGAGGCCCATACGCTTGGAAAAGTTTGTGCTCTTTGCCCACTACAAGCTCCCTGGGGGCGCATTGGAGAGTCCGATGATTTCTTGCCTTGAGCGATGCAAAGGTACAATACGTGAGGACTAAATCTGTAGCTGGATTCAGCAATGTTTTCAACATAATGTCGTCGATGGAATGGCTGCTGTTAGACTGCACCAAGTCACACGTACATACCTTCCCATGCGCTGAAATATAATTTGGCCCAAATCTTGGAATTGTTGGTATTCATACTCCAGCGGCGAAATTGCAATGAGTTTGCTTGTCTCATAATGCATACTTCGTGGGCGCCGCGAAGCGAAAACCATGGCTTCTCGTCTTTGTATATTCGGAGGAGTAGGTACGGGCAGTCATCCTGAGAGTTCAAGAACATAATAAGAGATACCCTATCACCATCGAAGCACCTGTTGGAGTTAGATAAACGGGTTGATGATGTAAATACGCATGGTAGGCCGAAACGGAGGGGCGTTTACTGTCGCAAGAGAACTTTCGAATACATTGGGATGTCGTAGTGGCCTAGTTCATGATGTGGTCCCATAGACATGGTCCTAGTTCTCTAATTCAGAACACAAAGCCAGCTTGGCTCCCAACTGATGTGTCGGGGTGGACTTACTGTCCCGTTATTTTCAGCGGCGTCCGCGACAAGGGGGAAGAGAAGATATGTTCAGCCCAGTGAGTTATCTGACAGAACAGTCAGCCAAAACTGGACGTCTGCTCTTCGTGCCGGTTGAACAAACCGGATCCAACCGACTTGGTGATCCTGAATGCAGAACAAGCGGGCCTGGTTGAAGTATACATGGCCGTCCTGAACTGAAGTTAGAACGATGTAAGGTAGTAAGGCAAGGCAAAGCTGCACAAGTTGGACTTTACCCACCAATTCCTCTAGCCTCTCGTAAACGAAGTATTCGACGCTCGAGGCTCTTGATCTTGTGTCTCGAAACGGGGTTTCTGAACTGAGCGGTTAGAAGTGGGGTTCATCATCGCCGCGACAGGTAAAGATGAAAGGCCTACCTTCTTAGAATATTTCGCAAATGCGTAGCGTATTGACAATAGATATTGAACCTCTCCGGCAATGGCACACCGTCGAACTCATCTTTCATATAATGATACATATTTCGCCATCGATTTTCCTTTGACAGTGAACACTGGTCATAATATGACCTGATGTCCCTCAAGGACTTGGACAGGCAGGGCAAGACAATGTTCAAAGGGTCCAGTACATAGACAAGACAGTCTCGGTTCACCTGAGCAATGTTGGCCAACTCGCGAAGACGACGGGCGACGCTGTTCATCTCCTTGATGGTGACGGCCAAGCAAGACGTGACGGGCTCATTCAATGCGATGCGCAAGCCCTCTAACTTGAGAGCAGTATCATCAGATCGGTGTGCCTCCAAATAGCATCCCTTCAGCAGGATGACGTCGTCGGTTTCGGGCAGGTCCATTTTGCAAACCTTGGATTATCGGACACGGACTGGCTTTCCTGAGTTTACGCTTGTCAACCCAAGGACCTTGGCCTCGCATCATCAGGGACTCGCCTGGGGGAAAGTATCAACTGCCGCTCCGGATTTAAAAGGTCATTCTCGAGACGAGTCCGCCATTGATCTTGAAGCGTTTGGTTGTGCCCATGGCCGTGGTTGGGCACGGATCTCGTCGGATTATAAATGGAGGAGTTGGGGGTGAAAGAAGAGGGAACCGGGGACATTGATTCGTTATACACCTTTCCCCAGGTGGCCAGCGACTGGAAAGCGAGCGACACGAACTGTTATTGGGCCTCTATCGCGGTGCACAGTGATTTTCAAGTTGGTCCGGGCGACACCACCAGACATGCCGGGAGCCGGAGACGGAAAGATAAGGACGAGGAAGGGTTATGGGGGAGAGCAAAGAGCACGGGCAATGAGTTTCCACACCACCCGACTTCGAGCTGCACTGCACGCAGCACCACTTGGCAAGAGCAAGAGCAAGAGCCGCATGGCTGCACTTGCCCGCATACCGACTCGGCTCTGACTGCTTGGTAGTTGCCAGTGGTCCAACGGAGATGAACTGGAGATGAACTGATCAGACAATGTTTTCTCACATTTTAGTTTTCCCTTCCCAAGGTCGCGGGTCCAATGGCGTCGTGTTCCATATCGATCAGGACACAGCATGGGGGCATCGCTGATGATTATATCCATCCGTACGATCTGTACCAAACGCCATCTGACCCTGGACCGGCGAGACTGAGACCAGCTGTCGAGCATCTGCATCTGCGCAGGGTTCGTCTGCAGAAGATTCTGAGTGGTGCCAAGTCAGAGGCGCTGTGAGCATCATCTGATCAGTCCGGTGTTTGTAAAAGGCCATGACGTATCCGCCTGACGACCGCCAACGGAAAGAAACAACAGCGCCACTGCCGGAATTCTTCAGTCCGACAAAACAATGTCCTGGATTGCATTTCTTTTCAAACCTCAGTCATGGCGGGCAATGGACAATGCCGCACCGACTGCGAGGACCAAAGCCCCCGGCAGAGTCCAGACTATCGTGACGCTCCGCATCAGCATCAGCACCCGCTTTTTGTGTGTGTGTGCGTGTGCGTCTTTACCTGCTTCTACACCGATTATGCCAATGCCAGCAACAGCAATGGCACCCACAGCCAGATGGCAGCTATGTCTGCCAAGGGCGAAATGCAGTCGGATCCGAGCGTTCAACTGCAACTGCTCACAGGCTGCCACGAATGCAAGCCAGTCATGTAAACCCAGCCCCAGACTGTGCTTGGTGCATGACAGTTGGACGGGCTAGATTGGACCGGCACTTGCAGCATGCATGGTCAACGGGGTCGATTCGTCGATTCTGCGAAGAGTCGTCTGCAGCATGGGCCCGCAAACGCTGCTTCCCTTGTGGTAGCTGTGGTCAGAGATGAGGCGGCTCTCGACTGCAAGATTGATCGGGATCCGAGGCAAATTAGAAACAGCCGGTGTTGATAAATATCGTTTCAATATCTGAGCATTATCGCCGTACCGTATTAGCTCCATCCAGTCTGCGGGATACCATGGGATGTGGCACTCTCGCCGCTCTCGCCGACCCGGACATGGATCCAAACTATTAGCAACGCAGTCAGACGTGACGAGGAATACAGAGTTCTAACACATTGACTGTTGCATGCATAACACGAGAGGTGAACAGAGTACTCTTATATTCGTACAAGATTTATCATTGCGTGGCCTCGTAGACATTATTTATGATCATCACTCACGCCGACACGTGAAGCCTGCGACGTGATTTTCGCCGTCTTGTTGATCACAAAATTGAGACCCAGTTTCATTTAGTTTCCCAGGAAAACAAAAAGAGCGCGCGGTCCATCCGGCGCATCATACAACACCGCCCAGCCCAAAATACAAGGAAAAAACGTTTGCCAAAGGACGGGACTAGAGTACAATGATACGTCTCGACTCAACCCCCAACCTTGATTAGATTGCTTTAGTTAGAGTCATCCTCAGCCTATACACACCATGCATTAGCAAAAAACCTGGTCAACGACTCATTGCGAGGGAAAGCGTCCTTACCTGGAAAGCGGCCTTCTCATCCTCATATCGCTTCTTGTCGGCAGCAGCCTTGGCCTCGTATGGGGCGCGCTGCTTGTCGTTCAAAGCCTTCCAGCGCTCACCAAGAACCTTGCCAACCTGACCAAAGGTGATGTTGGGGTTCTCAGCACGGACGTTCTCACGCTGCTCATTGGCGAAGAACATGTACGCAGAGAGGCCTCGCTTGGGGCCGCGCTCTGATACCGGTCAGCCATGATGTCGAATAACATGTCTAAATCAATGAAATGAGACTCACTCTTCTTGCCGTCGTCCTTCTTGCCGCGCTTAACCTTGGGCATTTTGAAAGATGTTGACTAAAGTAATTGTTAGCGAGAATAGGAAAACAGAATGCAGGCTTGGTTAGATTGAACGTGTGCATCTAGCGACTGTGGGTGTTGTGAAGTGGGAGACGGTGGTCAAATAGAGCCGGGCGGAGAAAACAAATGAATTGGCACGCTTAGACAGGCGCACCGAGATTGGCAGTTTTGGTGGAGAGGAAGCGCGTGTAAGTGACGAGCATGGTTGTGAGTCTGAGGTGAGGCACCGAGGCAATTGCGCCGTCACCAGAGCTCGAGATGAGCTGTCTCCGAGGCGAAAATGTCGCAAAGACAGAAATTGACCTACCTGTGCGTCGTTTGCGTGAAAACGAGAGAAAGATTTAAACTGTGCAGGCGAGTGCTTAACGTCGCTGGTCAGCCTTATTGATGGATCCAAAGTTGGGGTATGCGATGTGAGTTGAAGTATGAAAGCCGTCCAAGACTCAAAGCAAAAGCACCACGATGCAAAAATGCACAAGGTTGTGAAAGTGAAATTGGAACGGCAAGATGCAAAAATGCAATCCAGAGCGCGGAAGAAGAGGCCCCCAAATGCGCAGGCAACAGAATGAAGGCAACGATGCTCGCGATGCGAGTGACCTGGGATTGGCAGCGATGCAGGGCAATAACGAGGTACTCACCAGACGTCGCGTTGTGTGTTGTGAGGAAGACGCGCGAGGGAGATTGTATGGGAGAATTTGGGTGGGAGATTTGTATGGGAGAAGAGGAGGGGGAGAGAGAGCCTTTTTACTATGGGCGGGCCCGGCGGGCAGAGGGCGAGTGATTGTGTGTGTGGGCGCGCGACCGTGTGTGTGTGTTGAAAGTGGTCAAAGTGGGAGCGTGGGTGCGTGGGTGCGTGGGTGCGTGTGCGTAGGAACGCGGCTGGCCACACACATGACTAGACACACACAGTCCAGAGTCCAGAGTCGAGTCGAGTCGACTTTCCCCAAACCCCTAGTCAATCCAAGTCACCCAGGTGAGTCCAAGGTCGAGGCCACCGGCCAGAACCAGGTTGCCAGCCAGCCAGCCAAGCGCAACCGGCCTGTTGACATCTGCGCTCCAGCCCATCCATCCGGCTGAACAAACACCCAGCACCAGGTTACAGCTACCCGCCCAGCCTCCTTCTGAAGTTGACGTGCCGGACAGCTACACTCTGGACACCACTTCCAGTGCTTACGTACTTACATTGGTAAGTACCTAGGTAAGTACGTAGGTGCAAAAGTCGTCTGAGAGCGCCATCCTCCCCTTTCCAGTACATACTTAAGTACTTAAGTACCTACTTTAAGTACCTAGGCAAGTACTAGGAACCTACATCCGTACATGCCCGTTAGGTGCCTGGGGTAGCGATTTCCGTACCGGGCATACAAGTACAACCACCCAGCCCTAGGTACCTGCCCAGGTAGGTGCGTACATGGGGTCACTTCTTGGGTACCGTCCCAGGTAGGTACATGGTATCTAGCTTAGAGATAATATCGGAAGCGGAAACCACGCCTGCCAGTTGTGGGCGCCTCTTGCTCTGCTGTGCGCACGCGCGGTGCACGTCAGGGCAAGAGGAAACCACGAGCGGAGCTTGGGAGGCGAGCGAAATATTGTAATGATCCAGCTCGGCGAAACCGAGCAGACACCAGTGAGGAAACATATTATTAATGTTAGTACTTGCCAACTCCGCGCTTTGTGGAGCCCGAGAGTGTCAAAGGGGCAATAAGCGGCCAGATGTCAACGTTCAGGACCTCTAGTTTGAAAGACGGAACGCTTCGCGCTACCCACTGCGTCTCTCTTGCCTGTCACTTGTGCCAGATAAAGTGCTAGACATTGGCTACCTAAGTAAGTACCTATTACTCAAGGTAAGTACGGAGTACTCCTTGCTGTTCTCCGTGGCTACCAGTAGGTACTGCGTCCTTGGTCCATACTTGGTGCCGCAAAGTCGTACCACGGGAGTACGGAGTAGTACATGCTCCCTGCTCCCTGCACTAGTGGTTGTTCCTTCCTCCGCCGGTCCTCTCCTCCTCACACTCCCACTCTAGCCTGCATCACACACTCCTGACGCCGTCTCCCTCCCTTGGCCGGGCGGGTGCTAGGCTGGTCCAGGTATGGCCCAACTTGTCCCATCCAAGGGGGCTCATGGTCGGTCTCGTGCTGTTGACTGGCTGTGCTGCCTGCTCAAGTGCTCGGATGTGTGGGCTAGGGGGCCGACGGAGAAGGGACTGGGCGCAGATGCCCATGCACGCGCCGAAGACGGCTACTACTAGTACTAATTTCGCGTGGTACTGTAAAGATACATGTGTGTCCCCGACAGTCGCGCCGATGTAGTGTACAAAGGCGCTGTACCGCGTCTCGTTCAATTGCATCCGCACTGTATACATTAGTGATCTCGGCGCAAACTTGGTGAGCACCCTCAAGTCATGCTGAGCATTGGCTCCGACCTTCCAATCTGCCGGCCAGCCAAGGCCCTCTCCAGAAACTGCCCAATGTCGCTGCCATTCCCCATTCCCGTGGTTGTCATGAGTTTTTTCTTTTTCCACAAATGGACGATCATTTACTCCGTACTCCGTACCAAATTGTTTAAAGCGGCAGACAAGTCGCAACGGCTCAGCCAGCAGGTCAATTACCTTCCTCCATGTATTATTTCTCTACTCTCCATCCAAGTTATCATGTCTTGTCCTGCTTGGCGAGACACAACACAACACCTTTGCAAGTGGCTGATTTTAAAAACCACTAATACTGTTTAGATAAGTGCGATCATAACTCGGTAGAAGGAAACGCTCTCGCCTGCTACGGACCCGTGCCTGCCGCCTGGATCAATGCACCGGTGACTAATAATAAGGACTTTGGAGTTCGCCCAATGTTTATGCGTGGTCCCGTCTCTCAAGAGCAAGAGGCATCCCATGTCCAGAGCATGAGCCAATGATATGAGTTTGCCGATAAAAAATGCAAGCACTCGCTCACGCACTTGCTGCTCACAAGTAATGGCGTAAAATTGATAATACTAGGCCATTTCCCTGCGCATGCCTTGTGTTGCTCCAAGCATCATCTCGTGTCAAAGCTTGCGGTCTTTTTTTTTTTTTTTTGACTCCGCGCTATTATAGGAACAACTATTCCAACATGACATCAAGACCAGATGACGACACAGCTAGCTATTTGCCGCAAGGTTCCGACTACTACTTCAAAGGTCTTCGTCTTCGCCAGCCAACAAGGAACACACCACCCTAGCAGTGCGGCAATCCGTAAAACCACATACTGCCGCAACCGTCTCCAGCTCTTCCACGACCTAGCCTTGGCGCATGGCTCTCGTGCTCGGGACTGGCCCTTTTGTAAGCGATCCTGACTTAACGCGCCTTCAGAAGCGTGTTTGCTTAGCTACAGCGTGATATCAGTAAGCACGGCAGGCCAGAAGCACGGAGTAGTCAGCGCCTCTTCGCATTTTACTTGGGCCAGGACAAAAAAACGTAGGCACATGTAATGGTGTGGCGAATGGCGCGGGTTGATTCGTACGCCGTACTACTCACCACTCCGTACTCCGTACTCCCTCCCATACGAGCCATGGAACTAGACAGAAAAGAAAACATCCAGTGCGGCAAGCGCTCGAGCAAACATTTCATTTCGTGCGGTGGTTGCAGAGCTCGAGGCGGATCGCGACCTGCTGGAGCGGGGTACTTTGCGGTGTGCATGATGAAATGTACCGTCATGCGAGTGCGTCTTGTACCGGTACATGGGCGTTGGTATCGCGAGCTTGCCACACCCTTGGGGCAAGCTCTGAGCTGAGCTGTGTCACCTGCTGCCCAGGCGCCAGGTTGGGTGATGTTTGAAAGCTCGCGTCTCCATGCCCACTGGGTCTCAAAGAGGCACTAGTATTCCAATACCGTGGAAGCTGTTGATCCTTCACGGATGCGAAGCGGAAGGCTAGTAGTCCTCGGCACGCCGTACCTGCTTGAGTACCTGGACGCTGGATACCTCCTAGGAACTTTACTTATTCTTACTTTGGTAAGTACTTACGTACCTACCTAAAGTTGGTACTTTCAGGTAGAGGTAGGCAAGGTGCTCGGGCAGGCAGGCCGGCACAGTCGATTTGTCACAACGCTGACATGGTTGACTTGCCGCACAAGTACTCGGTAGTTCAATGCGTTGTTGCCTCGTCCAATTTACCATCTACTCCGTCCTCGGTGCGGCGTCGAGTATGCTCCGTACTTGCATTGTGATACCTGGTACGGAGCACTACATGCCGAGAGGCAAAAGCGAGGTGGTGAGAAGGGCATTGTGGAACAAGGAGCCTGGGAAACTCCTGTGGCACCGGCGCCGCCCAAGAGACACAACGGGACAGAGGAAGAGACGAAGTCGATCTCGCAGACCCTTCAGAGACACGGGCAATCGACGTGTGCGCACGCAATACCACTACGTGGCAAGTAGGTAGCTAGCCCCAAGACCTAGGTAACTTACTCCGTACCTAGCAGGAAAACCCGGCAAGCGGCCATGTGACATTGACGTGAGCGTGTACGTACGTTCATCAGTTCTCCGTGGCTACGAAGCTCCGTCCCAGGAGTCCCAGCCGAGGAGGAGGGACAGAAGCAGCAGCAAGGAGCGTGTGGCGTTCCCATGTCCCGCGCCCGCACCATTCCTTTGCCAGCAGCTGGACCCAAACATATTTGGGAGGCCAGACAGGGCTTGGGCCAAGAGCCACAGCCAAAAGGTACACGCAGCGACTTCAGGCGGGTACGCGACACACCAAAGCCATTCTGCTGAGGTAGCGGCTTTTCTTGCTGATACTGTGTTGTACCTGGCCGCCCAGCAAAGGGGGGGCCTGCGTTTCCGACACTCTGCGCCCCCCAACTCTCAAGCGGAGGTCCGGTTCCAAGTCGACTCCCTCTTCATTCTGATGAATCTCTTGAGTCTCAACTCCCCTGGTTCTACGGAAGCGGCGAGCACTCTCCGTCCCATCCATCTGCCGCGGATGAACCGATCAACCGGGCCGTTCGAGTGTCCGTTTACCTAAACACAGACGTTGCCAATGGCCGCTAACAATTGCCAACGGAAAACCCACAATCAAACCAAACCAGTTGGCCGCTCCAAGTTCCAACTCATCCCTGGGCTGCAGCCGCGAGCTTTGTGACATGTGTGCTGGCTCGCAACTTCGAGAATACTCCCAGCGGCATTCCTAATAATATAAAAGTACTTATAAAAGAAATAAAATATTTTATAGAACTAAATAAAATACTATATAGATAAAAAGAGATTACTAGCACTAATTCTAGAGAAAAAATAAATAATATATATTAATTACTTTAGATAGCTATAGAGCTTCTCTATTGCCTTCTGCTTTATGCGGGATGAATAAGCACAAAGCTATCAGTGGCTTTGCGCGCATTTTTCTCTCTTCTAGAACCAACAAATGAGCCTCTGATGCTTTGCACTGACAAAGACCCCGCGCTCCTGTCGACAACACGTGAAAGTGGCCCACGTTGCCGCCGTGTGGCACCCATAAGAATGTACAAACAAATTGCAAGAATCACCTTTTACTGTAAATTACCAGTTACCGCACAGTAAATATAAGATGGCATTCTATTTTCCTGTTGCAGAGTATTGGCTGTTTCAAACCCTGACGAGCAGAATTATATAGCCCTGGACATTTCTGCTTGCTATCCCTGAGGCACACAGTGTCGCGTTTGGTGGCTGGTAGGAGGGCCTGGCACGTGCCTTGGTGGCTTGGTCTCACCAAGTACAACCCACGCCGCCCTTGTCAAGCACGGCGCTGGAACTCGCAACGCTTCACTCTTCACGTCATGCCCTTCCACGAAACGACAGAGGTCTGATCGCTGTGAATATGAGTGTTTTCGACGAGATAGCCGAGAAGGCTGGCGATGCCCAATGGGATCAGTGGAAGGATAAAATTCTTGGAGCTCGTTCTGAAATTGCATCATTTGTTGCTTGTCGACTTGGCCGTGACGCTGACGAGGTTATTGACTGGTTCGAGGGCTCTTTTAATTTCTGCCTCCGAGTTGTGTTCAACGATGCAGGCGCAGACGCCGTTACTCGACTCCCTGGACCTGGACACACAACTTTTAGGGACGAAAAGGTTGCCAATGAGGTTCAGATTATCAAGTTCCTCCATAAGCACACGAATATCCCTATACCACGGTTGTTAAGCTGGGGCTTAACTAAGGACAGCCTATACCACTTTGGACCGTTCATCATCTCAGAGTTTGTTGAGGGAGTTCATTTATCTGATATTCTTAGAGACCCAGCTGTTCCTACAAAGATCTATCTCAATCCAAACATTAACAGTCAAATACTAAATGTTGTATTTGAGCAAATTGCTAATATCTTACTCCAGCTCTTTCAATTCAACTTTTCTCGTATTGGAGCAGTCTCCAAGGACCCGACTTTAGACACATGGTCCGTCACTGGACGGCCTCTCACCTACAGCATGAACGAATTAGCAACCACAGCTTTCTATCCTCTCGATAAGTTTGCCACTGGTCCATTTGAATCTGCAAGTGGCTACTTCAGGCACCTCTCCCACGAAAATTTGACTCATCTTTTCACCCAGCGCAACCTCTCTTCCACCACGGATGAAGCTGAGGAGCAATACGTTGCACGGCATCTATTTGCGCGCCCAATTGACAAGCACTGCATTTGCGACAATGGCCCCTTCAAACTGTTTTGTGACGACCTTCGACCTCAGAATATACTTGTAGATCCGAAATCTCTCCGCATAACGGCCGTCCTCGACCTCGAATTCACAAATGCCATGCCGAGCCAGTTCGCGTCGGACCCGCCGTGGTGGTTGCTACTAGTTGGACCAGATTCGTACCTTTTTCGGGGTCACAGCATGGAGGAGTTTCTGTCAGCTTATGAGCCCCGCTTAGAGCAGTTTCTGGAAGTAATGAAACGGGTTGAGAGGTCAAGAGGAATGCTGTGCACTGGGAAATCTCTTTCTAGTCTTATGCACGACTCGTGGGTTACGAAACGCTTTTGGTATAACTACGCAGCGAGGAAACCTTTTGATGTTGACAAGCTCTTTATTCATTGTTTGAATGAAAACGGTGCAGGCGCCGAGACACTGGATGAGGATGTTCGTGCAGCACTTGCACCATTTGTCAAGATGAAGATGGAGCAGTTGAGGGCATATGACAAGGATTGCAAATCGTTGCTATGATACTCATTATACTACTTCATACTACGGAGACTGGGACATGCTGTAGATGAAGCTGCTTCACTTGCCCATATACTTCTCCGATGGTGCGTTGGCCTGACTGCTGCCGCGGCTGGGCTGTCACTAGTGCCGCGGATTTGTTGCTGGTGACGACTGTCACGTTCTTGTGTCGCAGTGTCTAGATCTCTCTAAGAATATTTAACTAATTGAAATCCCCTTTCTCTCTATTGCAGTAGTTAGGTCAAGTCAACTATAGTGGTCAGGTCAGGTCAGGTAGGCGAGCAATAGTCGGGTCATCTGCACTCTCCTCAATCACGTGGGGTCCGGTGAACAACTCGATGCGATGCGTTGGCCGTGAAAACGGCCGGATCGCATTCGCATCAATGTCGCACGAATTCCGTCCATCTTGGTATCCATCCATGTCCATGGACACGACGCCGTGAGGTGCCCGGGCCAGCAACTCAGCCGAACCATCGGTGACCTTGACCTCGACACTGACTTGACGATACCGACTATCGTACTGCCGTAATGTGTGTCAACTGCCGTAGTGTGTCATATATCACTCACGAATTTTTCGGCCTTTAGCCAGCCCCCCGGCCGCGAGTTCGTGAAATAGACACAGCTGCATGGCCACACCATTCCATCCCGTAAACTTTGCATGGCGGGCAACAGCGGCAGCCGGCTTGCTTCATACGGGCCTCGATGCAGGACGCGGCACACTGCCTGGATGAGACTAGGATTCTAGGAACCGGGATGCATGGCCGCCGTGGTCCCCGGCGCATTTTGCAGCGAGCGTCGCACCATGGTCTCCTCAGCATCGAGGATTCAACAGTTTCGGCCACATTGCCTCCAGCCGGGCGCAAATGAGCGTTGTCCCGAGCATGATGCCGTCCATGTGTAATGGACACGGCAAGAAAATTGCCTCTCGGCATCGATATGCCAACTTTGAAACGCTGTCCTGGGCAAACGGCGACGCACATCCGAGCAATGTAGTGCGTATAGTAGGGCTCACGTCTTGATATCCCACCCCAGAGATCACGAGCGGCCTTGACCTGACACCACCATGACTCCGATAGAATCACCAAGACGAGGCCACGGAGCGCTCGGCGAGATCCGAGAGCGACTGCACATTGTGGCGGTGTCCAGCAGCAGAAAGTACTGACACTGACGCATGCTTGCCTGGGCCTTGTCTTCCATCGCCGTGTCTCTGTTCTGTGGACCTTCTGTCCGTGCCGAGAGAAGCCATGTCGACGATTTTTCTTGCTTGCACAAGCCCATCACTCGCCGAGAGCTGCTGCGCACCCAAGTATGCACGTAGGGGCATTGGCCAGCTCGAAAATGGTCTCCAAGGACAGCACTTTGCCAAAGAAAAACAAAGAATGGGGTGTGTACCCGTAGGCCAACTCTTTGTTCCCATTCCAGACCTACTGTAGTATACTGTATATACGTCATCCCCTCATGATAGGCCGGGCCCAGGGCTAGTTTGAGCTGCCGTACACAGTCTTGTCCGTATGCCTTGATACATTTCGCGTGGTAGAATATGGATTCGAAACTCGACTGAAAATTCACAGGCCGGGGGGCTGCAAAGCCGGTTCTGCATCCACACGCAGCGTTGATGGTGTGAAGCGCTGCGTGCCCAACTTGGGGTTTCTTTCGTGCGTTTCCCCTCGCCCGCGACGAGGTGACTCTACTACAATGAGGCTCATGTGCTTTTCTTCCTGGGTGAGTGTCAAATGCTTTCGTGGCCTGCAGGCCTGGATATTGCCAGGAGCCAAATCGAGAAGGCAGTATCAAGCCATCGCATTCGCCCAGATATAGACGTGCAAAAAGACAGCGACAAGACTGGGCCGGGCATGGAGCATCTGATGTCCGCCATGCGACCCTAGGCCGCCCATGTCGAGTATGAAAGACGGAGTCCCAGAGCAAAAAGCTTTCCCGATAATCTCCCCTCCCACAGTATACAGCGTACCTGCTGTATCCAACGATCCGACCCCCCCTTGCCCAGCAACACCCATTACTCATCGCCGTCAAGGTCAAGCACAACCTCGCGCAACTTGGCGTCCCTCGCCCAGTCCACGCCGCTGCCCGCCACGATGCCACTTGCCACGCCCTTGATCACCCTCCATCGCTGCCTGCTAGCCCTCATTGCCGCCTCCAGCCGCCGTATCTCGCTCTGCGTCTCCTCGTCGTCCAGCCGGCTGGCCTGCTTCTGCTTCACCTCCTCCGCCAGCTCGAACAGCGTCGACGTGAGACCAACGTTCTGTCGAATCACACGGGCCATGGCGCTTTGGACCTCGGTGAGGTTACTCCGGACATCGGCTACGTCCGCCGCATGCTTGGCGACGTTTATGGCGGACTGGTCGCGCTGTTCTATGAGTGGGAGGAGATCTCTGTCGAGCACCGTGAGCCTTTGTGAGCAAACTTCTCGGGGAGGGGCTGGGATTTGTTCGTCGGGGCGCCTTACTTCTCTGGAGGAGACGCATTAGTGCCGTTGTGGACGGCTTTGAGGATGGGGTTGACTGTCATGACGGATTCGATCACGTCGTTGCGCAGGCGGAAGTTGGCTCTGGCTTCGAGAAGAGCCTGTTGGGTTTCTTCTGATACTGCTTCGTCGTCATTATGAGACGTCGCTAATGAGCATGTCAGTTTCTTTGCTCGTGTGAGTGGGCGAGTGAGTGTGTGGGGGGGTTGAGGCGTGAGGGTGCACGCAGACGGACAGACGTACTTGGTACATGAGATGCTTGGGCGTTTATGATTGCAATCTCTAGCCTGAGCTGCTGCAGCTGATCGAATAAATCCAGTACTCGCTGCTCGTCTAGCGAAAGAGGCAGTTGGGCTTCAACCTCGTCGCGTTGTTCGTCCTCATCGACCATGGATAAGTCTTGGGGTTCCATGTTGCAGCAGAAGTGGTCTTGGGGTTATACAACCCCCCCAAGAGCCCGGCTAGCGGATGCTTCTGAGCAATACAGCGATCGATGCGTTCATGCCAGATGATGCAGGTTCTTGCCAGTCAAGCTGGCCGTGAAATCACGACGCGCTTCCGCATATCAAGGCGATTGGATGTCGACAGATGACGGATGAGATCCACTGGACAAGGAAGCATGTCACGAGGGACCGGCACTGGGAGACGGGACAGTGGACGGACGTGCCAGTGGACGGTCAGCTGCAGGGCCCGCTTCTCCAGGGTATTGCCCGCCTGGGTTTTGGCGCCGGCCAAACTAGGCTTGGGCTGTCTCGTGCCTGGCCGCATCTGGCAGCGGCCTAGTTATAATATGGGCAAAGACCGGGCACAATAACCATGTCCATTGTATATTCTGGTGTCTTGGCCTCGGGTGAGTGCGTCTTCGTCGTGCTCGACTCAGCTCTCAGGAAGACGCCGGACCGCCAGGCTTCAGGCTTTCGCCTCTGCCCTTTTCGGACCTCGCACAACCCTGCACGCACGACACAACACGACACAGCAACAAACAACACCCATCGCCATCTCTCCGTTCCACCCGATACCGTCACTCTCCGCCTCGGCCGCTCCGCCTGCCACGGGAGAATGTCTCGGGAATGGCTACGCAGGTGTTGATTGCCCATACGGGCCAGCGTCTCGAGGTCGATGCTTCACAATTCTCGACGTATGCAATTCCCGGCTACAGCAGCTGTCTCGATGTGGCTGCCTTTCTTGCAGGACCCCCCGACTGACCGTGGCCATTTGCAGCATCGATGAGTTGAAATCATGGGTCTCTCAACACAGCTCCGTGCCACTCCAGCACATTGTTGCTCTGACGCCCCAAGGTCGCAGCGTCAAGTCAACTAACCTCCATGCCGAGGTCGGTACTACACGAGATGTAATATCGTAAAATGGGTTGGGTTGAGAAATGGCGATTGCTAATGTCGTTTGATCTACAGAAAGAGCTGTATGTGTACGATATCCGAGTCACGCACGAATCATCTTCCAGTACGTTAGCCTCACTGGTTCCCGACACGCCGCTGCCGCCGCGGCTATCAATGCCGAATGCCCCGAACTCCATAGACGATGTGCAAGCTATTTCATCGTGGCAGGGTCTGTATCAAGAACGCCGCGCCTGGGCTCTCAACTTGGCGGCGGAATGTGCCCGCCTAAACTCGGAGGCTGTGGCTCGATATGATGAGATGGATGTTATGATCAAGTGTCTCGATGCCGCCGTCGCAAACCTCGAGATCAGCGTCAAGCAGATTGAGCCCAAGTACAACGAACTAAAGAAATGGGTAGATCCCGCCTTGGCAGAGCACGAAACCCTAGCCTCAATGTGGGAACACCATATTCGACTTGCGCGAAACACTCCTGTATCGCCGGCCATGGTCAACTTCATGACGCAGGGAAAAGTAGCCAAGGGTAACGTCACACTGGAAGATCTCATCGAGCCAGAGACAGCCAGAAAGGCTGCAAAGCTTGCCCCCACGGCTCGCCGGAGGTTTGGGGAGAAGGCGGCCACATTAGACAAACTCGCATCCCAAATGTATCAAGGCCTCGCGGAGCTCATTGCAGACTTTGACAAGACGATGAATTCTTCGGCACTAGGTCACAGCACTGACTCGACGCAACTGCTTGATGATATTGAGGCCGTGGTCAGGCAGATTGACTCCGATTATCGTACTGCCCTGGGGTACAGCGGTTCCCAGAGAGATCTTGCTCAGGTGTCCAAAACAGCATCGAATCATACCGAACGACTAGTCCCATCTCTGAAGAAGCGGGCTAAGGAAATGGATGAATTAGTTCAGTACGCCACAGAGGCTCGAAATTCCGTTGCCTCGGAGTCAGTTAGCTGCATGCGGACTATCACCGACGTAACCTCTCTACATACCAACTTACGAAGCCAAATCAACGTTCTCAACCAGTCCGAGGATGACATGACCACCTTTGATTACCTCCGACTCATCCATCAACTACCCTACATGTACGCATCGTTCGTCGTCGAAGCGATTCGCCGCCGTGAATGGGTTGACAAGGTCAAGACTGATTCTTCTACACTCGCCAACGAAATGGCGCTGTTTCAGGATGAGGAATCCAAAAGGCGAAGAAAATGGCACAAGATGGTCGGAAGCATGTATGGGCCGGCCTCGGATTCGCACGTTATAGGCCTTGAGGTGAACCTTTTGGGAGAAGACTTGCCGTGGCCCTCAATAAATAAGGATGATTTGGACACTTTCCTCCAGACCCTTAGGGAACAGGAAACGGATCATATCATTCTCAAGGACATTGAAAAGCTCCTTCAAGAGCTTCACAGTCCCACAAAGCAGCAGTCAAGACGGCTCAAGGCATTTAAGAATGGCAGTGTCCACGAAGCGGCTCTAGGCAGAAGTGGGCTTTTGATTCGCGGGGATGATGATCTACTTCGCTCCTTGCAGGACGACAAGTCCAAGATGGAAAGCAAGTTGAAGACAGCCGAAAGCAGAGTCAGGCGTCTAGAAGATTTGCTCCATAGGCATAGCCAAGCATCCCGGCCCGGCAACTTGTTTCAACCTCAGAATCACCAGCCGCGCGAGCGTCGCGACTCGACTTCGTCTGTCAGATCAAATCGGCGGCCTTCCGACGGTGCTGATCCTCTTCTACGAAGAATTACTCAGCTAGAAAATGAGCTTCGTGAGGAGAAACAAAAGTCGACACGCATCCAGAGAGACCTCAGCACCCGAGTCACGGAGCACGACGACATGAAGGACCAGATACAAGAAGCCAATTCTACCAAGAAAGATCTGCTTGGAAACATGGAGGCTTTGAAGCGCGAGTTCCTGGAGGAGAGGAAATCCCTTGAGGACGAAATCAAGTCACTCAAGGGTCGTTTGGAAGAAAATGAAGACGAGATGGAACACTTTGACGCATCTCGCGAGAACGAGAAGGCTACATTCGATGGTAAGATTCAAGAACTCGAATCGCAAGTCGAAAAGCTGGCAAAGGAAAAGATGGATGAGGCTTTGAAAGCACAGGGCCAGGTCGAGTACCTTCGGAAAGAAGCGCAAAAGCACCGCGAACAGTTGGACACGTCATTTCGTCAGGCACAAGAGGCTAGTGAGGAAGTGGCCATCCTGTCAAAGAAACTCAGGGAGGCAGAAGAACTCAACCAAAGCCAACTCCATTCACTCCATAAAATCCACGTCGAATTATGTCCCGAAGAAGAAACTCCCGCTGATCTGTCGGATCTGGTGGAGTCGTCTCTGTCCCGCATTGCAAACCTCACAGCCAAATTGCAGAACACTGAAAGTGATTCGGCCATGGTCAAGGCAGATCTACAGCATGCGTTGGCATCTGTCAAGGAGTTGAAGGCGGAAATAATTGACACAAGGGCGAAGCTCACTAAGGAGGAGGACGGCGTGGTGCAACTGCGCGAAAGTGTGTCAGAAGAGAAATCTAGGGTGGCTGCTCTTGAGAATGAACTTGCGAACGCCCGAGATGACCTCAGTCAATTACGAGCGAGGCTGTCAGCCGGTGAAACTGGTTCCGAAACTCTACAAAAGAAGCTCGAGTCAGAAGAGAGGAAGGTTAGCCAGCTAACGGAAGACCTAGCGTCTCGTCAGTCGCAAGTTGGCAGTCTGGAAGAGGAACTCCACTCTATCAAGCAAAGAATGGAGGACATGCAGATCAGGTCCTCGGCATTGACCGCTCAATATGATGCACGAGACTCGCGAACCAAGGACCTCACGCAGAGACTGTACGCTCAAAGCGAACGTCTGATACGTCTTCTTGAACGTTGTGGATACACGGTCGCGAGAAAGCCCGGGGAGATGATCATCGCCAAAGTTGCTCGGTCGGACCGTGCTGCCCAGAACCCTAACGATTCCTCGGACCCCGGAAATTCGCTACGTCGTTCCGTCAGCCTGGGAACTAAGTCGATGGTGGATAGTGCAGATCTGGAGTTGATGTATTGGATGGATGCGAGCGACGCAGCTTCTGAGTCTGAGAAATATAGTGCATTTTTGGAAAAGCTTGGGTCCTTTGACACGGAAGTCTTCGCCGAAACCATGTACGTGCGAATCAAGGAAGCGGAGCACAAGGCGCGAAAGTGGCAGCGAGAAGCCAGAGCATACAGGGATCGAGCACATACTCAACAGAAAAACGCACACGAGAAGATTGCCTTCAAGAACTTCAAAGAAGGTGATCTGGCCCTGTTCCTGCCTACGCGTAACCAGCAGGCGGGGGCGTGGGCAGCTTTCAATGTGGGATTCCCTCATTATTTCCTTCGCGAAACAGAAGCGCACCGTCTCCGTCATAGAGAGTGGCTTGTGGCCAGAATATCTCGCATCCAGGAGCGTGTAGTTGACCTGTCCAAGAGTCTTCAGCCAACAAATGATTCCGAGTCTTTCAACGACGACGAGAATGACAACCCCTTCCAGCTATCAGATGGCCTACGATGGTATCTCCTTGATGCACAGGAGGATAAGGCCGGCGCACCATCCACACCCGGAATGGGCAAGTCAACCGTTGCTTCCAATAAAGTTGAAGCAACGGCCGACATTCAGTCCCTTCCGATCAAGGCAAGAGGCAAGACCCGAGACAGCATCGCTAGCATCGAGGGGATCAACAAGAGCCTGTCAAAGAGCTTGGAGAGCAGAGGTAGCAGCTCTGGATCGAAGAAGACTCTGCCGTTCGCAACAGCTGGTGGGACAGCAGTGCTGAGGAGCAGTGCCTTGGCCAGCGAAACAAACTCCCTGCGAGGAGTTGCGCCAGATTCCCCGGCCGCAACGAGTCCCGTGCAGGCAGGACCCTTGTCAAATGGCCAGTTTCAAGCCGGCAGCTCAGAGAACATGACGGGCAAGGAGAAACGGAAGGACATGTCGAGCAACGGAGGAGGCGGTCCACAGGCTGGAGAGTCGTCGGCAGCGGGAGCCGCCGGAAGCTCTTCCGAGGTACAAAATGTCGACACCCTGCTGGACCAGTAATTGTTGCTGATGGCCATGTACACAGACCCGAATGACTGTGCAGCGGGAAGACTCGGCAGCAAGCAAGTCCAAGAAGTCAGTGTTGTGGGATTCCCTATGGAGCGTTGACTATTCCTACGAAAGTCCAGCCAAGGAATAATGAGGTAGGGGCGTGTGGGTTCGTCGGCAAGAGTTGGGAAGACAAACAGGTACATTTAGACTTGCGACTGCTGTAAGTGAGCGCCTGGGGTGGTGTTGGCGTCGGTGGGCGCTTTTGCCTCGGAATCATGACTGTGTGTGTAATGGGCAAGGTGCATTTGGAAAAGGCGTTTTTTAGATTCCCATCAATGTGCCGGGGCTATTCATTTCGTTTCCGTTCTTGTCTTGTTTGGTCATTGGTATAATCTTACGGATGGCTATTTCACGTTGACAAGCGAGCAGATTTGGCGGATGCTCTTGTTACCCTCACTGCCAGTGCATTGCATCATGGAAAGTTGGTTGTAAGGAGAAGACTGTTTTTTTTTTTTTAGTTTAGAAGCCTCAGATACCACATGTGCGAGAATTGAGTTGTCAAGAGGACATGAGTGGCCGTGGCTCGACGTTTCGTTTGGCCGTGGAATATGCAGACGAGCAACATGTGCTCCATTCAGGATCCACTGCATGGAGAAATGAGGCGACTCGATCTGGAACGAAATAACTACTTGTTTCGCCTGGTTGCAGCAGGAACGTCAATGTCTTGTCATGTCTTGGGCCTAGACAGTCGGGTCTATAAGCGCCGGATGAGACGGCCCAATGGGAAAGTCTGATGTTGTCTGATGTTGGATTTGATTGATCTAGAATGAACCCACACCGTGCACACTGTGCTCTGTACTCTGCAACTCAAACGCATCACATCTCCCTTCACTCACCTCACCCACACCACCCCGAGTTGATAAGAGGCTTATCCGCTCGCGTCGACCAACGATGCCAAAGGAGACGTTTCTATCCGCAGCGCAACGACAATCGCACAATACTGGAGGCGTTTCGGCTCGGTGGCCCGTCCTCAACCGCGCCGCAGTCGCCTCTGTTGATGAATGAGCAAAGATGAGTTGGACATGTTGATGCCAGCCGTCTCTGCTTCATGTCATGGAACCCGAGCCTAAAGCACCGCCAAGAACCACCATCAGGGGGCAGCATGCATATCTTCCCCCGGAGCTGATTCTGCAGGCCATGGACTGCCTCGTCCCGTGCGGGCGGCACGTCATCCTGCCTCCCAAACACATCATCACCAAGACCCTGGTGGCACTGACGACGGTCTCCCGCGCGACCTACACGCACGCCTCCCGACTTCTCCGCCAGCACTGCGTACACATTGACTCGAGCCAGCGTCTTGCCACGTATCTGCTCTGCGTCCCGCGCATGGTACCGACCTTGCCGCCGGTCCTCTCCCTTGGAAACGTCACGAGCCTCTACCTTGGGCTGTTCGGGGCCCCCCTGGACGATCAGCCGACGGCCGAATGTGTGCGCGAGCTCCTCTGCGAGGTGAGCGATTCTCTCCGCCGGCTGGTGGTCCACATGCAGTTTTCCAGCCTCGACCCTCTCGAAGACCATGTCAGCGTGCGGCGGACGCTGCGCGAGGGCTTCGAGCAGCTCACCAAGGTGGAAGAGTTTACGTGTCTGGCCGAGTATCCGGCGCTGAGCGTGCCCGAGGCGCACACGGACGTATGGCGTCTGTGGCCGGACCTCAAGCGCCTCACGCTGTTTGGCGTGCCGCTCGACAACCACTGGCTCTGGTGGGATATAGCTACGCTCCCGGAATTGCGGCACGTGGTGTTGGCGCAGCCGCAGAGGGTGGACGTGGCGGACATCAAGGACGAGTATTTCCACAAGCTGCCCCGGGACGACCCGCGTCTGGGGAGGATGATGCGCATCGTGCTGCTGGACGCGGCGTACAAGATTGGGACGGTGAGGACGGCGAGGTGGAGCGAGGTTGATCCGGAGGGCAAGATGGAGGTGGAAACGTACGAGGTCCCGAGGCCGTTTTACGGGGACGAGAGTGACGGGGAGCTGGTCACGGAGTGGGTGAGGAGGGGGGCTTTGGACGGCACATTGTGGGAGTGGAAGGGGGACAGGGTGGCTTGACGTGTTGGAGTTGAGGGCGACTGGCATGTAGTCCAGGGCGAGTTGCTCGACGGGCGTTTTGATGCCAATCACGACCCGTCGACCACCAACCAAGAAGACGATGACGACGGACGGGTGGGTGGTTGCAGCAGGCAGCGCTGCGGCACGAACCGCGCCACGTCGTGTGGGGGCCAGGCGACGCGCTCTAATCTTTTTTCTTTTCTTCTTCTTTTTTGTCTTTTTCTGGAAGACCAAAAAGACTCTAGACTATATATGATTTATTATACCATGTCCTGTAGTCTGGCGCATGGCGCATGGCGCATGCAGAATGGGGAACGGAAAAGGGCACCGGAATGGAAGGTACGTCCCTCCCACGTCCGCCCCCCCCCCCCTCCACTTTCCACTCTTCGCCTGGCGTGGCGTGGCGTGGCCCAAAGCCCAGGTGAGGCCCAGGGGAGGCCCAGGGCGAACGGAGGCCCTGCATTGACCTCCATCATCAGCATCCAATGCAACATTCAATTCAATGCTACCCAAGTACTCCGTTCCGAGGACCACGACTGCCAACTTACCACTTAACCCAAGTATTTTCCACACATCGGCCGTCCGCTTGAGCCCGGCTTACGCACGCGTGGGACATGAGTCGACCTGAATTACTCCGTATGTGCGCCGTCGTCTCTTCGGCCTCATGTGCGTCGGCTTCATCCCCACAAGCCCCCGAGTCCGACTGAACATTGAACAAACAAAGCACCCCCGACCTCGCATTGCTCCGTACCCGTCAATCAATCCCCGTCCCCTCTGGACGTGTGCTTTCCCATCCTCCTCCGTCGAGACGTTCACGGCACCGACGTTCTCAACAGGCAGGAGAAGGCAACAGAATAATCCCTCTGGTTTGCGCCGCGCCATGATTCTCCCTCCGACGCCGACGACTCCCTCGCAAACCTGATAACGCGCTTGGCGACTCCCTTTCTTTTCTTTTCCTTTCTTTTCCCTTCTTTTCTTTTTTTTTTCTTTTTTTTTCCCTGAATTTCGTCCATTTCTCCACCGGCTGTGCACATCCAGCATTACCGAATAGATACCATTCCTAAGCCGAGGAATCCGAATCTTCGATCGAAAAAGAGGTCAAAAAGGGAAAAATAAAAAACAGGGCGCGTGCACCCAAGAGGTCTGCCAACCCGACCTCCCGCCGCCTACCTGCGAACCATGCCCGACAAGTCGTCGACGGTTGTTTCGTATGCTGCCGGAGCCTCTCTCGCCGCCGTTGCCCTCATCTACGTCTTCGGGCCCAACTTCACCATCGATCATGAATCCAGCTCCAAGAAGAAGACGGTCGTAGGTCTGCGGAACCAGGCCAACGACTGCTTCATCAACTCTGTCCTCCAGGTCCTCGCCGGTCTCGGCGACCTCCGCGTCTATCTCATCCGCGAAACCCACCGTCGCAGCATCGAAGATGCCGCCGTCTACGCGAATCTCGTACAACCCGAGGGCACCGCCAGGCTGGAGCAGTGGAAGCTGCGGGGCCTGCAGGACGGCCTGGTGACACAGGGCCTCAAAGACATGCTGGACGCCCTCAACGAGCGGCCCATCTACAGGAAGTCCGTGTCGCCGTTTCCCTTTGTCAAAGTGCTCGAGGCCGCCTTCAAGCAGCGCATCAGCAGGCAGCAGCAGGACGCCCAGGAGTTTCTGCAGATTGTCGCCGAGCGTCTCAAGGACGAGTACCACGCCGGCCAGCGCGCGAGGCTTCACGCGCGCGGGAACGGGCTCTTGCACGCCGCCGCGAGCCGCACGGATAGCCCCGTCGACGGCGCCGCCGCCAAGGACCCAGACGAGGAAGCTACCGTCGGCGACGGCGCAAACGAGGTCGGCGGGAACGACGACGCCGAGTCCGAGACGTGCTCGCCCATCTCACAGGAGGCACCCGGTACCCAAGTGCAGCTGCAGACACAGCCTGAGCTGGAAGAAGGGTTCCCCATGGAAGGGAAGTACGAGTCGCATCTCGAGTGTCAAACGTGCGGATACAAGACCAAGCCCCGAGAGGAGACGTTTTGCACTCTGACCCTCGCCGTTCCGCAGGTCTCGTCGACATCACTAAACGCGTGCTTCGACGGCATCTTCAAGACGGAGTACATTGACGACTTCAAGTGTGAGATGTGTCGGCTGTTGCACGTCAAGGCCAACCTGGAGCACGAAGTGGCCCGGTCGACCTCGGGGAGCTTCATAGCCCAGGCCAAGGACAGCATCACCAAAGTGCAAGCGGCCATGGACGCGGATCCCGGACAGCCCCCCGAGGGCGTGGACCTCGGCGACATTCGATATGCGCCGAAGCGCAGGATAGCCAAAACGACGCGCATGTCCATCTTCCCCAAGATCCTGGCCATCCACCTGTCGCGCTCCATCTACGGCGTCGGCCAGATGATGCAGAAGAACTCTGCCAAGGTGGCGTTTCCCGAAGAGCTGCCCCTGGGCGGGCTCGCAGACCAGCACAGCTACAAGCTGCTCGGCACGGTGACGCACCGCGGCGGCCACAACAGCGGCCACTACGAGGCCTTCAGGCGGCAGAACCAGCCCTCGCCCTACCACAACGCAAACACCTTCCAGCGGTCCGACGTCTACAGCCGGACGCCCACGCCCGTGTCCACGCCCGAGATGGCCGGCCGCCCGTCCCACAGCCCGGCCATGTCGACCCCCGACCTGCTCTCGCCGTCGCCGGCAGCCAACTCGTCCACGCCGTCGCTCTTGTCCGTGGCCACGCCGCCTCGCAGCGTCCCAGCAGCAGAGGCCACCGGCTCGCCCCCTCCCCCGCCCCCCTCCTCCTCCGGCTCGTCCGCCGGCACGCCCCGAGAAAAGGACATCGACACAACCAGCCTCCGATCCGTCGCGGCCTCTACCAAGTCGGCCCTCTCCAAGTTGGCCGCCGCCCCCAAGACCACGGAGCTCAGGAAACACGGCTCCAACGGGGCCCCCAGGCGGCCGAAGCACCGGAAGCCAGCGGCCGACAAGTGGTGGCGCGTCAGCGACGAAAAGGTCCGCGAGGCCAAGACCAGCGAGGTCCTTGGCATGCAAAGGGAGGTTTACCTATTATTCTACGAGCTAGAGAGGTGATTGCCCGGCGCCTTGTTTGGCAGGTACTAGTCTCCGTCTTGTATATAGGCCGCCCTCTGTCGGGCCCACGCCGGCGTTGTCCTTGACGTGCATGAACGGGCGTCTGGTTGCGCATTTTGTGCTTCACTTGCGAGGGGGTCTTTTTTTGTTGTTAGTGTTGTTTTTTTTTTAAGAAAAAACGAGGGGAGGGGAATGACGGCTCCCTTGGTGGCGTGAACATACTTGGTACGTTCCTGGAAAGTACAGGAGCCCTTTTCTTCGTTTTGTACAAAGTAAAGTTCAGCCCGTTGGTTGTCTGCTGTGCATCTACTGTTGGTGACTGTCGTGCTCTTTAGAAATAAATTGTGCGTCGGGTCGACAGCTGACGCGCCAACCTACTCCGTACTTTGTGCTAGTACTTAACTAACTTAGTAGGTACGTGCAACTCACGTACTTGCTCAAGCTTTGACCGGTTCTTCCGTCGGCGGCTGCGCCCCTGGGCCCTGACCCGCCCCCCTGTCCTGTCCTGTCCTGTCCTGGTCCCGTCCCCTGACGAAGCGGAGATGGAGACGCCCAAACTTTCGTTTCCTGGTGCTCCGTACTCCTTGCCATGGCGTGCATTGTACATTCCGGCCGGGGCAGCCAGAGATTCGACACGGCTGCCAAACGTACTCGAGTACAATTCGGCGGTCGCCAGCATGCGCGCGTCGGCTGTATGAGCGCGCCTTTTTCTCCTTCTTCTTCTTCTTCTCCTCCTTCTCCTCCTTCTTCGTGCTTGGCCCGACTCCCACAGCACGGCCTGTCGGCATGGCCATCCGTCGACGGCGTCGCCTCGCACAAGTGGCTGTGCTGACGGCCCTCGTGGTGCTGAGCGTGCTCCTCGTCACGCTGCCGCCGGACTCGCCTGCCGTGCTGGCAGTGGTGTTCAACTCGGCGCGACTTCGGTCGGCGCTGCTGCCGGGCGACAGGGACGCGTGGCTGCGCGGGCGGGCGCGGTATCCGGTGCACTTGGCGAGCGAGGTCGGGTGTCTGATCAAGACGGGCTACGGGACGAGGCATCGCGTCCGGGAGCAGCTGCGCGCGTTTGCGGTCAAGGGCGGCGTTCTGGGCGACGAGGGGAGGGACTACCTGGTCGTTGGAGACTGGGAGCCGGCCAACGCCACCGCCGAGGGGGGCTTGGGCGCGGCGGTCGTCGACGCCGTCGGCTTGGTGATGAGGGACGGGAGGCTGGCCGGGTTTGCGGACCATGCGCGCTTCGGCAAGTACAGGAACTTGGGGGGCGCCGTGGATGCCGGCGACGAGGTGAGAGCCCAGGAGCTCGGGGCCAAGTTTGGGTGGGAACTTGATGCGTTGAAGGTGAGCGAGTGCCCTGGGCCGTTGTCTCTGCTTCTTGGTCCTGCCCTGGCTCGGGCGGCAGTTCTGGGAGGCAAAGGAGATGGTGGCGAGCTGGCGGGTTGGGGAGGGACGAGGCTGACGGTTTCCGACAGTTCATCGCGGGCATGGAACTTTCGTACCGGAGAATGCCGCACAAGAAGTGGTATCTTATCCTCGACGACGACACGTTCGTGGTCAAGGAATCCCTGGAGCTGCTACTGAGTCACTTGGATCCTTCGAAGCCGCAGTATGTGGGCAACGCCGTGGGCGATTACAAGGCGCGATTTGCCCACGGCGGATCGGCCGTCGTTGTCTCCGGCGCGGCCATGAGGATGCTGTTCAGCAGGCCAGACATCGTGCGAGACGCCTACATTCGCTCGTTGGACGAGACGTGGGGCGATAGACTGGTGGCAACGACGCTGCAGAGGATTGGAGTTTACATTGACGAACGGCTCAGTCACTACTTCAACGGCGAGGCGCCGGACATGACGAGGATTCGACTCGATCGTGTCTGCTCGCCCGTTGTTTCTTTTCATGGGCTCCGGAAACCTGGTGCCATGGTCCATGCTGGAGTGACGCTGGGCAGGACGACAAGGCCGGTACTTTGGGGCCAGCTGTGGGAGCTGTTTGGCCAAACACGGTTGGAGTCGATGGAAGAGTCAGCCCTGGACAAAGGCGACCATGTTGGTCCCGGCGAGGAAGAGGTCAAGCTCTGGCAGGGCATCAAAACGGCTCGGGATTGCCAGTACAGGTGCAAAGGGCGGTGCCTGGCGTGGACATATTACGCCGAAACTCGCGTGTGTCGCGCCAGTCCATGGCTCATTGTCGGACCGCCGACCAGCGGCAGTGAGGTGTCTGGGATTCGTCTTTCAGCGGCGACATCTGCATTTAAAAGGTGCTCTCTTGCGCAGGTTGAGGGCAGCTCTGCCTGAGCTGGTGGCCTTGCCGGTCGCGGCGCAGTTCCCAGTCGTGTCGAATATTGTACCATGGCGCGCATTGGACTGGACATGGCGTTGCGGGCGTCTCGTGGGCCTCCGGGATTGCTGTAGGGGCAATTGTGGTTTGGATCTAGGAACAATGCTATTGTGTATACGGAGCACTCCGTACCGGTGCTAGGCTGACGCAATACGAGTAACTAACTAGTTCACACGGCACGGCGCACGGGTCGAAATACTCCGTATGGACAGAACAGACTCCAGAATCCAGAGCACATGGCCCAGCCTGCCGAGGCCCAGGTCCAGGGCCATCTGTGGTTCGGTCGCGCCCGCATCAAGTCTTGAACTACTGGCTGCTCCGTACGCCCACCGCTTGCATGCAATGTACCCAGGCAGGGAGTGCCGAGTGCTCTCGTTCGCTACGAAATAAAGATTGACGCGCATGGCGATCCAGATGTGTGCCCCGGGAAATTGAGCCCGATTTGCGAGAGCTGTTGGTCGTCGGCAACGATTGTTGGATTTCGTGCCGAGTACGGAGTATTGTGCTTCACAATGCAATGGGCACTATCAATCGATGTGGCAGCTCGATGAACCCGGATTGGGTACTCATCGGTTCTCAGGGGTGCGGCGTGTTTTTCCCTTCGTGTGCGCATCAACAGAAAGCAGCAGCCTCGTGGAACACTGGGTGTGCCCATGCCTTTCGTTTCACCCATGGTCATCAGCTCATGGCAGCTGCGAGTCGGTCAAGAGTGACGAGCACGGGCTGCAAGATTGTGATAGATCGGTAATGTCGGAGATGAGGGGAAGGGGAAGCCCTTCGACCGAATGTCGAAACAAAATCCTTCCGGACCAGGGCCAGTTGCTGGCAGACGACGTCATTTTGTGATTTCCATTCTTCCCCCAACCTCGTGGTTCCGGGTAGTCAACTCTGGCGCATCGACTCTCCGGCCCTGCGCCCAAATTTTTAGTTCCCTGGATATAACGTGGAGTCCTCCGTGCTCACTGTGTGCCCAAGAGTCCAAGCCAAGACAAGGGGAGTCCAGGGTTCCATCCGCAGTCACATCCAGGGTCGGAACCAAGCGTCGCCACTCGCCCATCGTCCAAAGAAAATAGAGTATGCATCAAGGCTGCTGTCGAAAGTATACGGCTGGCTTCGCTTAGGCATGTATGTATAATTGAGGAGCCACGCGGGTATCTTGTTTGTGCGTCCGTTTGGTGAACAAATGGTGCTCTCCGTCTCCCAAGTGGCTGCTGTACATACTCCGTACCATTGGTAATAGGGGCTCTTGTTGTAGATTCAGCAAACTCATGGCTCACCGTAGCTGAAATGATGCTCTGTTGGTCCAGGGTCACGGCATACTTTTTTTAAACGAAAAAAAAAAAAAAAAAAAATTCTCCACCGCGGCAGGGTCGTAGTGATTTGTGAAGCCTGGCAGGGTGCCCGGGCGTGTGCGCTCTGTGCCTTATTAGTTCCCACTCTCGTGACTGGGCCGCAGAGGAATATGAATCGTCTCCGTGCGCAAGGTTTAGCTGGGGCTGGTTATGAATTCTGGAGCTGGCAGGAGCTCGCGATATTAGCTTTTGTAATACGGAATGTTCACGCGTGGGTCCGATGACGATAGCATACTCCGTACGGAGAACGCTGCCTCGTATTGAAAATATGCGGTGTACTCGGTGCATAGGTGGCAACTGCACCGGTAGGATATGGAATCAGTTACGGAGCAGTGTGCGAGGTATTCGGTATTCGTGTGATAGAGAAAGGTGGGTTGGGTTGGCCATGGGCGTTCAATGTTGAGTCCATGTCTCTTCTTTCAAGACAGTCAAAAAGCATCAGCCACAATGTCTCAAGCCGCCGTCAGCAGTCGAACGCACCGCCACGTTTTGTCAGCGTTGCCGGCCGGCAGGCAGGCAGGCAGAGACGGGCGGACAGGTTCCGCAATGTTGCGGATACAAGTGCACGCCGGCTCTCTGCACCAGTCCATGACTGCAGAGAGTGCTAATGCGTTGTACAATGTACCTCTCAGGCTCTAGGGCTCGAGTGCTTCCTTCCCGCCCGCGCATGTACCACTTTTAGAACGCAAGTCCGAGTCCGCGTTTTTGATCCCATTGTGCAAAACTCGACATTGGGGATTGCTTCAACGCCTTCAACTGGGGTGCCCCCCAGCCAGCTACCCCGACCGTCTCCCGGACCTAAAAATTTAGCACTCGGACGAGACGATCCCCTTTCCATCTCCATTTTCTTTTTAATTATCGTTCCCTGTCTCTTGGCTGCGGCGCAACAAGCAAGGCAGCTAGGGCCGGACTGTCCAACCGGGCTGACACGGTTGAGCAAGGCTTCCTTTCCTAACCCCAGTCAGGGCGTGTCTCGCGCTTTCTATCCGGATCCCGTCAGAGTCACTTGTGGACTTCTTCACACCTAATCTTGCCATCCGGACGCCCCTCGTGTGACGACTGTCGTCAAACCAAGGTCGTCTTGCTGGGCCGTTGTGCTCCGTACCCTTTTGAAATCCGTCTGCTGCTACCCGCTGTTGAGCTTCCCATGTCGTCCGATAAGCTCCATAAATTTTCCAATTAAGAAACACCCAACAAAGTCATGTCTACGGACGGCAGAAGCATGGCTCAGGACACCGCCGCCGGTGTTGGTCCTGATCCTGTTCCAGCTCCTGGCAATGCCGCTACCGCCGGTGCTACTACCACCTCAAGTCCTGGTCCCAATCTTGATATCGCCACGCCCGGTACCGCAGCTGTTGCAGCTGCTTCTACGTCTGCTTCTGCTCCTGCTTCTGCGCCTGCAGCTGCCACGGCTGCTCTGGCAAGTTCCAGCGCCGTTCACAACCCTCCGTCAAAGTCAATATCTCTCTCCCGGTCCCCTTCAACACCTCCGATCTCGACTACACCCACGACGACGACTGCAGGTCCGGCCCCGGCCTCGACTATCGACTCAGAACCTGCCGCACCGGCTTCGTCATCGCCATCTGAGTCGCCTGCCACTGTCGCCGCCGCCGCCGCCGCCGCTCCTACTCCTGCTTCTGCCTCAGAATCTCAGCAGAACGGACTCAACAAGTCGTCCGAGGTCGACTCCGATATGAACGGCTATAGGCCTGTTCTTACAGCCCACAATGGGCTTCCTGCGAGCTATTCAGCCACAACAAACACGCCCTCGACCTCTTCGCACCTGGCCGCCGCTAGCTATGCCTCACCGACTGCTGTCTCGACTACGCAATACTCACCCTACCCTACGAGTACCGTAGTACCGCATTCGACCGAGGGCTACAGAGTCAGCCCAGTCCCGAGTGGCAACACCATGTCTCTTCCGAGTATGCGAACGATGGACTCACTACCTCAGGAAAGAGCCAGTCAATCGGAAATGCCACATCATGCCATGCCAATAAGCATGAATGCTCCTCTACCCTCTGCATCTACTGGCCCAGCAATCTATTCCTCTCACCATGCGATGCCCGTGCCCTCAAATTACGGGCTGCCTTCTGATTCTCTACATCGGTATTCCCTACCTCACGACCCTAGGATCCTCGGCAGTAGAGGCTCAAAGAAGGTAAGTGAGAGACAGGAGAGTTGAATAGGGCTCAATCATGAGTTTTTTGCATTCCCGAAACTCTGGTTGAATTCATAGCTCGACTGACTTGATATTTTACAGGAAATCAAACGTCGAACCAAAACGGGCTGTCTAACATGTCGAAAGCGTAGAATAAAGGTATTCAACAGTCCACTCATTCGTTTACACTTCTACTTCCCCTCGTTTATAGCCCCCTGTCTTCCATTTTCAAAAGTTGATTTGAAAATGTTCTCATCCCTTGCCATGACTTCTTGTCGTGGTAGCACCAGGTCAGTTTTGATGTCTGACGCTGCTCCGATTCGGAGGGAGCTCCAAAAGTTAATCCGCTTGCGCCAAGTGGGTCGGGAAGCTCTTAGTAGTCTTGCACAACACACGTCTCCTTCTATCCTCCATCACAAAACCACCTCTGCCAATTCGCCAATTTCGGCCTCTGTCTCTGTCCAGTTTTATTTGCTAACATATCGACGATGCCGTTCGAATTATAGTGTGATGAGACACATCCAACCTGTAACAATTGCAAGAAGTCGAAACGAGAGTGCTTAGGCTACGACCCCATATTTCGACAGCAACCTGGCGTGCAGCCCAACTCTCACATCCAACCAGCCTTAGCAAGTCAGCCAGCGGCATCGTCATCTGTTGCTTCCTCGGTGTCGGCCCATTCGAGTTCTGGAATTGGCCACCCGTCTGCGCCTACCAACCCGTATGGTAGTCAGCCGTCGATGCTTCCAAGCTCTTATTCAACTGCATCCCCACCGTCTACTCTTCCTTCCTCCTCAGCGGCACACGCCGTCTCATCCAGCTATACCTCGCCAGTTTCCGCCAGCGGCACGACAACTATCAAGCGGGAGCCGCCTAGCAAGCAGGAGCCTTTTGATTTCGCAACCCCGATTGATCCAGCTAGTAGACACTTGCCACCACCGACTGGCCCCGATATCAAGCCGTACGACTACAAGACACCGACGGCCGTTGAGAGCAGCCATCACGCGACACGTAAGTAAATATTCTTTTTGACATTAAAGCTTTCCTTCTGGACGGCGATATGCTAACCGACTGGTTCTCAGCCAAGAAGATGAAGATCAACGAAATTATCGATTTGCTCGGTGCGCCGCCTCCTCATCAACAGATAAAGCATACCGAGGAAACCTTTAACGAAATCACCAAAGTATACCATGAGATGTATGCTGGTGGATTAAGTGCTTTTTTTGAAACAACATGGTATTACTTTGTCGATAATGGCAAGATGTCATTTCCCAGGGACGCCAATCTCATCGAGCATATGGCGACATTTTTAAAAATTTTGGAAGCTGTCAGAGCGAATGACCATTCTCAAATGGCTTATTCTGGAGTATTGGAGACGAGGATAGTGTGGGAGCTTGCTTGCACTGCGTATCGGACACCTGAGGGAACAAATCGGACTTGCCGCGCTACCATGCCACCAGAGGGCGATGCCACTGAAGCAAGAAATCGCCTGCGCGTTGTTGAAGCCTTGCTTTGTGGTGAATATCTGGTCACAAATCCTCTCGCGCCACCACTGCAAGATCCGGAACCCCATCGTACTCGCCAGTTCGACTTTTGGTATAGCTTAGCGGAGTTTGTACGGAAGCGTGACTTGCCCGACTCCCATCAGGCTCTCAAGGCTAGGGAGGATGCGCTGAGTAGAATGAGGCACTTGCTAGATTCGCGAGAAAACCGTGACGTTCTTTATTCCATAGCCGTCGTTCGCGAACTCGCACCGTATTACGGTCCGAGCTACGGAAGCACTCCCCAGTACGCAGATGAGACTGACCCCAAGAATCGACTTGCTGTCGCGTCGAAATTCATACTAGACGAAGCACAGGTCACTGGTGGCACTACTAATGTGGTGCGGCGATTCAGCGACATTGCGTCTCGAGCCTTCGTTAACCCCGGGGTCAACGTGGCGCGAAGAAACCCCTAAGACACAGCAGAGAATTCGGAACGAATACACCCGTCACACATCACATAATTCATCATGCAAGCGTTCTTTCTGGCGTTTATTGCTTATGTTATCTTTGACTTTTAGCAGCATCTGGAAAGCATTGCGAAGGTTTTTAAAAAAGTGGTGTCCCATGTTTACCTGCGGCGTTGGTCTTCCGAGCAGAACTGCGCTCGGATCATCTTGATCAAACATGCATTTGCTTTACTGCTGCAACCTCTACTTGTTCAGCACATTTCCACGAGCCCCGGCGTTTCGAGCAACGCCTGGTGTGCTGGTTTACTACGCCTGGTTTTGTATTATTGTAATTGCATATTACCTGCGGACGGGGGAGAGGCACCTGGGATGAGAAATCTCGCCTCTGAAATAGAAATTTCATCTTGTAACAAATGGGAATTTGGGTGTGTTGTTTTTGTACAGGGACTTGCTCAACTAGACAAGGGAATGGTACCATGGGGATAGAAGGGATACTAATACTGATGTTTGGCTGGTGGTGGACTTAGAGTCTACTTAGGATAGAAGACCTGACCAGGATCAAAATCATTCAACATATAATTATTTTCTCCTTTTTCTTTCGTGGACGTAAGGAATGTGAGAAAATTCCACGCTGCTTTAATGACGTTGAAGGGTATTCTGGAGAGGCAAGTGTGCTCCATTGCTCAGGAAGAGAACTCTTCCATCAAATTCCCCTGTTAGACCGTGCCTACAAGTACAAACTCTCATCCTCCTTCCATGATGTCAACTTTGTCCTAATGACACATCCCAGGTATCCAAAATTCACGCGTCATAACCAACGACCACCGCTTGAGCAGTACGCAGTCATACATCTAGAAACTGCCAAACCAAATGCTATCGTCTGGCCTGATGCCAGACATGACACCTTCCAGCTCACACATTGCTCTGCGCTGCGGATCCACCGTCCACCTACGAACTACTTCACTTTGTACGAGTAACTGCATTACCATGCCCGACTCAGAGTGCCACGTATTATGGCAGTGAAGCGTCCATATGCCGGGATTGTCGAGCACAACGCGTACTATGGCCCATGAGTAGGCTTCTACCGTGACAGTGTCCCGGCGAAGGGGGTTCTCTGGCATACCATTGTGCTGCAGGTACTTGTCCAGCGTTGCGGCTGTGGGGGGATATCCGCTCCGAGCCTGGGCAATGATGAAGAATTTGTGGCCGTGGAGATGGAAAGGGTGTGCGCCGTCGTCAAAGTTGTTGATGGAGATGTCGACTGTGCGAATGCCCTTTGTTTGAAGGACAAAGTCGTTGTCCTTGTCGAACACTTTGTTATTGATGGCCAACGGGGCCTCGAGGCTGGTTGATTCAGGCTTAGCATCGAGGAATCGATGGAGAGAGGGGTGGGTGACATTTGCATGCCAAGTTGAGTCGTTGAAGAAGCCTCGTGCTAGACGCCAAGCTCCAATCATGAAGTTGGCTCTAAGGGTGACGAAGTCGTCTGCGGGGGGTGGGTTCATGTGCTGAACTGGATGTAGAACCGACGTGTTCAGGTCACGACACATGGTTTCGATGACCTCCGGCCAGTCTTTGCTTTGGGGATCAGCTGTGAGGGGCTGAGAGACTGACGAGATGTACCGTATTATTCCTCTGACTTCCGGCTGTAATCGACCATTTTGTGTGGCGAAGCAGTGCGTGACCATCCTGGCCCGCAGCCAATATGCATCAGCGGTAGTGACGTTGGTGTCAACGATGACGCTATAGCGTTGAGCAGGTAAGATGTTGAGACGATGGAAGGGCTCCGGATGAACATCTGTTCCGTCAACCTCCGTGATGTAGAATGGGTGTTCGTCAATTTGTATTTGGAATTCGGCAAAGGCTCCCACGTTGATGAATCGTAGACGATGCCGCTGGTTTGCAGTTAGGTCAAATATCGGATTAGACGTGTTGCTGTTATCGCAATGCCACCCCTTGAAGTCATCACAACTCCGGACGCCACGGCCGTTGATGAGCGCATTGTCTGGAACAGGTTCGTTGTTTTCCTGGTCTGGCTGGAGATAATACATCAACAACTCAGCTGTTGTGCTGTGGTAATGGTCCTGGACCATGATAACTCTGTCCGTCACATATTTGACCTCTTGCAGTCCAAGCTCATCCTGGGAATGAATAACGACAGGTCCAACCAAGCCATCCGATGCCTGAGCACTATGATGAGCATGATACCAGTATGTGCCGGACTGTCCACGGACAACAAATTTATATGTATAGTTTGAGTTAGGGGCAATGGGGCATTGGGTGACGCCTACAGTGCCATCCATCCAATTGGTTCCATTCTGGAAGAGTCCGTGAAAGTGAATTGATGTGGCGTTTACGGCTTTGTTTTCCACGTTGACAACGATTGTATCACCTTCGTTGCATTCCACCAAGGGGCCGGGGAATTGGCTGTTGATGAGCATCATGGGTCGATAGACTCCGTCTGGGTTCAATTCAGCATCTGATATTGTCCAGTAGTATTCCCGAGTTACCCGTGCAGCACTGCGGTTCCATGACGGCGGAAGCACATACTCGGATATGTCTCGTAATCGTGGCGTGCGGGGGACGTCTTCAGGATAGTGTAGTATTGTATGGTGCTCGGGGTCATCGGTTTGGCCTTTGGCTGGATCATCTTGGTGGTTCTTTTCTTGATCGTCGTGGGGGTGCACATCAAGAGAGCCTCTCGTTCCTCTGGGTGGGAACCTCAGCATGATGCCGCAAAGACCCAAGATTGTGACGAAGGAGAAAAGAAGGAAGAGGCTCAACTTGCAGCATCTGTGCTGTCGTGAGGCTCGGCTCTTTCCGAGCCAGGCAGTTTGACTCGATTCGCTGAGGGGAGTGGAAGAGGCAGTAGTCGCAGCCGGACTCGCACCTGCCTCGACTTCCCCCTCGTCTCGTGATGTCTCTTGGACAAGAAACGGCTGCTCCTCTGCGTTTTCACCAACCTCTCCATCTTCCGCTGGAGACATTCTGCTGGACAAAGTGCACCAGCACCGAACTGCGGCACGTAAACTGTCACCAGCGGCAAATGGTGAATCACCTATCACAGCAGATGGTAGTCAAGCCGCATGGCTACCTCGCCCTGGTGCTTGCCGAGTCGCCGACTCGCGCCGCAAAACCACGAGCAATGTGATCTGCAGTTGGCGCTGGTGAGCAAACCCACCAAGTCAGAAAATCACCTTGCATTCCACACAGGGGTTCCGTTCGGGAAGACGGCAGTAATGACCTTCGTTAAGCGTGGTCCCATGCAGGAAATATACCGTGTTCTGAGGCTGTCGACCAATCCTCAAAGGTTATTGCAAGACGCGCTTGATGAAGCTTCCAAGTGCTATTGGGTAGCATCAACACCGATCTCGAGACCCCCACGGGCCACCAGGCTACGAACTTGAGATGGAGATGTCACCAAGAAAAAATAGACTCGTCAACGTGCTCAATTGGATGGACAAATGGCCCTTCCCAACCTTCCTCAACGGATGGATCGGCACACAACAGCGCATGGAGCCCCTGCTTCGAGGTGACAAGCGCAATGACTCAATGGTCACACTCTCTATCTGCTCAAAGACTTCAGCTCCCAAAAAAAGAAGGAGACTCTTGACGCAGTACTCCGTACTCTGTAAAACTGTATCTCGTCGGCCCGCTCTTCGCCCAAAACCCTGGAGCCTCGAGGTCCTGTCCCGCAACCACTTTGGAGAGTGGCCAGACCAACTGGGAGAGACATAAGTTACTGGGGTCACCAGAACGGAGTACCGAGCTTCTTGAAACAGTCAGGTTCCCAACACCGAAACCCAATGCTCCTCCAGGTTGGCCACTGATAAGGGACGAACAAGGTCGAGATGCCAGCGTTTTGACACCTAGGCGCCTCGTTCAACTTTTGGGGATACCGACGAGGGGCCCCCTCGGGGTGCCGAGATGTGAGCTGAGACACAGGATTAGCGGACTCTGGGCTACCGTGGCTGGAAGAAGAAGGCAACAAACATTCCAGGTCTAGTACGGAGTACGGAGTATTGCGTCGTACACCCGGACAGTGCTAGGCAAGGTTCAGTTGGGAAAGTAGTACGTAGTATTGCTGACGCTACATAATTCCCGTAGGATTGACTGGTCCGGGCGATGTCCGTCTCCACGGATAGAGAGCCCGATCTGCGTGTTTGCATTCGCTCGCAATGCTCACTAGTCCGTTGGGGACGGGGCGTGTGGCATGGCCAGACTCCGCGGGCCAGCAAGCAAGCCTTGCCACCACGACTGAAAGTACTCCGTATCCAGGAGTCATTTATGCGTTTTCAACCATGCCTACCTAAGTACGTACAATGCTTGACTACCTAGCATGGTCACGCATATTCGACGGAGCAGTACTCGCTTGGAGAAGCCAGGGGTCCTCCGTACCTTGCCGACATGAGACTCGGTGCCCTTAAGTAAACGCACCGCCCCAAACGTCGATCCATCTTTACGGTACGAGCAGGCAGATCAACTTGCTTCATTGCTTGTAAAACCAAACTGGAAAGGCTGAAGAAACGAAATATGTTGTTCCGGAAAACTGCCAGCTTTCTGTCTGTCGCCGTCGCCGCCGCCGCCACTCCTTACAAATCTCAAAGCGGCTGGGAGACCAGGTACACAGCTACTGGAACTGTCGATGTTGCAAAGGCTGCCGCTACAGCGAAGACCAGCAGCCCTACCAGTCATGTGAAGGGCAAGGCCTTTGACAGGCTTGCCATCATCTACTTTGAGAACCAGAACTATGACAAATCCTTCGGTGACCGTAAGTGCTCTTCCAGGCAACTCCATGGGGAGAACGCACGATGTTGCGGAATACAAGGTCTGACATCTATCACAGCCAACTTCAACTGGTTCACTAAGAAGGGCATCACCTTGTCCAACTATTTCGCCGTCACTCACCCTTCTGAGCCCAACTACATGGCCTCCATTGCCGGTGATTACTTTGGTATGGAGAATGACGACTTCACCCGCTCGCCTCGCAACATTTCCACGGTCATTGATCTTCTTGACACCAAGGACATTTCGTGGGCCCACTACCAGGAAGACATGCCTTTCTCCGGCTTTGAGGGAAATTCCTACCGCAACCGAAAGAACGGTGCCAACGACTACGTGCGTAAGCACAACCCTGCCGTTCTACACGACGGCATCACCCAATCTGAGCAAAAGCTGTCACAAATCAAGAACCTGTCTTTAATCGATACCTCACGTTCCATGTTTCACAAGGACCTCAAAGGCAACAAGCTCCCCCAGTGGATGTTTATTACCCCGAACATGACTTCCGATGGTCACGACACCTCTGTCACTGTCGCCGGCGTCTGGTGTCGCAAGTTCCTCGAGCCCCTTATCGAGGACGGAAACTTCATGCAGAATACGCTTGTCCTGATCACTTGGGATGAGAACGAGTCGTACGCTGCCCGCAACAACATTCTGGGAATTCTTATTGGTGATGCTGTCCCCAAAGAGCTCGTTGGCACTGAGGACAAGAATTTTTACAATCACTATTCTGAAATTGCCACTGTCTCTGCCAACTGGGATCTCCCCACCCTTGGCCGATGGGACGTCGGTGCCAATGTCTTTAAGATGGTTGCGGACAGGACTGGCGACAAGCTTCGCAAGTGGAAGTCTCGGGAACAGCTTCAAAGCATGTACTGGAACTACTCGTATGCTGGCCAGTATAACAACCGGGGCGGCAACGACATCTTCCCCAAACCTAATCTTATTCTCGACAAGGCCTTCAGCGGCCGTCGTATTCTTCAGTCCGTCAAGGACGCCTGGGAAAATAGTGAGGCTCCTACTTATTACAAGGACACGATTGAGACCCCTGATGGTCTGCATCCTCCTCGAGGCTATGAGCCCTCTAGAAAATGAAGTTTGTGAGTCTTTGATTAATTCAACATATTTGGATCGCCATAGATGTTCTTGACTTGGCTGCGGGAGAATCATCAAGAATAAATCATGACGAAGCAAAAATAATGGAGAACGTCAAGGTGTCGCATAGCATATAAGGTGGTCTACCACACACAAAAGTGCACGCCCAACTTTTGGTGGACACAAGGTAGTGACAAGACGGTGCTGTACAGAAACAGAGGACTCGTTTACGAAACCATCCCTGCCCCTCCGTACGAGGCAACCTCGAGATCGGTTGGTCCAGCTGTACGGACGATGCGGCGATCTCTTGGCCTCTCAGCGTCTCCGCCGTCCGGGTAGCCAATCGAGAGTGGACAAAGGGGCATGGGGACTCCGTAGACTCCAGGAATCCCCTGTCCCCCCGTCACCCGGTCTCCAAAAGATCCCGGGCCGTCAGTTCGGGTTCGGGTTCGGGTTCGTCCCCCTCAGGTTCCCCAGGGTCCTTCCCCACGCACAAGCACTGAGGAGGCGGGTGGTCACTGGTGACCGAATCAGCGGCTGAGTCGCAACATGTAGGCAGAGCACGTGGAGAGCCGGTTTAACGCTGAATTGGTAGCCGAGATTTGAAATGCGACCCGCGTGTGTACTCTGTAACAGAGAACTACTTACGGAGTATTGGCAGAGGGAAGGGGGAACGTCGCTTGGATCAAGTTGCGCTTGCAAGTCACTGAACGCAGTAACATGCCATGCTCCGTATAGTAGTTCAAAGGTTCAGCCGGGGTGAAAACCAATAGGAGGTAATTTTTACAGAGAGCGTGTGGGGGGCAGGAACCTACCAAGTACAGGCCAAGGCACGTCGGGATTCTGCCCGTTACTCCTGTGGAGGAGATGTCCTCCACAAACTTCATGCTGCACAGAAGATGGCTTCTTTCGTACTCCGTAACTGGCAGAATTAAGTTGGTGAGCACGTGGAAGCTGGAAGCCCAGCGATGCAAGGCCGTCCCTACTTGGTTGGATGCATTTGATATCTCATGAATCATGATGTGACATTGGAACACCTCGGGTACCCAAGGCATCTTCTCCAGGGGGTGAATGGCACCTGCAGCCACTTCTGTTCCTGACCTTCCCTTGTTGGGCGGCGCACCTGCCACTGACTGCATCGTCTGTCCGATCTGGCAGGAGTGAGCGAGCACTGGCTGATCAGGTCATTTTAAAGTCACTTGCCAGCCTGGAGATGCAAGCACAGCCGAAAACACAACCCTCCCACGTTGCGCCCTCATTTGGACAACTGCTTCCGTCCATTCATTCGACTCGGGTTTCTCAGCTGTTCAATTTCGTCATGCACTGGACCATTTTAACCTTGTTGCGTTCTCCTCAAGGCCAGTGACTGGCGCGTCCCCGTTTTTAACTGTCATGCTCCTGGGCTCCCTGGCTCCTCTGATTCCGATATTTCTCACATCCTACATGAGTGGTGCGATGTACTGGCTACTCTGGTCAATGTGACAAGTTGTTCGAAAATCAACCAGTTGTTCACTTCCACGCACATTGACCAACTCGCGACATGGTTTCTTCCTTTTTTGCAAAGATACAAATAGATTAACAATCCCGCTTACAGCGCTTTCCCTCTAGCTAGTCGCAATGTCGAAACCCCAGAGCCCTCGGCTGACTCGCTTTCTTTCCGATTTCACGCTCGGGTTTTCCGATGGCCTTACTGTCCCATTTGCCCTTACTGCAGGGCTCAGCTCACTAGGAAGAGCTGATACCGTCATCAATGCAGGTCTCGCCGAGTTGTGCGCCGGAAGCATCAGTATGGGCATTGGTGGTTATCTATCTGCACTGGATGAGGTCCCTCACTCAACAGAAGGCAGAGATGACATTGTTAAAAACGGTGACGAGGAAGAGTTAAGAGCCATGTTGCGCGATGGAAGCTTAGAGGGCCGATCCAGGAATCTTAGCGATCATTTGGAGGAAAAGGTTTTGGAACAAGAATCAAAAGAGGACCTAATACGGAACCATCTTGAGCCCCTGGCCCTACCACATACTACCGTCCTGGAGATTCTTGTGGCGTTGAAAAATCGTCCTGATGGTCTTGGACGGGCAGTCTGCCGCCTGCAGCAACAGAATGCTGCGACAGAGCCGTTGTCGGATCAGCTACCAATCTCGCCCGTCGCCTCTGGCCTATCCATCTCGCTGGGGTATGCCATTGGCGGTATCATACCCTTGCTCCCGTACTGCTTTACTTCAACAGTGGGCAAAGGTCTCCACTGGAGTATCGCTTTATGCCTGATAGTGCTCATGGCATTTGGATCGGGCAAGAGCTGGCTACTCCGTGGTGAAGCGAGGAGCGTCAAGGGAAGCCTGTTGGAGGGCCTTCAGATGCTGGTTCTGGGCAGCTTGGCCGCAAGTGCTGCAGTTCTTTGTGTGAATCTTGTTGGTGCAGGCTCTGAGCCCAGTCATTGAAATAGATGCTTCAAGTCAGGTTTATCATGACATTCTGGCATTCGTACGGCGCCAAGGTCTCGGGGCAATTGTCAATCGGGGTCGAGGTATAACATAACTAATTTGTGTATCACTATTGAAATGTGACAATTGAATATGGCCCCGCTAAAACAGACGCGCGACAATGAAGAAGTCTGTCTGCCCCGAAGGAACTTGAGCAGTTTTTGAGCACAGCAAAAGAATCATGGCTGGCGGGTTGTGAAGGGTATTTTTGGTTCGTAGCTCTTGCGGTGGTTCCCGAGACGAAATAACCTCGTTTCTTCGTTGGTGCGTCTCTGGCTTGACGATACGAGCTTACGGGCAACACGTCTCGGGACAACCGCGCGTATTCGATCGCTTCTCGCCAAGTCTTTACACGTTGGTTTATGTTTTTGGGCTTTGGACTTGAATATGGTGTTGTCTATAATCGCTTGACTAAATTATTTTATTGTCCTTCTCCCAAATTAGCTTGCCCGAGGCCAGTGCTGGGCGGTACCTTGGTCCGCCAGCAAATGGCTTTTACTTGATTGTTCATTGATTTATTTATTTTTTTGTGCGTCTCACCTCTCCTGGCTCTGTAGCATGGACAGACAAGTGTATTTTTTTTTCCGACAAAGCTTTGACCAAAGCCCACCATGTCGTTCTCGAGAGCCAAGCCAAGGATACCAAGCCGGCCAGAGCTACACAGGCCACAAGTCTGTAGGGGCGAGACTCCGATTCCAATTCCGAGTTCTGGCATTGGACTCGAGGACAGCTGCTGGAATGGGATGAAGCCAAGGCATCCGCCCATCAAGATGATGATGCCCAAGACATGGTTGTACTCCTGGCGTCGAGGGATCCCAAATTCGAATCCAGCGTGACAGCGGCCTTGACTTTCTGCGCTCCGTCGGCCGATTCTTCTTCCTCGCGTGGTTCGATCTGCCTGTGTACTTTCTGGGCAGGAATCGGCCTGGCCTGGCCCTCAAGGCAGCTGCTGAAAAGGCTGACCAAGAATTTGACGAAGGAGGAAAATGCAGCAAAATGTCAAGAATTCCGTGAAGAGCCTGGCCGGACGTCGAGGACTGCGAACTTGTTTTCATGACAAAACCCACAGGCCCACATTAATGATCAGCTACTTTAGTACTTCGTACTGCTCCGCACTACGTACTCCCGCGACAACCAGTGCACTCGGCAGCCGCTCTCGACAGCTCCGCTAAACAAGGCAGGAACCGTTCATCATCCCTCAGCATTCCGATTCCAAACTCTGTACTCAACCCAATCGACTCCTCAAGACACAGACAAACAACATGTTTCGATTTGTAAGGAAGCAGAAGTTGCACCCGCCATGAACTTGAGCTGCGGGCTAACAAATAGTACAGCACAAGTCGCCCGACATTGTCACGGTCTTCCACAAGGCCAGCTCCCCAGCTTCCATCAGAGTTGCCAACCTGGTCAAACATATTTCCGCCAATGCCCAGGCTGGGGCTACTCTCGACCAGGCCAGCGATCATACAGCGCAGACACAAGCAAACCGCGACCCGTTCGAGCTCAACATCACCGAGGAGCCTCCCACCGTTGAGCAGGTCCAGACAATCCTCGACTACGTTGGCAGGACCAGCATAGCCAAGGTTATCAAGGGAGCCCGCGACGAGAAGGATGCGCTGAAGAAGTTCCGAGAGAGCAAGGAGAGCTTCTTGCGACCGGTGGTAAGTAGAGTCACGTGGAGGAGTCGAGAGCTGCGATAGAGAGCCGCAGTTCTTCGGTGAAACGAGCTGATCCATTTGCATAGACCGTGGATTGGAACAATGGGAAAGCCATTGCCGGCGATAACGAGAGTCAGATTCTGAAGCTGCTCAAGACGCAGAAGTCAGAGTGAATAGGGCCTCGTGAAGACGCAAAACTACGGAAACGCACCTGTACATACCTATATGCTCAACACCCGCGACCCGAAATCTCCTTTCTTGTTAACAATCAAAGTTTTGAATTGTCAAAAAAGTATTTCTGCCTGATACCGATCAGTTGATTACTCGAACTCGTAGCTAGGGTTTGCTCATCTATGTGAATTGAGAATTGAACTGTTACTACACGCAGGTAAAACTAGAATGGCGCGCTGGCCCATGTATCAACATCGGCGTGCGTGCCATGTCAAAGAGCCGCAGTGTCTTTTTTTTTTCCTCAGCTTGGTCTTGGGACCAAAATCGGGGTAGGCGGAATTCACTGTGCCCTGTTTGTGGACTTCTGTCAAACACGCGCACCAATCTGACCTGGGTTTCTCTCAGATGTCGTTCACTCTCAGTTGGTATGCCCCGTGGTCGGTTCTGCAAGTCTGTTCAGATACTAAAAAGCGAAGGTTTTTGTTTTGTTGTTTTTGTTTTTGTATTCCCGAGTGACTGCCTTGGCTTTATATTTGCTGCAGGCGCCAACTCACGTTCCTTGATACATCCTAAATGTTGAACTCCCCTCTCCCCCTTACCTCCTGTTTACAAATTCTCTAAAGCTTATCACTACGCTTCGCACAGTCAGTGTTTTTCTGCAATCATCCCTATCGGCCCAAGTTGGTTGAAGAAAGAGTCTGCGTACTCCTTCCTGGCTCTGTCAGGTCTGTGTGACTATTCTCATGGAATCTTCTGCTCCCGGGCATTATTTCCGACACTATGACCCGCCCAATTCTCAAGAGAATGGAGCTGAGGCTCAAAGAATCCAGGCCAATGCTTATCCGGGTCGAGTCCGACCTGCGTTTATAATAGCGTATCCTGACGGTCTGCCCGCCAAATACAACATGGCTCGCAGAACCACCGCCGAGGGTGTCCCCGACAGAATCATTGAAGACAACTTTGATAAAGACTTCTACACCAAGTCCCCGGATAATGTTTCTGCCATCTTCTCAACAAAAGGAGGGAGACTTCCTTTTCGGAAAGCGAATGTGGACAGCTTCAAACTTGGGCGCGAAAGGAGGCTTTGGTCGCAACGCGAGATCGACCTTCGATGCAACGATATTCGCCGAGAGCACGCACCCTTTATGAAGCTGCTGGAGAAGCCGCGCTACCCAGAGACTTTGTTCAAGTACTTCGACCCCCACGACATATACGAAGACGGCCCCCAGAATCGGTGGAATCTCCTAAATACCTTGTATGCCGAAAACGAGATCATAGCAAAAATAGTGGAAAGGGACTTTACCGAGCATATCAGAGAATTCGTAGATAAGTGGCTCGCACGTGGCAATGGTAGGAAGCTCAAAAACTGGGCTTCAGAAGATGGCATTATGGAATTGTTCTCTGAAGACGACTGGCAGGCCATAGGTAATATCGACAAGGACATGGTGGCTATTTTTGAGAAAGTTCTCGAGGAACGGAAGAAGGACTTTGAGTCAATCAAGCCGGATAATATCAAAATTCCTGTTGTAAAGAATTGCGAGAACCTCCAAGGTACGTTTTGTGGACAGCATGATCCTCCCGTTTCTTCTCCCGTCACACTGACAAGGAAACAGTTCACGCAGAGGTGTTTGACTACAATGCGAATGCACTACTACCAAAGTTCCCACCCTCAGAGTGCAAGAGTTCCCAAGTGGCCTTCACCAATGTCCCGACACCAAACAGTCTTCACGATGGACAACATCGTCCTGTTCCCGCAATGCTTGGATATGGGCCACCTGGCCTTTCTCAGGTGAGACATGCAACTGCCGTTGAAGATTTGCGGCGGACAAGCACTGCGGCGATGCTGAGTTGCGCACCGACAAGTCAGCCCCGACAAACCAGTTCAGTCCACGGGCCCGAAGACATCCATGTGCAGAAGAGACCTGTGAATGCCGGAAACGAGCAGGCCACAACATCTATGACGATGAATACAGCCCCGCCTAACCAGAAAAATCAGCCTCACCTCTCTGTTAACGCTGAGAACCACGTTGGACCAGCTCTGGTGAGGGATGACCGGGCGTCTCCTTCTCCGCTCCCTCGAAAGGATCGACTTGCCCAGCATGGTACGACTGCAGGGAAAAGTCCCCTTAGGCAACCTCAACACAATGATGCGGAACAATCCAACACTCTCGTTCCAAAGACAACAAAAAACATGTCGTCTCAGTCTCAGATTCCTGTGATGGTCGGCGTACAATCTGCTGGAAAAGGAGGCAACACGGTGCCGAATCGAACGCACCCACAGGACAGCAGTGGGAAATCGGCTGGCCGACAGATTCCCGAGAAGTTGGGTCAGGGAGCACGCCCATTGTCTCATAATTACTTTTCAGGAAATCGCGTGGTGTCGTTTGGCGATGCGCCTCACGTTCATGGCGGGGCATTTGGCAATGAAAGGTCCATGCAGGGTGATGGCAGTCAACGCCTCATGTTTGGCAAAGCTTGCACAGCACAACTTTTGCCTCAAGTGGCAGTAGCTGCATCGAGCTGTGGCCCATCTCCGAATGTGACAAGAGCTGCTTTTGGGGGCGGCGGCGGACCTCGAGGAAGACTCGGTCCCGCGAGCTACCGGCCTCGAGATGAACATCCTGTCCATGATGGCAAGGAGTCGTTCTATTCGCAGAATCCACCTGCCTGCACAGGGCCACCAAAATGGCAGAGACACGATGCGCGCATTCACGAAGCAAACAGAAGCATTTGGCTGAGGGTTAGGAGTTTCCCAAGCGAGAATAACGCTGAGATCAGGAGTCTTCTGAAGAGCGAAATGCAGAATAGGTTTGGGCCCGTTGAAGGGGTCGTCCAACGTTCGAGTAGCGCCTTTATAGTTCGGCAAGTCTGCCTCAAAGCGTGTGTCACGATCAAAAAATGACGAGTCAACTGACGTTTTTGTTCTATTCTAGGTTCGAAGACGAAACTTCCGCGAAGGAAAGCCTGCATTTCCCAAGGCAATTCCTTCTAGACAACAAACTTATTGTTTCGATTAAGCCGTTCCACGGCAGCAAACGGAGCGAAGATGCCGCCGAGCATGACACTCTGCGAAGCATTCGCATCCAGAACCTGCGTTCATCGGACAATGCGCCACGCCCCCCCCTGCCTCACTGGATGTATCCTGCCCAGACGCAAAGTTTGGCTAGTGACGCCTTTGTTCAGCACCAATTACAGGCTGTTGACGGGATGAATATGCAGCATGTACCACGTCATCCGAGTCAAACAGCTCCAGTGTCTGGAGGCCACCGCCCAGTGGTGGCTTTCCCTCAGCGAGCAGCGATGCCACAGCAACCACCGCCCCAGATCTCCCTGCGACCTCAGGCCCCCAAGAAAGAGACTGACAAAGTCATTTCGGGACAAGAGAGGAAGGAGTTGGCATCTGATAAAGCGGCACAAAAGGCGTTGGAGTTCAAGACCCAGTCAAAGCCGCCCTCCGAGGAGGCGTTGGAGAAGGACGATCCTGTCGAGAAAGATGGAGCTGTGAGTCCCATGAGTCAGGGAAGCCAATCTTCCAAAACGTCAGGCCGCAAAGTGAAGGTTGCACTTCCACTAGTCTCATCAGCCGGGCTTGCCCGGCCCATATATTCCCAAAGTGAGAAGCAGAAAGGAGACGCAGACCAGTCACGAGTGAGTCAAGGGGCTCCTCTGAATGTGAAGAACACCGGAGGGAATGTCATTACACAGTCTCAGCCTTCTCATGCTCGCCATTCTCCCGAGGGGGTATCAAGTGAAGCGTCTTTTGCGGTTGCAACAAGACCCAAAACTCTAGCCGCTAATGCAGCCGCAGTGACTGGCACAGGTTCTCCGCCACTCGGTGAACTCACGAAAGAAGAAGTAGAGGGGAGAAGAAGAGATTTGCAGAGGACTGCAAGGCCCCGGCATCGACGAAAGGCTAAGAGAGCGGTATCCGCGGAGAGCGGTCCAGGCAAGGCTGCCAGGGACAAGGCAGCACGTTCTGAGACTCCTCCTTCCGATACCAGCTACCACGTACCCATGCCAGCCGAGAACACATCTGACACTGAAGCCCTGAGCGTCAAATCTGCGGAATCCAAAACTTTGTCGTCTTGTAGCTCACTGAGAAACAGTCCGCCATCCGCCAGCCCCAACAAGACGCCGCCCAATAGAAACACCTCCGGATCGCACTCTAGGCATCACAGCGAGGTCTCCGGGATGCTTGGAAGTCCAGTCAAGAAGAGTGGAGGAGCAAACAACAAGCCGAGACCGGTTTCTCAGGCAGAGAATGCAGTTGGAAGAGAGATTCGTATCCCAATTAATGCAGACCAGGACTCGTTCAAATTTACTGGCGATGGGCGAGGAACCGTACGAGGCAAAAAAGCTTGGAAGAGACAAGTGGTGGGTGCTGAAGGGTCCGCCCAGGGGAGAGACACGGCCTTGATGGGGAGCGGTCTGAACAATCGACCGGCAGCGCGAAGCATTGATTCCAGTGATGATCGGGGCAAAACGCCAAATGCATGTGTCTCGAGAACAGATGCTGCCTCCAAGACTGCAATGACCCCTGCCAACGATGATAATGGGAAGTTGGAGGTAGCAGAGCCGAAAGCTGGTGATGCCTCCTCCGGATATCCACCCAAGGGGAAACAAGACAAGACTCCTTCCCCTGTCCGAAAGTGTGATTGATACATACGCAGCAGTCATGGAGCGGGCGGTGGGTACGACAGCCAGGGATCCCGAGACCAAAGCGTCTGGTGGACCAGCTATCGCTAAGTAGGAAGACTCGAGCGCAGGCCCCGAAGGATCTTCAGGAGGAAAGATTACCGGCTTTACCCAGGGGACATGACGCGGAAGTCTGGGAGACACGAGACTTGGGGGCGGAGGTTAACCCCCCCGGCGCGCTCTCTCTTGTTTGATGGTGCCTTTGGGGTTGTTGTCCTTTTGCGTGTCTGTTTTGGGCCAACAGAGTAGCACGTAGGAAACCGTACGCAGCTGCAGGCAACTCGCAACGAATCCCGGGTGGCACAGGCCCTATGGCGTATTCCCTGATCCCCCGTAGCCGATTGATTTCAAGTGTGAACCTGGCAGAGCATCACGTCCCACAGGCTCACTTCACGTCATCCTGCAACCCGGCAGAGGCATTTGGATACATGTTTCATTCCTTATATACAAGGGCACCGGCGCCCTGCCCCCCTCCCAGCCGGACACGGAAGGCATCGTCTACGCGGTGTTCTTGACTAGCCCCGTGACAGCGTCCTCGATTTGCTTGTCCGACAGCCCCTCCAGCGACTGTGACATTTCGTGACCGAACTCTGCGACTCGTGAGCATGCAGACGGCGACTCGCGATTCGTTGGGGCACGCACCGTATCGCGCGTAGACCTTGGGCAGGGTCCCTTGGGCCTCGCGGATGAGAATCGGGGTCTGGGGATTATTCTTCTTCATGGTGGGATAGGCGCGCGTGAGGAACGATCTGCAGCCGTGTCTCGTCAGCACTTGCTTGCCGCCTGGCGCGCGTGGACGCGAGTTCCTCGTCGGTGCCGTGCGTCGGGGAAGACGTACCGCACGGCCGCGCTCTGCTCCGACGTCTGGCAGAACAGGAAGCGCACCTCCTTGAGGCCCTTTGTGAATGCGTATCTGCTCGACATGGCGGTCGGGAGGCTGCGGTTGCCGGAAGACGGGACGACAGAGTTTGGCTTTCCTTGCTGGACAGAGGTCCTGGAAGTCGTGCTCAGTAAGGCTCTGGTTGGCCATGGCCACTCATCGAAGTGGGGACCATCCTGGCAACTCCTCGGGGCCGGTCTCGCACTCTGGCACCTCCTCCGCTGGCGGCTGATCTCCGGACCGTCCGTCAAAAGGGCCCCGTCAGTTTCTACCACACGTCCCGTGTCGCCTTGACGCAACATTATTTCGTCCTCTTCGAACCGAGAAGAACTGCCGTGTTCAAGGGCCCAACGTACGTTCTCTCTACATCAATGGCTCTCGCCCCGTGCGTGTGTTCTTTTCCACGCGCGGACCCCCCCTTACATATAACTCGTGGATTGTGCTGTGCTGTTCTGCCGAGCACCTCGGACCCCCTTCCTCCCATCGTCCACATTCACACATCACACACACATACACACATACAAACGGGAAGGAATATAAAGGCACCGGCTAACAAAACCACCAAAGCATGGTCGTCGCCAGCACAATCATGCGCGCCTCGCGCCCGGCCTTCCGACAAGGCGCCTTCTCCGCACAGGCTTCCCAGGCCTTCCGCGCCCAGCGATTCCGCTTCCGCGAGAGCAGCAGGAGATGGCAGAGCACGGCCGACGGTGCCCAGCAGCAGCAGCAGCACCAGAGCTGGTTCAAGCGCGCGTGGGAGAGCGAGGTCGGCATCAAGACGGTGCACTTCTGGTACGCAACGCCCTTGCCGCCAAGCCATTCGAACCCCCAAGCAGCTAACGACGTTTTATCCAGGGCCCCCGTCATGAAGGTCCGTCAACGCCATGACTACCGCCCCCCCCCGTCCCCCAGTTTTCCCTCCGAGCCCAGGAATAAAGGGAGGCTAACAGCAGCCGTGACCAGTGGGCTCTCGTGCTCGCCGGTATTTCCGACTTTGCCCGCCCCGCCGAGAAGCTCTCGTTCACGCAGAACTTTGCCCTGACGTGCACCGGTCTGATCTGGACGCGGTGGTGCCTGATCATCAAGCCCAAGAACTACCTGTACGTCGTGTCCGCCACTCGTTCCCAACAGACCGACTGACTTGCGTGTGTGCGTGTGTGTCTCCCCGCCATCTAGCCTCGCTGCCGTCAACTTCTTCCTCGGCCTCGTCGGCATCGTCCAAGTCACCCGCATCGCCATGTACGAATCCGCCAAGAAAAAGGGCCTCTCACAAGTCGTCGACGACGTCAAGAAAGACGTCAAGGACCAGGTTAAAGCCTAAAGTTACCGCCGTGCCCTTGTGCGAGACGCCCAGAAGCAATTCGTGAAAAGAATCACCAAAATCAGGCCCCGTTCCCTTCTTGTATCCATCATCAGAGGTGCTGTGACGGGAAGGCGCAGGGTCGCATCTTCCACAGTACACGTCAGAGGCACCAACACTGGCGCAAACGCAGCATGGCAGGAGGAGCGGGAACACGTCACGCCGACTTTTGGCCGGGTTGCAAGACTCTGCCGCGAGGGGGGTTTGTTCAAGACTGTACCCGATAGACGATGGCTCGATACGGACGGCATTAGATAGATGCGTGGCATGACGGATTGTCCCATGTACATTATCGCAATGCTAGCTTTTCCTTGAACGACACCATGTGTGCAGCCGCCTCCGTCGTGACATGGCTGATTGTCCGGCCCGAGCCCGTCCTGAGCCCGTCCTCTGACTCGCATCACATGAGATACTGGGGCGGTGACGCACCTGCGTGCTCACAGTGCGCATCGCTTGGCTGAGGCGGAGGGACACAAGTTTTGTGTTGCATGTGCCAATAAAACGCCCCTGTCAGGCTTTCTCAAGCGGGCATAATCCTGCCTACTGGTACGTAGGTGCAGAGGATTTTCTCTACGACGAGTCCCACGACCGGTCAAGCCACCGTCAACACGAGGAACACGTAGACGTCTTAATCAATGATCCTTACGCACCTACATGAAAGCTAATGCCTAACCTCCCCTTCGTTCAAAAGGGACAACCGCCAAGCGCCATACAAGAACAAAAATAACAAAAATAGTGAGGAGGCAGGACAACGGACCGGGACCCTTTCCTTTGCGCACAAACACAGGGGAAGATGCAAAAAAATCAAATCAGTACAAACATAAATCGTCACGTCACATGACTGCCATCCAAATTGCCTGCTTCTCCAACGCTCTCCAACGTCGTCAGCAACGTCGTTGGTAAAATGAGCGTGCCCAGGCCGCCTCGCCGTCCGCTCGTCTCCAGGAAACCTCATGATGAACTGTTCCGCAAATCTCCCAAGGCCCCGCTTCCCATATACAACAAATAGTCTGTCTACCTCTGCTTTTCCAAACATACGAATTATTCATGACCGAGACATCGTGGCAGTCGTGATGAATTGCTGAGCTCTAGAGTAGGATCAGCTCTCCGAGTGGCCGTCATTGAGAAGCATTTCCAGGACAATCTGTCGGCCGGGCAGCTCTGGATGGCACATTGCAACCTTGACCGTGACCTTGGAGTTATGACCAGCCTGTGGCGACTGTCCGTTGGGCCCGAACGCCTGCTGTGATGAAGCTGCTTTGCTGGCATCCGAGGGGTCCACGCCAAGGTCGATTACTCGCACGTCCCGCCCGGCAATGATCTGTCGAAGCCGTCCATTCTCTGCATTGCGTACCTCCACATAGTCTTCGTTGAAAAGTAACAGATAATCCTGAAATTTTGTCGCCCCCCTAGCCTTCTTTTGTTTGCCAGTGTACTCCATGATCAGAGTGCGACTGACGTTACCCACCTCATCCACGTAAACCGCGCAGTCCTCATACGTAACAATGAACTCGTTCTTGCTACTCAGACGAAACACGCCGAGTGGTCGCTGGTCGCGAATACGGCCTGCGATGTTGGCAATTGCCGGAGCGTTCAAGTTGGGGATCGACATTGGCCTTTTCTGGTCCAGCGAAAGAATTTCGACACCCTTGGACGTCGCCACGGCAAAACTATTATGAAAGATGTTGAGTGAAAAGCATTCTGCTGGCAAGTAAAACTCGTCAAAATCACGATAGGTGTCGGTGCTGCCCACGGCCGACTTGCGCCCCCCGTAAAACCGAGACTTCTTCTCAGTTGCCTTGTGGAAGATGGGCTCTAGAACCTTGAAAAATGTGTTAAGGCCTTCTTTCCGCTTGTAAAAGACCAATAGTCGCTCTTTCAAACGTGCCGTGGCAAAATACGTCACGTCCTTTGCAAGTCTTTGGGGTGCACGTCGGCTACTGTCGTTGACGGGTGCGGAAAACTCTGATACCGGAACTAGAACGTCTAGGGGGTAAGAAATGAGTGACTTGTCCGCAATAACGAGAAAAACCGAGAACTCCTCTAGCACGGCGATTTGGGTAACCCGAGTAATTTGTATAGACTTGAGCGTTGGTAGTTAGTTCAAGCTAGTTCTGGGGCCACCAAGACATGAATCAAGCCGGAGACTTACCCGAACCCAACCGCGAGGATTGAGAGGATCAGATGTGAATACGCCGTAATCTGTGCCGATGGCAATGACTTGCCTTCCGAAGGCCGAGAAACCCGTGGCACAGTTCACCTGTGCACGACATACTGCCGCAATGCCCTGCGCCGAGCCCAAGACCTTTTCCAAGTCCTGGATGGCTCTGTCGAGGGGGGTACCTTTGACGGGAACACCCGACGCTCGTGCGTACACGGAATTGGCGTCGTAGTGGAAGGCAGCGTCTGCTAGAACGCGAAGCCTGAACGGCTCGGCATTTTGAGCATACAGAGCCTTGGCATGCCTTGTTTTGGCGTCGATGATGCTATTGCACCAGTCAAGTCTGTCCCGGGCAGAGGACGCGTAGAGTGTGTACACTTCATGGCCAAGGTGCTTGACCTTGAAGGGATATAAGATCTTGCCTTCTGCGTCGTTTGACGCCGTTGGTACCAACTGGTTTCCCGATGATCCTGTAGATGCATGTTCCAACCCCGGTCGGCCAGCACCATTGCTGCCTACCTTGTTCGGTTGAGCACCCACTGGCGCCGCAGTGGTTCTGCCGAGAGGCGCCGTAAGGCCTTTTTGCTTCATGACTGGCTCATCGTTCATGCTCTCAAGGAATAGGAGGGGCATTGGAATGGGCTGCAGCATCTGGTTAGTACAAGGACCTCCGGCGTGAGGGTATTTTCTCTAGGCCTTACCTCTCTCGAGACATCGTATTTTCTTTCCCCTCTACCGTCCTTGGGCACAACGACCTTGGCTAGAATCAAATAGTGGTCAAACAAAAGGGCATGGGAGTCGACCCATCGCATGCCTTTTGAACCCATCCTTTGGAGCTCGCCTTGCATGATGAGAACTCTGCCTAGGTGGTCTAGATTCAGAACAGACTGGAACCCCGGTCTGAGAACCAGCATTCGATCCAATTCCATCATTTGAACTCTCTTGTTGGTTTCTGCCACCTTGGCGTCGCATTCGAGGGTGACGGTTTGAATCTCCTGGATCGCCTTTTGCAGGATTGTCTTTTCTTCACTGTCCCCGACCGTTTTGTGTTCGACACTCTGTAGCAACAGGATGTACCGCTGAAGACGTTGTACAGGTGTGATCAAGAAATGAGTCCAATCTTGCTTGGCGGACAGCTTATCCTTCTGCTTATCTTCGAGAAATCGCTTGAAGAGCAAATTTCGATCGGCTTCTTTTCTGACCATGTATGCGGCTCGTGGATAGCCGATGGCATACTCGGTATAGACGGATTTGGCCTTCCGGATCCATTCACGGAAAAGATCGCTAAAGCCTACGATCCATGGACCCTGTTCCTGCTGACGATATTTGAGCTGTGCCAGGAGATGATCCTTGTTGATACTGACGACGGTATCGAGCATTCCAAACACTGCGGTCAAGAACTTATCTCGCTTGTCAGGATGAATGATTGGCGGATCCCGTGTTCCAAGGTCATCTCTGTACAACCTTCGAAAAATGTCCAGTTGCTTGATGTAATTTTCCTCGCCCGTGACAATTTCGTGAAGGATATTTTGGCGTTCAACTTCCTTCTTTGGTCTTGACTCAACAACTTCCTTCGTCAGTTTGTAGAAGACATGCCACGCATCAGCACCTTGCACTTCCTCTGAGAAGACTTCCAAATCGACCTTCTTCAGAGTTCGAGTACAATAATGAGAATAACAACGGCCACCGATGTCGACATCGTGAAGCCTGGGTGCATAGCAGCCCGATCCGGTCAACTGCCATAGCACACCCGAAATGTGGCCGTCTCCAAATTTGACCCATTCTTCATCTGGTAGAAGAACCTGAGAATCAAGCATGCCTGACACTACTTGACTGCTCAAAGCTTCAGCGTCCGCGACATTCATGGTGGGTATCTTGTACACAAAAAGGTTCGTTATGGCCTCTTCGATAGCTTTCTCCTTTAGGTCTGGTTCGCCCTGGCCCATGTTGCGAATCCAAGCCTCGATATGGCTTAACGCCCACGGCGATCCACAGTCATCGAAATCGCTTGCCGTGAGCTTCGATGGCACCAGTCTCTTCTTTCGTCCGCTGGGCAGAGTGATGCTATCGAAAGCGCCCGACGCTGCCGCAGATGCCGCATCATAGTCGAAAGATGGGCCTTGATGTGTGATCTGGTGATGGCGGTTGATCTTCTTTCGTTCTTCAGCAGCATCCGTTCTCGACCTCGCGGGAGCCTGGATTTGCGGTGTGTGGCTATGGCCACCAAGCGATACTGAACGTTCCGGGTGCAGGCCCTGCTGCCCTCCTTGTTGGTGAAGGGTTTCGGGGCCGTCGCCCTGATAGTATCTCGCATCAGCATTTAACGAATGAGCATGCTGGTGTTGTGACCGGACACTATTGTGAACAGAGAACATGGAACTGCTGTCAGAACCGGGACCAGGGGGTAGAGCAGGAAGCGGGCGGTTCGAGAGGCCAGGGTGGTAGAAAAGATCTTGGTAATCGTCCTTGGCGGGCGATTCGGTCCCACTATGCTGGGAATGGAGGGAGACACACTCTTCTCGACCCTCGTCAAAGCTAAGTCGGTGAGCTTCAGGGGCTTGTAGCCCGCCTGTACCTCCATAGTCCACCTCGGCATTGTTGAAAGCAGCCCCGTGGTCGTGATTCTCCTTCAGAGAATTGTAGTAGCCGGGTGTTGGCAACGGCCTTGGTCCATCTTGTATCGAGGAGGATCCAGGTGGGGAGCCAATGTCCGCACCGTACGCCAAGGTCCCTGCATACCCCCCACTCAACATGCCAAGATCCATGCCGCCAAAGTCGCTATCACTACCTTGGCTCAGTTCCTCTGGGGGAGTGGTCGGAAGATTGGATTGGGTAGTCGTCGCGGGAGCAGACATTGTAACGGGGAGTGGAGCAGCTGGGGCAAGACCAGAGCCGCTATACATGAATGTGCCGCCACCGAATCGCTGGTCATCGAGCTCCGCCTGTTGCATTGCTAGCACACCGGCTGTCCCCTCTGGATCGTCGTCGTCGTCGTCAAACCTAGGTTGAATTGAGCCCCGGCCGGGAGAAGTTCGGCTTGCCGGGGAATGGGCTGACGCCGAGCCGTCGAATACTTGGCTGCCAATTGGTGACCGCCTGTGTTGGGAGCGATACCCAGATCCTCCAAGCTCCGCCTCGATGTCATGAATAATGGTCTCTTGGGCGACTATTTCATCGTCCAACTCGTCATGGGGCAGGGGCCGTCCACGTTCGTCCCATGGGGTTATCTCTTCGGGAACGTCTTCCATTGGCCGGCTTGGAAGTGGTGCATTGGTGGGATGCCGCTGGAGTCCAGGCGATGACTGAGGCTGCATATAAGGGGAAGTCCTGGGAGAAGTTTGGGAGTCTGAGCGATGACGGTTGTAGTATGGATTGTCTTCATTGCTAGCCGTGTAGTTTGGGCCCACCGGTATGTGAGATGAGTTGGGATAAGGAAGCTGAGTTTGATTTGTTGACGTCGGATAGGGAGCAACACCATTGGAGCCGTAAGAATAGTAATGCGTCGACGAGAGGTAGGTGGACGGGTCGTAGGTGGGCGTCTGACTCACGGGGTTGGAACCAGTGAAGGATGAAGGACTGGTCGGGAGGAAGCCGGATGAAAAGGAAGGGGAGCGTGCAGGCTGTGAAAACGTCGACGTGTGCGACGCACTGGGAGAGTGCCCGTACGAAGGCGAGCCCGCTGTTCCAGCGGCTGTCACATAGCTCTGATCATGTGCGGCATATCCATATCCATGATGACTGGCTTGCCTTTGAGGATTGGAGTTTGCGGCGGCATATGCGGCAGGGTTGTAGGCTTGTGGCGTGTAGTTTGTGGCTGGCGGAGATGGAGTGTTATATGACCCGGCGCTGGAGGTCGAGAACCGCTGCGTAGGATGGTATGGAAGCGTAGAGACTGGCGATCTCTGGTAGGCGGAATTTGAAGGCGGCGCAAAGTTCTGAGGATTGTAGCCAGACGGTGAGGGGTTCGGAGGAGTGGCATCTTGATATCGGTGCTGATAGCCAGCCATGGCACCGCTGGCGGAAGGACAGCGACTGATGTGGGAATTGCCGCGGCCAACACCCGTCAAGAACAGCTCGTCCTCGCCGCCACGACCGAAGGAAGAAGAGCGTCCGTGACCCTGAACGTAGTAGCCAGCGTCGTCACCCGTGTTGAAACTCGGTCTTCGGCCTAGGCCGGGTGCATTGGAGGCCTGTTGAGCGCCGTGTTGATCTTGCTGCTGGCCGGCCACGGCATACTGCACAGGAGGGACGGAGCCATAACGGCGCTGGTCGTCGGCACGAAAGGACATGGCGGAGACAGGTCAAGTCAAGAAGGGCCCCGACAGCAGACGCTGCCGCGGACGGAGAGAAGAGGCGGCGTCGACGCTGGAGATGGTAGCTGGAGGGAGTTTGTCGCACACATGCACCAGCACCCGAAACGCCAGCCAGGTGGTGTTGTGGTGTTGAGATGTCGTGGGACGGCTGCACCCCGCGGGTCAACGTTGTCGCGCCGCACCGTCGAGTGCGAGCATGCGAGGAGAAGAAACGAGGTGGGCGGCGGCTGGCGCTCACGTATTGGCTGCCAAGAGCCGCATCGGATTCGACTCTGCGGAGACGGAAGAGTCTGGTGGCTTGTTATTTAGCAACGATGGTGGAGGGATGGATGCATTGATTGATTGTGCGTGCGCTCCTGCGCGCCAACTGCAGCGGACAGTAATGTATGTTTGAAGAATGCTTACCGATGAATCGTGGGCTGTGGCCTGAGGCCGATGAGGCTCTTTGCCTGACGAACTCGAGCGGGAGCGGGGGCAGGAAATGTCCAGCCCTTGCCATGTCAAAGAGAGCCCTTGACGAGTCCAAGCCGACTTTCGACGTGTCTTGGCATCGGACTTTTGCTTTGGGACGCTGGCCCAACTCGGCAGAGCCGGTTAATAATAATAGGGCTGAGACGACGTGACAAGTTGCCCTTTCGTCAAATTGTCCCAGTGTTCGGCACAAATAGCTATAGATAGATGCTGAGCACAATTGCGGCACAAAGTGCTCTGCGGCGTCGGGGACACACGGCCGTCTCACCACTTCCCACTCAACTGAGCCACGACGTCACAGCCACAACAGCAGGTGGAGTGCCTCATCAGCATGACGAGCAAGTCCCCAACTTGAAACTCTACTACGAAGTGCAGTCGCACCTTCCTGTCTCGTTCTCCGCGCCCAGCCGCCGTCCATCAGAGCCTTGTTGGGGTTAAAACAAGAAGAAGGGAGAGAAAACACCATGTCATCTTGTTCCAATCCTTTCTACGGAGTATTACCCCGTCCATTCGCTCATGTCCTCAGCCCTTATTATTACATGCGATGGAATTTTTTCATCTGAATCCTGACTGGCCGGCCACATGAATGTCATATATAAACACTGGCCGCCCTCGTTTCTCATCTCCATCTCTCCAAGGGGCACTTCTAACAGCCTAGAGTTTCACATACAGTACCAGCTCGACCCCCAGCATGGCATTGAATCATGGGGATTTCAATCACTAGCACTGAGTCGCCGAAAGATGTCCCCGGGGCTACCGAGCACGTACGTCACCTGCCCATGGCAATGTTGCGCAACGACCTGCAGGCAACAAGACCACACCATGGTGTCTTGGCTGATGATTCGTAATTTTATGCTTAGAAAGGACGTTTTGTTTCTGGGCATCAAGTGTCGCATGACACTGCTCCCCCTGATGTTCCCCTGGTTATTTGTTACCCGACATCGCTCCAGCTTCCTCGCCAATCATCTCGGCACCTCGCAAGTCGAGACTTGGTCACGTCCGCCTCTCTGCCTGAGATGGCGTCGTCATACGCCAGTTGCAGCATGAATGCCCATGGCCTCGAACACAGCCCTGATGGCCTCGGAAGATGTGTCTCCGTGAGCGGCGGCTAGACTCAGCCCAATTGATGAACAAAAATGGCAGCCAGGGGGGCCCGTGTCAGCCGTTGGGCACCAAACTATCTAATCCATTGATATGAATCACTTTAATCAGCCAACTCAGCGTCCAGCTATGCGAGATTGGTCCGTCGCCGTGATATTGTGCTGTCGCCCACACCGCCACGCGGAATGGTTTGTTTGGTGCTGCTTTCAGGTTCATCCCGGTATCGCCAACCGCCAGTCTTCCCAGACGGCGCAACAGAGTGCGGCCTGTAGTCTCCAGTCAAAACATGCAAGATGGGCCCCAACGAACAAGCAAGCGAAAGCTCTTCAGGAGACACAAGTAGTATATTGAATCAACCAGTCTTCAACTTGGCCTCTCATCACAATGGCCAGGATCCAACGAGCTAGACTATGACCAACAGGTATTCTTTGGCCTCCAAGTCCAGCCCATCATATTAACATGACAATTATTGGACATAAATCCACTCCAAGCTACAACTGTAATGCGAAACAAGTAGTAGTTGCTCTTTGTCCAGGCGCTCACCCCAGAACCTGGATTCCTGGAAGGCATGCTTTGAACAGGGAGGAGTGTGGGGTATCTCGCCAGAGCTAGGTTGGGGAACCGTTAAAGCGAAAAGAAACGGCGACCTGATCGTACGAATCTGCTAGCCCATGCTATATCACCAGGGGCCTTGAAGTACGGGGTAGTGCTGCGGGCATTCCTGCGACGCTAAAAAAAATTAGTACCACGTCTTGCACACAGAAACAACCCCTCTCGAGATTCACATACCACCATCCAACAACCAAATCATTTAGTCACGCCGTGACAATGTCGGAAGCCCGGCGGCCCTCAAGTCCGTATTGACTTCCTCCAAATGGTCCAAAAAGTGTGCCCTCACATTGTCCCACTGACGCGGATCACTCGTATGGAGGGACTTGGATCCCTCGCCGCGCGTAGCCCATTTCGTAAGGAACACTGGCACGCTAATGTGAAACATAAAGGCCATTGTATCCTCGCAGATAACCACATTCTTCAACTCGCGAGTGGTGGCATCTTTCCACGTGTCATATGTTTCGCCATGGGGCATGTAGCTCGCCTCATAGCTGAGGCCGCCGCCGTCCAGGACATGACTAGATCCACCGTACTTTCCGTAAATCAACCCCATGACTTCGGTGCTCATGTTTCGGTGGTAATACGGCGGCCGAAAGGTATCTTCCGCAGTGATCCATTTCTTTGTGAAAACTAGGAAGTCCGTGAGTGACGCGCCAGGGACCTTGGATCTGGCTGTCAAGACGCAGTAAATTGTCGGGTCGGCTTGGTCTTTGTTCGCATTTGCCATGTTGACAAACTTGTCCATGTCGTATTTATAGGGAACCAAGTTGCCGTGCCAGGCGACAACATCGAACGGGGAATGGTTTTGTTGGCAAGTTTGCAAGCTGCCAGCCAGCTTGTACGTAATTGTCCACACGGTCTCATCAATGTCGAAACTGGCAACTGGGGACTCAAAATCTCTCGGGAGCGCCAGACCATTGGAGCCAACGGCACCGAGTTCTGGAAGCTCGTAGTGTGTGCCGAAAACCTCTTGTATGTAGCCTCTTACGGGTCCATCGGGTAGAAGAACGCGAAATCGAATTCCGGCTGGAATTACCATGACTTCTCCAGGACGCACCATGACCCAGCCCAGCTCGGTTTGTACATTTAGCCTGCCATGTTGAGGCAAAATGAGAAGTTCGCCATCGTTGTTAGAAAATGCCGACTGTTCCATTGAGACGTTCGCTGAGAAGACATGGATTGCGACTCCCTCTCTAAGGGAGGGATCTCCTTGGCCACCAATGGTCTTGATGCCTTGGACGAAGTCAATGCCAATAGATGATAATCCATGCTCGATAGATTCCAAGATCGGGAACGGATCCCATGCCTGCTGAGATGCAAAAAACTCCACGTTGCTGTTGGATGGCGAGAAGAAAGATTCGATCTGCCAACTCGGATTAGATTTGCCCCAGCCATCTCTTCAGCAATCTTCAGCAACTCACGTACATCAGTATTCATGTGTAGGTTTGGGCAAACCTGGCCATGGGCCACGGACGGCCGCATTCTGTACATCCATACATGGCGAATCGCATCCCGAGAACTCACTACGGGAGCCCCGTTCAACTGCTCCGAGTATAGACCATATTTCACTCGTTGAGGAACATTTTGCCCTTTGGGCAATACATTTGGCACAGCTTCCGACGCAAACCGGTTCCCAAGTCCGATTTGATACGGGTGAGGATCTGTTTCGGATGGGCTTGTCACGAACGCCGCTTTCGCTGTGGCCGTCATCTTGTGCGCCGCCATATTTGCTTTGGCAAGATAGTTGAGACGGTAAATATGTTGCGGTGCGAAGTGGACACGAGCGGTTTCTTATCTCTCACGGCGGAACGGAATTGATGATGTACTAAAACGCCACTAAAAAAAAATGAGTGAGCAGAAGCTTAAATCGGGGACTGCTATGGAAACAGCCATGGTGCTCTTTTGAACCAGGCTCAGAACGTAATCATGCCGACGGACGATGCACCGCGGCTTCCACGACTGATAATGGATGCGAAGTGGTCCATGTGTTGGCCCATGGGTAAATTTCCGAGAGTGCCTGAGAGATGTGTCAACGTTTCAGTTGTCTCGCGATACAGGACTCAAAAATAAGGAACAGAGTCCTTTGACCTAGCCAACGCATTAAAACCCCTCAACACTAGCCTCGACATCTGAAATAAATCCTAGAATTTCTGTATGATCCTCTGCCCGTCGCTTTACCTGACCATTCGAAGATTCATACTTTGCCCGCTTACACGTGGAGCTATCGGGCTGCTAAGAAGTAGCTTGTCATGTGGCTTTCGACTTTGCCTCCGGCAACATGTGGTGTTGGTCTTGGCGTTGTTAGAACGGGAAACTTTGCCGGCGGCAAGCCGAAGGAGACTGCTGCATACGCGTTGCAGGGCCCGTCGTTATCACCACATTGCAGGACATGGTGCGTGTTAATTTGAAGGTGCGGATACGGACGGATTCCCTGCAAGAGTAAAAGTTCAAATTGTGTTAGTGCGGAAACCAATCGAGGGGGGATATCAATGGCAGCAGCCTCGAAATTGAAATTAGCTACTCCCTACCGAACTGATATTCGAGCCAGACAGAAGGCGTCAAGTTCAACAAACCATTTTTGTGTACAACACGATGAAAATGTTGACACAAATACATGTTGCACCAACCAAACCCAGCATGTTAGCACAGAAGCAATTGTTCATGGACAGTTAATAGCAGAGGCTGAGTGTCGGAATTCGTTGCCTGTCTATTCCGTAATTGCCCGTCTTTGAGGCAATTGTGCCTCATTTCGACACTTATCTCCGCACGTCATCGTCGTCCATTGAGAAGACGATGCCCTATACAGAAACGGCTGCATGAATCTAGGTAGGGGCTCAGTCCAATGATGGCCCGGCGTGAGAAGAGAAACAGCCTTCGTCCTTTGTTGACACATGGCATGCGGAGGTGAAAATGAATGTGGCTGTCGCCAAGAGGTTGTATTTCCGTCATGTGTGAGGCCTTGCTTGTCCCCGCCCTTGTGCCTTGGTAGCGGAACTGTTCATGCCGGTGTTGACCAGTGCGAAACGACGTTCCCGATTTGGGAAGTTGGGTTTGCATCACACGCCGTGGTACGGAGTACTCCGTGGATGCCAGATATACCCTGCCGCCACGATCAATAATGGCTCGCGCTAGAATGGTGGTGTCATCGCAATGTTCGCGCCGACAGCGTGGCCGAAAATAGCAGCCAGGCACACCATCGAACAGGGGGATGAAGTCGCAATCTAGTTTGCCGGCTGGCACCCCTAGTGTTGAGAGCCGTAGAGCCGTAGAGCCGTAGAGCCGTAGTGCCGTAGTGCCGTAGTGCCGTAGTGCCGTAGAGCCGTAGAGCCGTAGAACAAGCGGCCGAATTCGACGACGATGATGTATGATGTTGTTGCCCTGCAAGATATGGCGTTTGGCAATCGAGGTCAACTGGTCTATTTCTGGAGCGAGCAGCAGTCTTCAAAGAGAAGGAGTCAGTCAGGCTTGGTCAGCAGCCGCACCTGCCACGACGGGTAGGTTCCTGGATGCCCGACTTGACAGCTGTCACTCACACGCAGGCACACAGACACAGACAGGCAAACTCGGAGAATGCTGGTTCGTATTGGACGGTGCGTGTCGAGACTTTGTCAGACCTGCGTTTCTTCGTACGTATTCATTGAAGCTGTTTCTGTCACGTTGGGCTACAGACGACGCTTCCCATTCTTTTCCTTGGCATGAAAGCGGCTTGTGATATATCTGTCATGTTCACATATTTCTAATCACTACTCTCACAAGAAGAACGAAGAGTAAAGCGAACGATGTAGAAATTTTTGCGCCGAAAAAAAGGAAAGCTTGTATGTATAATACATTGCTTCTTCTTCTTGCTGCTAGCTAATGGCTACTAGCTGAAGAGCTCTTATAAAGAAGCCAGATTGGCTTGTTATTAGTCGGCCAACTTGATATTCGCACGGGATCAACTTGCCGCTTCAATCATACGGATCGACTGGGGCCTTGGCAAAAGCTCTCGTACGAGTGCGCTTGGCAAAAAGCCAGTCAAGCTCCTTATACGTCCGACCCTTGGTCTCTGGCAACCGGAAGAATGCCCAACAAAAGGTGAGGGATGCCGTAGCGGCCCAAAAGAAGGCGGTATAGCCCTTTAGATTCCACTGTCGTGGGTTCATAAGATACGGCAGCAAGACTTCGGATATGACGATGGCGACAAGGTAAGAGTTTCGGGCGAGGCAGATTGTCTTTTGCCGGAGACGCGTTGACCCGACCTCAGCGGCAACAGCCCAGCCCAGCTGACCTGCAGATAACTGGAAGATGAATGTCCAGACAAGAGTCAGCACGGCCTGTGCCATTCCAATATCGGCGTTTCGATTCCAGACATTCAGCACCCCGATTACAAAGAGTAGAGCCGACATGGTGAGAAGTCCACAAAGATAGATTTGGCGCCGGCCAAAGTAGGGCACTAGCGCAACCCAGTTTACTAAGGTGCCGGCCAGGGCGATGGACTTGCCCCCGATATTGAGCGTGTATATGGTGTCGGTGCCGAGGCCAATCTGCTGAAAAAAATAAGTCGAGTTGTACGCAAAGCTTGAGCCCGCGAGTATCTGTCCGGCCCAGGCAACACACGCAATCTCGGTCCTGCGCCGCTCGGCCCCTCTGAAGCAGTCCAGGTAGCTGGTGCCGGCGGCATGCTTCTTCTCGAGCTCATTGGTGTGGACAATATTTGCCAACGTAGCCTTTGTATCAATATTTGCGTGTTTTCGCTGCAATCTACGCAGGGACTTCTCGGCCTCGTCCATCTTGCCATTCCGTACCCAGTACCACGGCGACTCCGGAAGATAGCAGAGCGGTACGACGAGTACGGCCGGCCACAACCACTGAATGGCAAACGGGACGCGGTACGCCCACTCGTCTGTCCGATCGACAAGTCTGACCAGAACACCGGCTGCAATCAACTGGCCAATAATGAAGCACATGTTGCTGTACGAGGTGAGGTAAACGCGCAGGCTGAGCGGCAGCACCTCGGACGCGTACGCCGGTGCCGACGAGGTAAATATGCCCCAGGGGAAGCCGCAGAGAAGCTGCCCGACGGCCAGAACGATAATGTTTGGTGCAAAAAAGTTCATGAAGATGAAGCCAGAGAGGAGGACGAGGGCACCGACTAGCACCCTCCTCTGTCCGAACCGGTCGACAAGCAGGCCGTTGATCAGGGTGCCGAAGAAGGCGCCGACGACACCACAGTTGGCCAGCCCAGCCTGCCACGGCGCAGACAGCTGATGCTGGCCATTCTCGTCGGCAAATTGGCCGTATTTCTGGACGAATGGCGGATACGCAAAGAAGCTGGCAATGCTGGGACATGGTGTCAGCATGGAGTAGTTACAGGGGCCATGGATGGACAAATTCTCGGGTGAATACCTACAGAGCTGTGTCGTATCCTTCCATGACGACGGTGAGGGACACCATCAAGGCCCAGAATATAGCCATTGGATATGTCTTGATGGCCTCCGTGACAGACAAGGCATGCTCGGCTAGCGTTCCCTGCTCTGCCTGTGAAGAGGTGAAGTCAAAGCTGGAGTCTTGGTTGGAGATGGCAGCTTTGCAACGGAGCTGTTGGGCATCCTGACTTTGGTGGGGCATTGTAGAAGAAATTTATGCCGAAACAAGACACGGCAACACGGCATGACAAGAAGCTTTTGAAGCTTTCCAAGAGACCTTGCCAGGAGCATGAGAGGGAGTCTGGACTCGGGTGCGATGCGGGACATGTTTCGACACGGGACCAGACGATTCTGCTACCACGCGCTGCATGATTAGGGTCGGCGGTTGAGATGTTACTAGACTACACGTACGTGCCTGGGGTCTCAAATACATGTCCAGGTCAACTGGTACCAGCGAACCGCGTCCTGGAAAGACATCAACGTGGAAGTTTGTGCGTCCATGTCAGGCATGTCTCACAGACACCCGTCCCAATGGACATGTTACATGTACCAACGAAGCGTGAGCTATTCTCTCAAGGCCATGAAGCCCTAAGTACTGGGCATCTGGATTAGATCTACATACCTAGGAGGGCAGGCATATAAAATACCTACCTACGTAGTTACTTGGGGTGTCGGGTGGCCTCAAATGGACACTTGTGTGCGTGTGAAGACATGTGATGTACGTAGCGACTTGACTTCTTCGTGACGTATTGATTGACATGGGGTGATCCAGGGCTGGAATATTTAAAGGTCAACTGGTTAGTGGGTTAGTGGAGCAAATGGCCCCTTGTAGCCCCTGCAGCCCCTGTAGCCCCCGGGTGGGCAGGTCCGATCCGTTGACGACGTCTGAGACTCTGAGCGTTGACGACTTGGCTGCTCGGCCACTCGGACAAAGCCATCGAGCAGCACCAACTTGTTGACACGACACCCTAATCGTGCCCGCCCCACTTTATGTGGTTCGGCTAGCAAAAGCCCTCACCACCAAAGGTGGTGCTCGACAGCAAGGCGGGCCGGACACCAAGGCGGGCCAATTTTCAACCTAGACGCGTTGAACCGCGAAAATGGCTGCAACTAGCGTCCAAACGGCAAAAAGCGATGTCGAATTACGTGTCAACGAGGCTCTTGAGTATATTGAGGAAAATCCAGGTGCAAAAATTCGCTCTGTGGCGAAGAAATTCAACGTGCCTCGTAGCCGGCTTCAACGACGTGCTAACGGCGTTCCTGCTAGGAAAGGCCATCCAGCAAGAAATACAATGCTTTCACGAGAAGAGGAAGTTGCTTTATGTAACTATATCGATCGCCTTGATAAGGCCAACTTCGCTGTACGACCTGAATTCATTACAGATGCTGCAAATTACATCCTAAAAGAGAGGGCATCGTCAACTGCCCCGCCTAGGCAAGTTGGAACGCGATGGACTACACGCTTTATCCAGCGGCATCACTATCATAAAGGTCTTCAAAAAAAGATTGATTCAAGTCGAAAAGCTTCAGAAGATGTGACAAGAGCTCTTTCTTATTACAACAAGCTTAAAGAGGCTATTCAGCAGTACGGAGTCCCTCCTGAAGATATCTGGAATATGGATGAGACTGGCTTTCGTATTGGAATGGGAAAGGACCATTTAGTTGTTACAAAGCGAAGAAGAGCGCATCTATTTTCAATGCCAGAAAACAGGGAGACTGCAACAGCAATAGAATGCATTTCTGCTGGCGGCAAAGTTATTCCTGCCTTTCTTATCCTTACAGGGCAAAAACACATGGAGTCCTGGTATCGGATAAAGGAGCTTGAAGCTAATACCAAAATAACAGTCTCACCAACCGGCTTTACGAATGACGAAATTGCAGTTGCTTGGATACAGCATTTTCAGGAATTTGCAACGCCAATAGGCAGATATCGCCTTTTAATCCTAGATGGCCACGGATCACACCATACAATTGAATTCGTTGAATACTGCGAACAGCACGATATAATTCCCTTTGCGTTGCCCTCGCACCTTACACACATCCTTCAACCTCTTGATGTTGTGATATTTCAGCCACTAAAGCATTATCATGCAAAGGCGTTGGATATCATTGTTCGAGACGGCGTGTTGAATATTACAAAGATTGAATTCCTTGCTTGCATTCAAGCTGTACGAAAACAAGCTTTCAAGACTACTACTATTCTCACAGCCTTTCGAAAAACTGGAATTTCACCCTACAATCCACAGCCTGTAATTGAGGCCCTTGAACAACGAGCTGCAATTTACACATCAACACCATCGCCGCCGCCGTTATATCACAACAACTCTTCCGACTTTGAGACGCCCACAACACTCAGGCAGATAAATAAGGTTGCCAACAAGCTAGGGGAGGTATTAGAAGACGATACATCCCTTGAGCCTGAGTTTGCACGCAATATCAGTCGTTTTACTGTCCTACTGCCCTACCTTCATACTGTCCCACCGTTGTTCTCTTGTCCTACCAGCCCGGACGCCTGGCACCGCGTGGCGCAGAGGCGACTCACCGACCGCCGCCACACGCAGCCACGAGACTAGGGCGAGGGCCGCTCCAGCGCCAGTCCGGACGACATGGCTTTGTGGACGCTTCCGGCTACAGCGTCTCCCTTGTCTTCGTCTCCTGCCTCGACCCTCGTGTCTGTTGCTATTGCCGTTCTCGTTGGGTGTCGGCTAGTACAGCTGCTATTCTCGACGAAAAAACGCCGTCGTGGCCATCTCCCGCTCCCCCCTGGCCCGCCTGGAGAACCAATCTTGGGCCATTTGCGTCTTATTCCCACAGACAATCCCGAGTACGCTTATATGAAATGGTCTCGCCAATACAAGTCGGACATTTTGTCCTTCAATATCCTTGGGCAGCCCGTCATTGTCCTCAACTCGGTCCGTGCCGCGGTGGACCTCCTTGATAAACGAGGTGCCAATTATTGTGACAGGCCAAGATTTGTCTTGTTCGAGATCATGGGATGGGGCAAGACACTGACCTTCTTGCCTTGGGGTCAGACTTACAGGACGCACCGTCGAATCCTGCAAAAGAACTTCCAAAGAAGTAACATTGCCCAATACCGCCCCGTACAAGAGCGGGAAGCCGCCTCGATGTTGCATGGCATACTTGCCAGCCCGGCCCTGTGGGATAACGCTATTCGACGCTTCGCCACCGCCGTCGTTCTCTCCATCGGTTTCGGCATCCAAGTAGAACGGGACGGCGATCCATTCATTCAAGTTGCTGCGGACGCTAGCTATGCTCTGGCCCATGGAGGGGCCCCCGCCGGAACACCGGTCGACTTCTTCCCCTTTCTCAACTGCCTCCCGTCCTGTTTTCACGATCGTTCACTCAAATTCGCCAGGGATTGGAAGTGGGCCATTTGCAACCTGCATGACAAGCCATTCGATGCCGTGTTAGCCTCCGAAGAAAGGACCAACTCCCTCATACAAGACATGCTTGACCAGAGGCAGGCTCAGATTGAAAGGGGAGAGCAGCCCGAGTTGTCGCATGACGATATCAAAGGGGCGGCCGGTGCTGTTTTTGCAGCCGGCCAGGATACGACATGGGCAACTCTGACTGTGTTTATTCTGAACATGCTGCTGCACCCCGAGATACAGATCAAGGCACAACTTCTGTTGGACACCGTCACCGGCCGCGACAGGCTGCCAAGTTTCAAAGACCGGCCACAGCTCGCTTATATTGACTTTATTGTCCAGGAAACATTAAGATGGTGCCCTGTGTCTCCCATGGGGGTCCCACACAAGTCACTGGAAGATGACACCTACAATGGCTACTTCATTCCCGCAGGATCTGTCGTATATGCAAATGCTCGAGCCATGACTCACGACGAATCGACATTTCAAGAACCGGATGATTTCAATCCCGATAGATATGCGGCCAAACAGGATGGCGGTTTAGGAGAGCCTCTGCCCATTGGCCAATTTGGTTATGGTCGTAGAGTATGTGTCGGGAAACATCTGGCAGAGGCTAGCGTTTGGATAGTGGTAGCAACCATGCTAAGCACCATGAACATTGAAATGGCCAGGGATGAGAACGGAAACGTGGTTGTACCCAAAGTAGAGCTTACCAATGGCTTAACGAGTCATCCAAAGCCCTTCCCATGTCGAATCGTGCCGAGAGACGAAAGAAGCGCTAATATCATACGAAGTGCAACGACATGACGGAGATCAGCCCTGTTAGTTAAACACCGCATAACATTGTATACAAGAACAACTGAAGGGCCCATCATATCCATTGCAACTGGTTTCAATGTCCTACTGTTTCTAGACGCGCTCTGCCTGTTTTCAAAACCCACGCCCAGAGCCCCAAGACCACGGGAACAGAAAAAAAGCTAAACACTAAGCTTCCCCCAAACACTAGCGCGTGATATGTCCACGCATTCGTCTCGTCCAAATGTGCTACTTGGCAGACGACGGCCCAAGGCAACACGTACAATTGGCTTGCCAAACTCTGCCAGAGATACCACTTCGGTCTAGTTGCCAGCAAAACGGAAGCCAACTGCGTCGAAACGGCATACAAGACGTAGCACCAGTCAATAGTCCTCCACATACGGGCTGTCACGTCGGCGACGTCGTCGTTTGCGCTGAGGAACTTTGCCAACGGTCTTACCCCCCACAAAGAAAACAACACACAAAAAGGAACTTCAAAGACCAACGCGATGAGGATCGACTTGAACGCCGGTCGTGCAATGCCAGCCAAGCTACGGAGACTGACGCTGGTCACGCCAACGCCTACACCAACAGACTGGCGCTTCCAGTTGCACCAGTTGTGTCCTACAAACGTCAATGTTGTTGCTTCAAGCGCCGACACGGGCACCATGACAAGGCCCCAGCGGATCGTGGTGAAAATGCTCCATGCTGTGGCGTACGTCGTTCCCAGGCTGGTGATGTTGGTGATTAACCAGAGGTACAAGGCATTCCGAACGAGTGATTCGATAAAAGTCGGCAGTCCAGGCGGAACTAGGACCTTGAGAGCTTGAATAGATGGTGTCGATACAGTCGGCTGTCCTTCTTCTTCTTCTTCTTCTTCTCCTCCTCCTCCTCCTCCTTCATCTTCCTTGTTGCGGTGTCGCTCTACGGCAAGCAGGTACCCCAGGCCGCTGAACGCAGCGGCCAGATTGCAAGCAACCTGAATGTCGGCCTGCATATTCAAAGTAGGCTTGTGCCCCCCCACACGAAACGTCGAAATGAGCAGCATGTCCAGCACGATGTTCACGGCAAACTTGACGCTGGACAGGACGAGCGGCACATCAGGCCTATCCAGGGCCCTTGTGGACGCAGCGACAGCCGCCTCGATGGCACTGCTAAGCGCGGAAAAGGAGCTGATCCGCACGTACGTTATGCTGTGCCGACGCACTTGGATGGGCACGAAGCCCTGGGCGAACGTCTCGGCGCCAGCGAGAATTGCTATGGACATGACGAGGCCGAGGATGGATTGGGCCACAAGAAGGGTGTATGTGAGGGACAGGCGGCGGGCGTACGGCGCGGTGGTGTCCCCGATGGTGGACCATGCCGCTCGGGGCAGGCCTTCATTTACGACTTCTGTCATGGTGGTGATGTACGTATATGTGCTTCAGGTTCTTTTCTGTCAGCCATCTGCGATGAGGGCATTGCCCCCAGAGGAGGGACGGAGAGCCGACATACTCTGTCGTCACAACCATTCGCGAGTCGATCTTTGCAACCCACAGCTTGACCAGTGTAGCATACAGAGCGGGCAGTGCGAATGAGATGACGTTGAGCCATAAGGCACCATTGTACCGGGCTCTCGTCCAGCCAGGCTTGTAGATGCGGAAGAAGCGGTGCATGGTGTGAAGACTTAAGGGTAGCGTTTCTCATTAGCATTGACAGTGGAGGTCCCGTTCTCGCAAGGACGATTGCTTTTGTTTTTCCTTGCCACCAAGGACAGTTGGCACGAGAGATTGACGGACCGAGGGACGAGACTCGACATTCGAGATACTTGTGTGCGGGGAAGTGTCAAACGGCTCTCTCCGCCTGATGCCATATAGCACGTGGTTTTGATATGACGATCCCTCCCATGCAGAGGGCTGCCTGCCGTCGCATGAAAGCTCTCTGCCAACTCGTTCGGGGGAAAAGGATGAAAATCTCATCATCGTCAGATCTTGGCTGGCGATAGCTTAGACTACAGACGACAATATTGGACGACAAGCGTTGGAATATCCTGGAATCGGGATTGTCAGCACTACTTGGGGAGTCGCGGTTGGCTATAGGCACGTCGAGTCATCTGGGCGAAATATTGATATTGATGCTTGAGGTGCTCCTCTCGTGATTCCATTTCCACAAATCATTTCGTCGGGTAAGGAATATTTCAAGCCAGGAGCGCCCCGGCACAGATGTATTAGTATGCGATGTATTAGTATGCAAGGGCTGTACATAAAACGAGAAATGAATTGCAAGGGCTCGCTGGACAAACTTTTGACCCAAAGGCCAGAAGTATATATCAGAAAACAGATTCGCAATTGTCAGAGAAATAGGCATATCGTGTCGGAAGATAGACGATCATGGCCGAACGGTGCGTTGCTTCTATCAAGCGACTGTACTAAATTCTTAGGGCCCCATGGACAATGAATACCTCAGTATGAGTCTCTCTGTGCTCTCCTCTCCCTATCTGCCACCATCGGCATGGCCTGGTCGTTGTCGGAGCCTGCTTTCAAAGCAGCAGCAGTACAGCCGCGTGCTGCTTGCCACTGTAGCGAATCTGTCTGCCCTGCCTGGTCGCTTTCGGACAGGCTGTGACGGACGTGATTATCCGTTGTGTGGTCGCCCGGCGAGCAAATTGGTTTCGTTGCCAAGTGATTCTGTGGGCGTGTCTCCAAGCGACCTACCACTGCCTTTTCGAAGAATTGTCGAACTCGGCACGATACCTAGATCGATAGGTCGCTGCTGCATCGGTTACGAGCACAGAACGGTCATAGGCCCTCTCGTGTCGCCATTATGAGAACGATGCTGATTTGGCCGGTGATTTCTTGCCTAGTTCCAGGCTGGAGCGATCGTGGTTGGAACTTGGTGAGAGGATTGCTGGAGTTGTTGCGTGACACTGGTGGACTGTGCATAAAATTGCATTACTACGTCTCGACGATCCTGATTTTAGTCAGCCGGCCGGACGCCAAGCATGAGGCAGGCAATGGCATCATCGAACATGTGCACAAACCCCACCTGCAGCTCCAAGAAGGCGCTCGAGGAGGGCTTTTAGTTTGGTGTCATGGCTGCGGCTGGCGCAAGCTCAGCTCCGGTGTTTTGCGTCACGGCCACGTCGGAACTCCTCCTTGCCCCTCTCACTCTTCCTCAACATCACCTAGCCTCATCCAACTCGTCGATTGCATCCGTGACTTGGCTCCTGGAATCAACATAGACAAATCCACCAAAATGGTCAAAGCTGGTAAGATATCCGACCGCAAACCCCGTCTGCCACGGCACACAGATGTAAACCCCCCCCCCCCCCCCC